>NC_135786.1:334500-669000 GCF_051106095.1 Pogona vitticeps
CCAGTGGCCCTGGGCCACGTGGTTGCAGGAGTGGCCTCTCCCGGCTTGCCAAGCCCATTACCACTGCCCCCCCGGGGGGGTATCACAAGTAGCTAGGGATTTGAGTCCAAACCTCCTGAGTCCTAGCCGGGCACTCTTATCTGCTGTGCCACAAGGAGCTACTGCCATCTGAAGCAGAAGGAATGGTGGGAAATTCAGCCCCAACAGAAGGAGCCACTGTCCCCACAGACCACGGAGTCAAACCAACAGGCTTGCTACTGGAAGATAGGGTAATGGCTGCCATCTTCACTCCTAAAACCTACAGATCAGATACATATCCCTTTCTGCTTGTCCACATGGGAACACACAACAACACAGCCAAGAGGAGCGACCTTACCTCGGGCTTTGAAGCACTGGCAAGGAAAATCAAGGACTTTGGGGCCCAAATCGTTTTTTCTTCCTTCCTACTGGTGACTGAAAGAGAAAGGAAGATCCTCTGTGCAAATGACTGGCTAGGAAGGTGGTGTCAACTAGGACAAGAGGGATTTTGTTTTTGGGACCACGGGCTGAGCTTCCTGGAAGAAGGACTGCTAGCAAGAGACGGCCCGGACCTCACAACACAAGGAAGAATGTGTTTGGCCAAGCATGAAAAACTTCATCAGGAGGACTTTAAACTGAATTGGAGCGGGGAGGGAGACAGAAGCACAGAGTTAAGGATAGATAAAGCCTTACACACAATAAGAGACCAAACTGATCAAAAGGGCAACAATAATAGCATTAACAATAATAATCACAGTTATTTAGGCATCCTTCAGTCTCGAAAGACTATGGTAACGTGCTCTGTATGGAGGACTTGGAACAGCGTCTAGTGTGGCTGAGGAGGCCAATTCGAGAGTGACAATCCCTTCCACACTGAAGACAAATCCAGTCGGTCCCCTGTCCAGCTCCCTGGTTTTGCTGCTTTTGTGACTTCCTCTTTGCCTCAGCCTGCTGGGCAAGGGTCTCTTCAAATTGGGAGAGGCCGTGATGCAGTGCCTGCCTCCAGGCTGAACGCTCAGATGTCAGGGTTTCCCATCTGTTGAGGTCTATTCCTAAGGCCTTCAGATCTCACTTGCAGATGTCCTTGTATCGCAGCTGTGGTCTCCCTCTGGGGCGATTTCCCTGCACTAATTCTCCATACAGGAGATCCTTTGGAATCCGACCATCAGCCATTCTCACAACGTGCCCAAGCCAACGTAGACGTCGTCTTCACTCTCAATTTAGAGAGATTAAAGAGCTTTCCGTCTGATCTAGTCTGGAGATAGACACCTTCTGTTGCAGTTCCAAAGGCGTGCTTCAGCATGACGGCAAAAAAGATCCCAAAAAGGGTTGGTGCGAGGACACAGCCCTGTTTCACTCTGCTTCGGATGTCAAAGGGATCTGATGTTGAGCCGTCAAAAACTGCAGTGCCTTTCATTCCATCATGGATGGACCTGATGATGTTATGGAGACGAGGTGGACATCCAATCTTGGGAAGTATTTTAAAAAGGCCATCCCTGCTAACCAAATCAAATGCTTTTGTAAGGTCTATGAAGGCCACTAAGAGTGGCTGTTTTTGTTCCCTGCATTACTCCTGCAACTGTCGGAGGGAGAATACCATGTTAGTGGTGGATCTATTAGCTCGAAATCCACACTGTGATTCTGGATAGACTCTGTCTGCAAGCACCTGGAGCCTCTTCAGCACAACACGGGCAAGTAGCTTCCCTACAACGCTAAGAAGAGAGATGCCACGGTAGTTATTGCAGTCACCCCTGTCTCCTTTGTTCTTGTACAATGTGACGATGTTTGCATTCTTCAGGTATGTGAGTCGCAAAAGACAAACCAAAGACCTAGTGGCACAGCTCCGCAATGGAGAGGGAAAATAGATAATAGAGGACAAAGAAAAGGCAGAGGGACTCAATTCCTATTTTAGTTCCCATAAGACAGGCAATGAACTTCCAAACCAATTGGAAGTGCAGGTGGGGGCGGGGTCAGGAGTGCAGCCGGAGACAGATAGAGAAACAGTCAAGGAATACCTTACCACCTTGAACGAGTTCAGATCTCTAGGGCCGGATGAACTGCATCCGAGAGGAATGAAGGAACTGGCTGAGGAACTCTCAGAACCGCTACCCATTCTTTTCTTGAAATCATGGGAAACGGGGGAGGTGCCAGAGGATTGGAGGAGGGTCAGTGTTGTACCTGTCTTCACAAAGGGCAAAAAAAGAGGAACCTGGGAACTACAGGCCAGTCAGCTTGACATCAATCCTAGGCAAAATCCTGGAGCAGATAATAAAGCAGTCATTCTGCAAGCACCTGGAAAACAATGCAGTAATAACTAGAAGCCAACACCGATTTGTCAAGAACAAATCCTGCCAAACTAATTTGATCTCACTTTTTGATCAGGTAACCTCCCTGATAGACAGAGGGAATGCTGTAGATGTAGTATATCTCAACTTCAGTAAAGCTTTTGACAAAGTGCCCCATGATATCCTGATTAGAAAGCTACCTAGATATGGACTGGATAGATCAAGTGTCAGATGGACACACAGTTGGCTACAGAATTGTACTCAGAGGGTGACGATTAATGGCCCCTTCTCTAACTGGAAGGAATTCAGAAGTAGGGTACCCCAAGGCTCAGTCCTATCGCTCTTCAATATTTTTATTAATGACTTGGATGAGAGAGTGCAGGGAATGCTTGTCAAATTTGCAGGTGATACCAAATTGGGCAGAATAGCTAATACCCTAGAAGACAGAAACAAAAATCAAAATGACCTTGATAGTATGGAGCACTGGGCCAAAAGCAACAGCATGCAATTCAACAGGGATAAGTGCAAAGTACTGCACCTTGGAAAAAGAAACCAATTACACAGTTACAAGATGGGGGATACCTGGCTCAGAAAAATGATGAGTGAGAAGGATCTCAGAATTGTCATAGATCACAAGCTAAATATGAGCCAACAGTGTGATGTGGCTACAAAAAAGGCAAATGCTATTTTAGGCTGCATTAACAGAATTATAGTTTTCAAATCCCGTGAGGTGCTAGTTCCCCTCTATTCAGCACTGGTTAGGCCTCACCTTGAGCATTGTGTCCAGTTCTGGACAGCACACTTCAAGAAGGATACTAACAAATTGTAACAAGTTCAGAGGGGGGCAACAAGGATGATCAGGGGGCTGGAAACCAAGCCTTAATGAGGAAAGGCTGAAAGAATTGGGCATGTGTAGATTTGAGAAATAGAAGCAGAAGACATCAAGAAGAGGTGGCAAGAATACACAGAGGAATTATACCACACAGATCTGGATGTCCCGGACAACCCAGACAATGTGGTTGCTGACCTTGAGCCAGACATCCTGGAGAGTGAAGTCAAGTGGGCCTTAGAAAGCCTGGCTAACAACAAGGCCAGTGGAGGTGATGGCATTCCAGTGGAACTATTTAAAATGACGCTGTTAGGGTGCTGAACTCAATATGCCAGCAAGTTTGGAAAATTGTTGTTGTGGGTTTTTCAGGCTCTTTGGCCATGTTCTGAAGTTCACCAGTCTCTGTGGCGGGCATCTTCAGAGGACAGGAGTAGCACTCTGTGATCTGGTCAAGTTTGGAGAACTCAGCAGTGGCCAGAGGATTGGAAAAGAGCAGTCTCCATCCCAATCCCAAAGAATCCCAATCCTTCTACTCTTCCCAGCCTTACTGTCTTATCCAGTGAGGTTTGTCTCCATATGATACTTCCTAAGACGAACAGCTTCAGTTCAAGCATTTTGGCTTCAAGAGGATCCCAAGTGCAGCGGATGTAGAACCCATTTAGGACCTGTCTTTCTGACACTCCATGATATCAGCAAGGCCACTGTCCCCCTCCACTATTACATTTCAAATGAACCTGTTTCCTCCTTGTCTGCCATTTTTCTTGCCCAGTGTTCACGTCTTCACCTAATAATTGGGGGGTATCATGGTAGGCCTCTAGTTGCACATCCCTAAAGATTGTTATTATTTCTCGGTTCCTTCATACTTGCCTCCCCCAGCGTTGGTCTTCTGATTTTCTTGGTTGTGGCCTCCACTTGGTTGATGATTGAACTGAGGTATAGAAAAACTTTAACAATTTCGATTTCTTTACTGTCGGTATTAAAGTCATGGAATTCTTCTGCAGTCATCATTTTTGTCTTCTTCAGGCACAATTGTAATCCTGTTTCTGCGCTTTCTTATTTGACCTTCTTCAATAGTAATTTCAGGTCATTACTATTTTCTGCCAGTAATTTGGTGTCATTTGGGTATCTTAAATGACTAATGTTTCCTCTATCAGTTTTCACCCCCCCTTCTTTTGAATCTAATCAAGCTTTTGATATGGTATGATCTGGATAATAGGAATCCCATCTCATCAGGCTGATTCTGACTTCTGGTGATTCTTCCTACAGTTTTCTAGGCAGAGAAGGCTCTGGTTTGCCCGTCCCCTTCCTGGCGGGGCTAGGGACTCTGCACTCGGCCCAAGGTGACCCCCCACCCCAGGCTGGCTCTTCCCCTGGGAGGCTCTGTGGGGAACCAAACCCCTGACTTCTCATGATCTGGCTCAGGATGGGACACTCCTCCAGCGACTCCGGATTTAGCACAACGCAAATTGACTCAGCATTTTCCAAACACATATTTTTGTAAGTACAGGGGAAACCCGCACTTTTCTCTGAGGAACGGTCTCTGTTTGAACACCTGTCAGGAGGTTGTTCATTGTAAGGCACTCTACATTGCATTGCTTTCTAATCTATTTTTTGGCTGTGTGAACGGTTGTATCATTGTTTTCTGTGTGCAGGTGCGCTTACTGTGCTGACATCTTGGTTATGTGTTTGAGATAGTAAGGGACGCCGTCCGATGGAATGTCAGCAGTTATTATGCCTGCTCTCCAAATTGTTTCCCTTAAAAAAAAGAGTAAATCCTGGAATCATGGAGTCAGAAGAGCCAATAAGGCCCCAGAGTTCAAGGCAGGGATCCAGATCAAAATAATTCTGACAGAGGTTTAAGTCTTTGACTTTAGTGCTGGATCTCAGAAGTGCTGGAGCTTTTCTGACTGCAACACTGATACAACACTATGCCACTTAAAATAATAAAGAAAAAAATTAACTCCGGACAAGGCAGTTATGGACAAGGACAGAATGTTAGCATATTCAGGACAGACCCATGGGCGGATCGAAGTGCCAATTCTGGATCTATTTAAGGTCCTTTAAACAAAGAATGGTCCAGTCTCCTGCACCAGACCAACCTGGTTTAATTGAGGGTGCCCCATGAGGATGAAGATGGTGACACAAAGAGGATGTGTCATGAACTGATACAATATTTGAACACAATTCTCAGAGTACAGTACAGTGGTGCCTCGCTTAATGGGCGCCCCGTTTAACGACGAATCCGCATAGCAATGAAGATTTTGCAATTGCAAAAGTGATTGCATTGCAATGTTTTAAATAGGAAAAAATCGCTTTGTGATGATCGGTTCGCTGTTTCGCTTACCGATTATTGCATAGCGATGATTTTCCAACAGCTGATCGGCGGCTCCAAAATGGCAGCCGGGTTAAAAAAATGGCTGCCCGCTGTGTTTTCGCCCGGATTCCTCGCTTACCGGGCAGCAAAAATGGCCGTCGTATGGAGGATTTTCACTTAAAGGTGAGTTTTAGCCCATAGGAATGCATTGAAGGGGTTTAATGCATTCCTATGGGCTTTTAAAAACCGCATAGCGACGAAATTGCTTCGCAGCGATTTTTACTGCACGGATTATCGTCGCTATGTGGGGCACCACTGTACTTGGGCAATGCAGTTGCGCCCTCAGTGTGCCATCCAGTCAGCTTGTACATACAGTGGTGCCCCGCATAGCGACGATAATCCGTTCCAGAAAAATCGTCGCTATCCGGATTCGTCACTATACAGAACAAAAAAGCCCATAGGAATGCACTGAAACCCCTTCAATGCATTCCTATGGGCTTAAAACTCACTGTTATGCGAAAATCCTCCATATGGCCGCCATTTTCACTGCCCGGTAAGCGAGGAATGGGTGTGAAAACACAGCAGGCACCCATTTTTTTCCGGCTGCCATTTTGGAACTGCCGATCAGCTGTTTTTAAAACATCGCTATGTGAAAATCGGTAAGCGAAACAGCTTACTGATCATCGCAAAGCGATTTTTTACCATTGGGAACATCACAATGCGATTGCTTTTGCAATCTCAAAAAACAAATCGCTATGCGGATTCGTCATTAAACAGGGTGCTTGTTAAGCGAGGCACCACTGTACTAAGCTGAGAGGGAGATGAAAGGCACCTTTATCTGACACCTTTGCCTCTAGGAAACTATTCTGTCTCTCCATAATCCATCTGAACAGTAGCTTCTAGCCCACAATATAGGTTACGTGTAAGCGCAATCCAGAGCTGTTGTTGTTGTTGTTTAGTCACTAAGTTGTGTCCGACTCTTCGTGACCCCGTGGACCGGAGCATGCCAGGCCCTCCACCCTCCAAAGCCTCCCGGAGTTTAGCCAAATTCATGTTGGTCACTTCGGTGACCCTGTTCAACCATCTCATCCTCTGTCATCCCCTTCTTATCTAGCCATCACACTTTCCCAACATCAGGGTCTTTTCCAGGGAGGTTTCTCTTCCCATGAGATGTCCAAAGTATTGGAGCCTCAGCTTCAGGATCTGTCCTTCCAGGGAGCACTCAGGGTTGATTTCCTATAGAATAGATAGTTTTGTTCTCCTTGCAGTCCAGGGGACTCTCAAGGGTCTCCTCTAGCAGCACAATTCAAAAGCATCAATTCTTCGGCGGTCAGCCTTCTTTATGGTCCAGCTCTCACTTCCGTACATCACTACAGGAAAAACCATAGCCTTGACTATTCAGACTTTTGTTGGCAAGGTGTTGTCTCTGCTTTTTAAGATGCTGTTGAGGTTTGTCATTGCTTTCCTCCCAAGAAGCAGGGGTCTTTTAATTTCGTGGCTGCTGTCACCATCTGCAGTGATCATGGAGCCCAAGAAAGTAAAATCTGTCACTGCCTCCATATCTTCCCCTTTTATTTCCCAGAAGGTGATAGGACCAGTGGCCATGATTTTAGTTTTTTTTTTTTTGATGTTCAGACCATTTTTGCACTCTCCTCTTTCACCCTCATTACGAGGTTCTTTAATTCCTCCTCACTTTCTGCCATCAGAGTGGTATCATCTGCATATCAGAGGTTGTTGATATTTCTTCCGGCAATCTTAATTCCGCTTTGGGATTTCTCCAGTTCGGCCTTTCGCACGATGTATTCTACATATAATTAAATTAAGCCCGGGGACAATATACAGCTTTGTCATACTACTTTCCCAATGTTGAACCACTCAGTTGTTCCACTAGGACCTGTCCATCTTGGCTGTCCCTGCACGGCATAGCCCATAGCTTCTCTGTGTTACTCAAGACCCTTCGCCAGGAGAAGGCAGCAATCCATGAAGGAGATCCAGAGCTGAGACATACTGTATCCATTTCTTTCAAAACCACTCCTAGTTTATCATGATCTACTGATCTTCTTCTGAATCTCTTTCATTGCCTCCAATAACCAGCAGATATTTCCAATATGATCTCAAATGCTTCTTCCTTTTTTTGGAATCCAGGCATTTGGGCCACATGGCCCTCCCTGCTTTCAGGGTGCTCTCACCTCCCAGAGAGTGGCGCTTTTGATTAGGGGGCCCCTGGACCCAGGATCGAGAGGAGGCCCCAAGCTCGCCCCGGAGGAAGCGGCCTCTGGGTTTAGGGGGAAAAGGTGCCACGTGCGCAGCTGACAACGCGCCAGGTAGGGCGAGGGCCTGACTTCTTCTGCCCAGGCGCGGTGGGGCGGGAGGAGGCTGCGGAAGACGCCGGGAGGGGATCATCCTCATAACCGGCGACAAGAGGGTTCCTGGGGACGGGCCGAGCCCCGCCGTTCCCGCAGGCCCGAAGAGGTACGGTGGAAGGGGCACCGCGGGCGGCGCCGGAGACTCCGGGGGCGGTAACGCGCCTCCCCGCTTCCTCCGGGGAGCCGCGCGGGCCTCCCGCCCCGTCCAGCGAGAGAGCGCCAGCCTGCCCAGCCAGTTGCGAGCGGCCGCCGCCAGAGGGAGCCCGAGAGCCGCCGTTGCCGGGCTGGGCTCGGCTCGCCGGCAACGGGCAGAGAGCGGCCGGAGCCCCGCAGGCTGGGAGGCCGGAGCCGAGCCGAGCCGAGGGCCGCGCGCGCGGGCGAGCTTTGCGGGAAGAGGGAGGAGGGAGGGTGGCCGGGGCGGCGGCGGCGGCGGGGTCCGGTCCCCGCGGCTCCTGGCCCGGGGCGTGTTACCGGGCGCGCGCGCTGCCCACGAGCCTGCCCGCGGCTGGCTCGCCCCTCCCTCCTTCCCTCCCGCCCTCTTGCTGCCGGCGCCCCGGGACCCCCCCCCCCCCCCGCACCGCGAGGCCGGGCTCCGCTGCCCCAGCGCTCCGGCACGGGCTCGGCCTCGCACTCCAGCGGCGCCCCTCGCCCCTCCGCCAGAGAGGTTCGCTGGCTCCGCCCGCCGCCGCCGTCGCTCGCCCCGCCCGCCCGCCCGGCACCGGGAGTCATCCAGGAGCCGCCGCCGCCGCCGCCAGGAGATGCGACTTCCCCGTCGCCGGAGCAGCGCCCGCCGCCTCTCTCCAGCCTTGGCGCGAGGTAAGCGGCGCCGGGGGGCGAGGGGGGCGAGGGAGGCCGGGAGGGGGGCGCCCGCCCCGTCGGGCAGCCGGGGAGGAGGGCGCCGCCGAGCCGCACAACTTCGCGCCGCCGCCTGGCAAACTTTGCTGCCGCCGCCGCCGCCGCCGCCGTCGGGTGGAGGAGCGCCCCCTGGCCGCGGGGCCGGCGAGTGGGAAGGCCGTCGCTTCCCGGGCTGGCCGAGGGGTTTCCGGCGGAGCGGGCGGGAGATCCCCCGGCCTCGAGGAAACTTGCCGGGCTCGCGCCCCCCCTCCCCGCCCCCCAGTGCCGCGCAACGGGCTCCTCCGCCCGAGGTCTGGGTTCAGGCTCCCGGGTCTCGGCGCCTTGGAGCGGCCGGTTCTTCCCACCTGGCCGGGCTGTAGCGAGGCTTCGAGGGCGGACCGGGGAGGGAGAGGGCAAGGGTACCGCTCTTGGAAGGGGGCTCGGCGAGCTGCAGGGACGGAGGGAAGCCCCCCCCCCGGGCCCCGCCAGCCCTTCCGTCCGGCTGGGGAGGAGGAGGAGGAGGGGGGGGGGAGTGAAGGGCAGGACCTGGGGCGCCCCGGGAGCTCTCCCTCACCCCGGGGGTCCCCCTCTTGCCCTGTGTTTCCGGGTGTGGAGTGGGGAACTCAGGACCTTGCTGGCCAGTGGGATTTGGGAGGGGGTGCAGGACCCCCCCCCCCGGCCCACTCTCCTGGCTTTTGCAACCGGGGATGGGTTTTCCTTAGGGCGGAAACATCACCTAAGCCCCCTCTCTTCCCCCCCCCTTCCCTGGGAGCTTTTTATCTTGAAGCAGGTGGCTTTTGCGGGCAGGCTGGGGATTCAGAGCCCACGAAGGGGCCGGGCCTCCCCTCTCCCAGGCAGCTTCTGTGCCTTGAGTTGCAAGCCTTCAAATGGGGGGGGGGGGGAAGAAAGGCATTTTGTGCAGGAGGGCTTCCTGCCCAGGCTGGCGGGCATGGAAGGCACACCAAGCTACTGGCACAGGTGTTTGCCCTGACTGAACGCCCAGGCTGGCCCCTTGATCTCTTTTCCCCCGTGGCCTGGATTCTGGGGGGGTGATGAGAGTCAGTCCCAGCAGGGCCCATGGGAGCCAAAGCCGAGCCCAGCCCGTGGCGCTTCTTGTGGCCTCTGGTCGATGTAGCTCTGATCTGCTCGTGGGGCACGGGGGGGGCATCCTTTGGCTGTTCTGTTCCCCATGACATTTTCAAAATTCACAAGGAGGCCTTTTGTGCACTTTAATGCTTGAGAAGACTTTTGGAGGGCAAAATTCCTGGTGGGGTTGGGGTGTGGGGGAGGCTGCTTTTTTGAGGGGGGGGTCCGTGTTGCTGATCTGCCCAGACTGTGTGGAAGGATGGAGAGCTTGGGTCCTTTTCCGTTGGTGTCACACACACACACACACACACACACACACACACACACACACACACACACACACACACACACACACACACACACACACAACGCACACACACAACGCACACACGGCTCCACTGAGGCGCACTGGACAGCCTGGATCCGCTCTCGGTCACTCCGGGGCTTCTGTAGGGCTAGAAGGGGAGGCGCAGGTGGTGCCTTATGGACGGACGGACAGACGCCTCCTGCCGGGACAGGCAGGGGAGGTGACCGGGCTGGCTGGATGGCAAGGAGGAGAAGGGGACCGACCGCTGGAGGCTCACTTGGGAGCAGAGGGAGTCCTCCTGGCTTCCCCGTGCGCGGCTTCCCTCTGCATTTCCATGGGTGAGCGGCTGCCTATGAGTGCTCCCCCCCCCCGTTCTTCCTGCCTTAGATCCAAGAGGCAGAAGGAGGCAGATGCAGAGACGGCAGGCAGGCCGTTTTAGGGTGTGGAGCTGCGCGCAGGGGGGGGGGGAGGTTGCCTTCCTTGCTGACCTGTGTTCTGGGTGTGTCCCAGAAGGCTGGAAGGGGGGTGATGGCCCCACGAAGGCCACCTGTCCTGCCCTCAGTTTGCTATTCCTAAAGCCAGCCTCTCTTCTGCCTTCCTCAGCGGTGGGCGAGAGTGGTTGGCTGGGACGGTCACCCTGGATGAAGGAACGTATGCGCCTATGTGTGCATGCGATGTGTGTGCATGTGTACACATGGGTGTGCATTTGTGGGCCGCTTTGTCTTTGTCCCCAGTTCCTGTGGCAGGTGCTGTGTTCTGCGTCCCTTCATACCTGGACCCAAGTCTGTCATGAGGGTTCACTTGGCACACTGTGATGGATTGTCGAATGGAGCTTCCAGACTCTAGGAAAGTATATCTTAGATTGTCAGACGCTGGAGGAAACTGGCAAGGCTTGGGAGGGAGTGGCTCTTGTCTTCCAACTTTGCTGCCGGTGTGCTTCCTGGACATCCGGGGTGGGTGTGGGTGCGGGGGGGGGGGGGTGGCAGCCTTGGGACACCAGAAAGCCATGGTCTAGAGCTAAGAGGGACCCCCAACAACCGTCACTGAATCCAACCCCAGGAGATCCACCGCTGGAGCAGGGCCCCCCCTGGACCCGACGGGTCACGCTTCTGCTTTTGTAGTCGTCAGCGTGGTCCCCAGTGGGACGCTGTAACGGTGGCGGGTTCTGCAACACACCAGGACTGAAAAGAGAGCAGCTGCTCGGTTCCTGAGGACTGGCCAGGCCTGTGTGGGGTGGCATACCTTCCCCCCCCCAAACTGCTTGCAGTGGGGGGAGAGAGCTGAGGTGGGCCTGACCTTGCCAAGCTTTAGGGCCGCCCTGGGGCCACGTTGGGCTGTTGCGCGGTGAGTGTCTCAGGCTTCCCTGGCTGGGGCCATTCCCCCTGGGCTCCTTCGGGCTCTGTGAGCGCCTCCCGGGAGTGGTTCTGCTGAACGGTGCATCTTGGCAGATGGCGCCAAGGAGGGTCTCTTGGGATGCAGAACAGGTAGCGGCTGCACCGAGGAGAGCGCAGAGGAAACGGCTCCCTCGGGATGCTGCTCTTCCCTGGGGGATGCAAGCTGCAGCGTCTTGGTGGGACCTCTGCTGTGGGCTCTTGGTGCCCGGCACCCCGTCCGTGGTTGATTTTTGTCTGGCGTGGTGGTCCTGGTGTTCCTGCGTCTTCTGCAAAGCCTGGGTCCCTCTTCCTGGCCAGGCAAGAGAGGGAGTCGGATCACTTTCCTCCTTAAAAAGGACTCAAGGCAGCTTAAATCGTTGAACAACAATGGGGAGGACTCTACCAAGGCAGCTTGCGTTCTTTCCTGATAGCCCCCAAGGCAGCCGCTCTCTTTTTGATCAAAGGCTCTTGCAACCAACCCCAAGACCTGGTTGCTGCCTCCGTCCGTCCGTCCGTCTGTCCATCCGTCCGTGTTTCTGGGAGGCCTGGCTCCCTGTTTCTTCTGCTTTCCTGGTCCCTTGCAGTCGGCTGCCTTTGCCACTTCCCTGCCACCCTTCTCCCTGATGATCTCCTCCTTTTGATCTTTGCTGCCCCGTTTGCTTTAGGCACCCTGTAGAGCAAAGAGCCTGGCCTGCTCTGGTCCATGGGGTCACGAAGAGTCGGACACAACTAAACGACTAAACAGACGACGACTAAACGAGAGCAAAGAGCAAGGAGGCGAGAAGCAGCTGTGACCCTCCCTCCTTGCCTCTTACCCCCCCTCCCCGTCCTGGGATGCTGACAAACCGGCTCCAAAGGATTGACCCCCTTCCTTTCCTGATCCAGAGGTAGGTCTCCTGATGGCAAACTTTGCACAAGGGTCCTTTTGGGGGGCGGGGGGGGCGGGTGGGCTTGATCATGTGCCATTTGGGAGTCCCACTCGGCCGACTCTCCCTCCCAGGGGGCTGCATGGAGCCCCCCTGGCTTAGGGTACCCTGAAAAGTGGGTGAGATGGAGCCTGGCCTTCTACTCACCTGGTGGAGCTTTTTCAACAGAGCTTGTCCTTCTGAGTGCTTGGCAAGGTCATCCTTAACAAGGCTTTTTACTCATACCTCAACTGTGATGACCGAGGTTCCCCCCCCAAATCCCTTTTTTTTAAAAAAATGGCATTGCTTTGGTGCCACTCCTAGTTCTGGAAGCGGAGGCTGTCCTTCCTGACCTCTGGCTCATTTCTGTTCGAACCCCAGGAGTTTCACAAGGGAGGTCTTTGCATCCAGGATTTCTTGCCTCCATGCCCCCGCCCCCACCCCAAGCAGCAGCCCTAGTCTCCACACTGCATGGCGGGGGCAGCTGAATGAAGCTGGCGCCCCGGCGCCCCAGGTGTGCTGAGCCCAGTTGCATCCCCGTCTGTTGGCCCTGGAAGCGGAGGACGGTGGGGCCAGGAGCCCACTGCCTGGAGGAACGGGCAAGCCCCAAAAGCCGGGGTGATGGGGAAAGGTTTGGGGCCGATGCAGCCAGGGGCCCTGGGCAAAATGGGACCTCACCGGGAGTGCGCCACCTGCCTCAGGTAGCAGCAGATTTGGGGTGTCACGGAAGGTGAAGAAATGGTGAGCTACATCCTTGTGACATGATTCCTGTTGTGGCATTGTGTTTACACTTCTGTGCAGGGGCAGGAAGTCCGGTGGGATTTTTCTGGATGCGGGGGGGGGTGCTCTTTGTAGCTTCATGGCCTCAAGCAACCAGATGTGTATTTTTTTGGGGGGGGGAGTGTCCCTCTAGGCCAGCATCTCTGAAAACTTTGTTGGGCGTGTCTGCTCATTTAAAATATTAATATGCTGCCTTCCTCCTGAAGGCTTCTTGAGGCAGCTTACATCAGTTAAAAGAAAGAGCATTAAAAGCAAACTAATTGTTGTTGTTTAGTCATTTAGTCGTGTCCGACTCTTCGTGACCCCATGGACCAGAGCATGCCAGGCCCTCCTATCTTCCACTGCCTCCCGGAGGTCTGTCAATTTCATGTTGGTTGCTTCGCAGACACTGTCCAGCCATCTCATCCTCGGTCGTCCCCTTCTCCTCTTGCCTTCACACTTTCCCAACATCAAAGTCTTTTCCAAGGAGTCTTCTCTTCTCATCAGATGGCCAAAGTATTGGAGCCTCAGTTTCAGGATCTGTCCTTCCAGTGAGCACTCAAGGTTGATTTCCTTTAGAATTGATAGGTTTGTTCTCCTTGCAGTCCAGGGGACTCTCAAGAGCCTCCTCCAGCACCACAATTCAAAGGCATCAATTCTTCGGCAGTCTGCTTTCTTTATGGTCCAGCTCTCCCTTCCATACATTGCTACTGAAAAAACCATAGCTTTGACTATTCGGACTTTTGTTGGCAAGGTGATGTATCTGCTTTTTAAGATGCTGTCTAGGTTTGTCATCGCTTTCCTCCCCAGAAGCAGGCGTCTTTTAATTTCGTGGCTGCTGTCTCCATCTGCAGTGATCATGGAGCCCAAGAAAGTAAAATCTGTCACTGCCTCCAAGTCTTTCCCTTCTATTTGCCAGGAGGTGATGGGAGCAGTGGCCATGATCTTAGTTTTTTTGATGTTGAGTTTCAGGCCGTTTTTTGCACTCTCCTCTTTCACCCTCATTACAAGGTTCTTTAATTCCTCCTCACTTTCTGCCAGCAGAGTGGTATCATCTGCATATCTGAGATTGTTGATATTTCTTCCGGCAATCTTAATTCTGGCTTGGGATTCCTCCAGTCCAGCCTTCCGCATGATGTATTCTGCATATATGTTAAATAAGCCGGGGGCAATATACAGCCTTGCCGTACTCCTTTCCCAATTTTGAACCAATCCGTTGTTCCATATCCAGTTCTAACTGTTGCTTTCTGTCCTACATATAGGTTTCTCAGGAGATAGACAAGGCGGTCAGGCACTCCCATTTCTTTTAGGACTTGCTATCGTTTGTTGTGGTCAACACAGTCAAAGGCTTTTGCATAGTCAATGAAGCAGAAGTAGATATTTTTCTGGAACTCTCTGGCTTTCTCCATAATCCAGTGCATGTTAGCAATTTGGTCTCGAGTTCCTCTGCCCCTTCAGAATCCAGCTTGTGCTTCTGGGAGTTCTCGGTCCACATACTGCTGAAGCCTACCTTGCAGGATTTTGAGCATAACCTTGCTAGCGTGTGAAATGAGTGCAATTGTACGGTCGTTGGAGCATTCTTTGGCACTGCCTTTCTTGGGGTTTGGGATGTACCCCTTCATGGATTGCTGCCTTGTCGTGGCGAAGGGGCTTGAGTAACTTAGAGAAGCTATGGGCTATGCCGTGCAGGGACACCTAAGAGGGAGAGGACGTAGTGAAGAGTTCCGACTAAACGCAATCCACCTGGAGTAGGAAATGGCAATGCCACTCCAGTATCTTTGCCAAGAACGCCCCATGATCAGAAACAAAAGGCTAAAAGCAAACTAATACGTTAATACAATATTAAAAAATCAATTTAAAAACTATCATATAAAAACTCATAACAAGAACGATAAGAAAAAGTCAAGTAAAACATGGAATAAAATGCTCCCTTAAGCCCCACCCCTCCAGTGAGGCCAGAAGACATGGGCTGCTGGTGGGGAGAGGAGTGGGGGGGCCCTGCTGAAGCTTTGGGGCACAGAAGCCCTGCCCCCTGCTCCACTGCACCGGTGCCTATGCTGTCATGGCCAGTTCCGGGGGGGGGGGAGGAAGGCAGCACACCGAGTGGGGGTTGAGCCCACTCCTCTGGAGCCGCTGCTGGCCTGAGGACACATCAGCCTCGCTGAGCTTCTTTCTGCCTGGCTGAAAACCTCCAGCGCCTTGACTCTCTCTCCCTCTCTCTCCCCGTGGCAATAAAGGCGATTAGGATCAGGCTGTTAATCATCCTGGAGAGCTGGAAGAAGCTGGCGAGGGGGCAGCCGAAAGGCAGGTGGAATCGGTGGTGCCACTCATGAAGCGGAGGAGGAGGAGGAGGAGGAGGAGGAATGCCGGGCGCAGGATGGGGTGGGGTGGAAGGAGACTCCTGGAGACGGGTGTCGTCAGTCCAGGAGGGAGACCCTGTCCTGGCTGCGCTCTCTCTCTCTCTCTCTCTCTCTGTGTGTCTTTCTGACGTCCATGAACGTCCCTGAACAGCCAGCCAGCCCTTGGGGATCCCAGCTTTCATTGCTGAGGAGCAGGGGCTAGCGCCATGGGGGGGGGCGGTTGGAGACGGAAATGGTGGCCCAGGGGCAGGCCAGGTGGGGCAACTCCCCGTCCTGAGAGCATGGAGCCGAGTGGCCTGGCTGACCTGGGAGGAAAGAGGGCTGGAGGGGGCCCTCCTGGGCAAGTGGGTAGCCCCCCCCCCCGGCCGCAGCCAGTGGGGGAAATGGACGAGGGTCCCCCGTCCTTGGAAAAAGAAGGGGTGAGGGCTGGGCTGCAGCATGCGCTTTGGGGCGGAGCTTGTGTGTGTGTGTGCGCGCAGCACAGGCAGAAGCCAGCGAGTTCTTTCCCCCATGAACATGTGCGCTTGTTGGTCTGGGCCTCCTCGTGGTCCCTCGGCCAGGGGGGCACCGGGGGGGGCGGAGACCGGACTTGGGTGGGCTTCCCTAGTGGCAGCAGCAGCTGCTCTGCTGGGGCCTTCCCTCCCGAGAAGAAGATCATTGGGAGAGGGGGCTCCCCCTTGCAGAGCCTCTGAGAGAGAAGCGCATCCTCCCTCCTTCTGTCACCATTTCCCCCCCCCCCCGGAGCTGCTTTTCCTGTGTGTTCTGCTTTTAATGCTGTGCTTTTAAAAAAATTTGTATAGGAGATCCCATTAGGCAGAAAGACAATTTATGAAAACTTTGAAGGTAGTGAACAGTAACAAATACATCAGCGGTGAGTTGGAAGTGGGGAAAAGAGAAAAAAGAAACCTGCGGATTAAAGGTGAGAAGATCCCCAGAAGTTGGATGCAGCTGGATGGCGCAGAAGAGTGGCCGCGTGGGAAGGGGAACCGCCGGCTGGCTCTGCAGACCGAAGGAGACCGTGTCCCTCTGAAGCCCCCCACGAGGGAGGCCGAGAGCCATTTGGCTTTTGAGCGAGGGGGGGGCAGACCTCTCGCCTCCGGCTGTGCTGTTTGGAGGGTAGAGACAAGGACTCTTCCACGGATGCTGCTTTAGCCTGGATGAAGGGGGGCTCTCTCTGGCCCTTTCCGGGGGGGGGGGGTCTGTCCTGCCCTCTGCCCCCATCCGGCTTCCAGGGGCTTGACTGATCTGGCCGTTGCCTGCTGGGGGACATGGGCGGGGGGGCAGGGAAGCGGTGGGAGGGCAGAGCTTTGCTCCCCACACCTCTTTCCCCACCCAGGTGAGAGAGAGAGAGAGACGGGCAGCAGAAAGCGTCCGGCTGACAGGCTGTGCAGAGCGTTCCTGGGGGGTGCCTTGCGCTCTCCCCCACCCGAACCCCTTCTGCCCCGGACGAGGCAGCCCTGGTCCTGCAAGAGACATTCTGGTCCCAGAAGGGGGAAAGGGAGTCCGCCCGCCAGCAGGCTGAGCTGCCCAGGTCCCCTGGGGCCAGCCAAGGCAGCCGATGGGCCCTTGTGCCCCGAGGGACGGAGGGAGGGAGGGAGGGAGGGAGGCCTGGGGCAGGAAGTGGGGGAACACCTTCCGGTCAGTGTTCTGCTGGGGGTGGTAATGGGGGTGGGGGGTGGGGTGGGGTTCCTGCTGCCGCTCTGCCTCTTCCTCACCCCCTTTGGCCTCCCGGCCCTCAGAAGACAACGCCCTGCAGCCTCTGCCGCCCCACAGAGACGCCTCCTCCTCCACCCAGCAGAAGGGCCGCCTTGGGCATGGGGCGCCCAGGTGGCCATGCCAGGCAGAGCAAGGGACCCACCTTGGCTGAAATCCTGGTGAGCTGTCGCTGCTGCCACTGGGAGTGGGGGTGGGTGGGGGGACAGGCACTCCTGGGGTGGGGGAGCCAGGCTGACCCCCAGGGCCCCAACGTGGACAGAGGTGTGGCTGTTTTGGGGCCGTGGCGCCCTCTTTCTGGCTGACCCGGCTGCCGTGCTCGGAGGTCGCATGGCCTGGCCGTGAGTGGTGGGGGGGTTCCAGAAGCCACCTCCTTTCCGCTGTCTCTGTAGGCCATGAAGCCGGGGGGGGGGGGCTCTGCTGTTGTGG
Source organism: Pogona vitticeps (assembly GCF_051106095.1). Classification (NCBI taxonomy): domain Eukaryota; kingdom Metazoa; phylum Chordata; class Lepidosauria; order Squamata; family Agamidae; genus Pogona; species Pogona vitticeps. The sequence continues at coordinate 352,079 of NC_135786.1, forward strand.
GCCAGGATGGCTTTGACCGGTAGAGAAGCGAGGAAGAGGAGTTGCCCCCCCCTGCATGTCTGGGGCTCCTTTCAGTGGTGCAGGGACTGGGCTTCTTGGGGGTCAGAGGTCGCTGTGGGCTCCAGGAGGTGGGGTGGCCCTCGGTGGGGGTGGATTTCCTGCATCAGCATCAGGGGGCTGGGCTGGGTGAGCCTCGGGGCCCTGCCATGGTTCGAACAACCCCATCCTTCTCTCAAAACAGCCTCAGACCCTTGGTGGGCCTCTGGGGCTTTTGTCCAAGGCGAGGGGTCACCAGCGGCCCCACCCGCTCTGGCCGGCGGGTCGCCCTCCTGCCCCTCTTCCACCCCCTCCAGGCCACACGCTCACGGGGCCCCTGTGCTTGCCCTGAGCGGCCGATTCGTCCCGGCGAGGCAAGGGCCCCCTCCAGGTGTGTGTGTGTCGCGTGGGGACCCGATGGGAGAGGGCCTTCCCTGTGGCTGCTCCCAGAGACGGTGGAACTCCCTCCCACAGGAGGCCCGGCTGGCCCCCTTCTAGGCTCTCCTTCCCCCGAGGAGGCCAATAGCGCTTCCTCTTCAGGCAGACTTTCCCAGAGGGACTGGCGGCCTGAATGGGGTTTTTTTCTTCCCACCCTCTTTCCAAGGGATTCTTGGACCTTTGCTGCTTTGAATGTGTTTTGATGTTGCTTTTGGTTTGTTTACTGTCTCTTAGAGCACTATTTGTTGCATCCTTTTCAGTATTTGTATACTCACTGTTTGTTAGCGTTTATATGGTTTTTTAACAATGTAAGCCACCTTGGGTCCTTTTAAGGAAGAAGGAGGGGTAAAAAGGTTTTAAGTCACTCGGTCAGTTGGTCAGTCAGCTGTGACCGGAGGACAGAGCCCCCTCCCTCCCTCCCTCCCTCCCTCCCTCCCTCCCTCCCACCGGCACTCCTGCAGCCCTCCTCCTCAGTTTGTTTCTTGCGGGTGGGGGCCTGGGAGGCCCCTGGTCCACCAAGCGTTCTAGCAACGCTCCCCTCATGAAACAGGCAAAGGGGGGCGCGAGAGGTGATGGGGTCACCAGGCAGCTGGTGAACACAGGCAGAGGTGCCACTGGGCCCCCAGCAGCCGTCCGGTGTCAGAGCTAGTGCGTGTGCGAGTGCCAGTGTGTGCAACGCACCAACAGCCCTCTGAGTGGAACCACAAAAAGTGTGTGTGTGTGTTGGTGTGTTGGGGGTGGGGCCGGGGGCCGGGGGGGGGGAAGGCAGACAGAAGCCAGGTGGGAAAGGTAAAGGGAGGCAGACTCCTTGATGTTGGCTGTTCTGCTAGTCCCAGAATGTGGTCCCCCCCCCAAACTGGTGCTTTCCCCAGATGTTTGTGTGTGTGTGTGGAGCAGCGAGTCAGAGTGTTTGTGGGGGAGACCTGATAGTGGCTGTGGTGGGGAAGGGTTGTCCAGAGCCCCCCTTTCCTTTTATGAAGGGGGGCAGTGGCCGGCCCCTCCCACCAGAGCAGCTCTCTGCCTGACCCCCCCCCCCGCTTCCTCCTTGTTCCTCCTGTCTCTGCTCCATACGAGGCCCCCCCAAACTGTTCCTGTTCCTGTTGCTGTGGGAGGTCTCCTGGTTCCTCTCGCTGTTTGGTCTCCTTCTCTCCCTCCCTCCCTTCCCCCCCACCCCGTCTCTGTCCCCTTTTGTCCCCCCCCCCCCCGCCTGCCTGCCAGCTCCTCTCTCTTGCTTTCCTTCCTCTGGCAGCTTTTCTGGCAGCTTTGATGACGTTCAAGGTCTCTGCTTGGTAGAAAAGCCCCCCCCCCCGGCCCTGACCTTGCTCCCCCCCCAACCACAGTCTTTTGGGGCTTCTCCTGGGCTTCCTGGGAATCGGCTGCCCCCTCCCTGCCCCCTCCACCTCAGAGGTTGCTCCCTGGATTGCCCTGGGCTGGCCAGCACCTGCAGGGGGAAGGAGCCCCACGCCCACTACGGGTATGTGTGTGGGGTGCGTGTGCGCGCACATGCGCCTAGGCTGCGGGGGGCCCCCACCCGTGTTGACTCTTCCTCCTCCCCCTCCCTCTGGACCAGGGGGTCCCTTGCTAGTCAGGGTGGCTGCTGGTGCCGAGGGTCTTGTCCTGCCCCAAAGGAGGGTGTGGGGGGAATAAAAGAGAGGCAGTGGGGCTGAGCCAGGAGTTAAAAGGGGGTGTCCTGCCACCGCTTTCCCTCAGAGGCTCTGCCAGCCTGTTTGGGGCTCTTTGCTGGAAGAACGGCTGGAAGCCCCTTAGCCTGGAAGTGACCCCAGGGCCGGTGCTGGCGTTCTCAGCCATGGGCTGGCATGGCAGATTTCGGGGGGCCCCTTCCTGAGGCCAGAAGAACAGGGGCCTCCCTCCCTCTCTCAACCCAGTTCCCCCCTCCTGGTGGCCAGCTGCCTGAAAGCCTAGGATGCTTCCTGCCTGTTGTGTAGCTGCAGGCCTTCGACTAGCGGGGTGTGTGTGTGTGTGTTTCCGACAGCTGTGATTTAGGGGCACAGGGTGTGGCTGTGTTTGGCCATCAGCTGCCCTGTCATCACCACCACCAGAATCATCATCAACACACCCTGGTGCACACCCCTGGACTCCATGCAAATGGCATGGCTGTCCAGAGAGCATGTTTGCTGAAAGGGGGCACCTTCCTTCCTTCCTTCCTTCCTTCCTTCCTTCCTTCCTTCCTTCCTTCCTTCCCTTTTCCTTCCTTCCTTCCTTCCTTCCTTCCTTCCTTCCTTCCTTCCTTCCTTCCTTCCTTCCTTCCTTCCTTCCTTCCTTCCTTCCTTCCTTCCTTCCTTCCTTCCTTCCTTCCCTTTTCCTTCCTTCCTTCCCTTTTCCTTCCTTCCTTCCTTCCTTCCTTCCTTCCTTCCTTCCTTCCTTCCTTCCTTCCTTCCTTCCTTCCTTCCTTCCTTCCTTCCTTCCTTCCTTCCAGGATTGGGGGGCTAGAGTGGTTTAACTTCCCAGACTGGACTGGCGATGCATGGGGAGCAGCAGCAGCAGCCCCCAGCCCCACAGCTGTTGGTGCTCCCCCTGCCCTGTCCTGGGCCCAGCGCCCTCTTGCCCCTTGAACAGCTGGCCTCTTTCTGTCCCACCGGGCACTGGATATGTCTCTTGCAGGGCGCCTTTCCGGGCAGGCCCCCTTGCCTAGCCGCTCTCGGCTATTCTGGGCAACGGAGCTCCTGCTGGCCGCTCCCAGGGGAGCTGGCTAATTATGGGAGAGGGATTGGGGATCGATGCTGCTCTGCCTCAGGCTGGCTGGAGAAATAAATTGGATCTGGCCAGGTAAAGGGACTGGCTGCTCTTGGCAGGGCCGTTCCGTGATGGGCAGGGTTTGCTGAGTTTGGTCCCCCTCGCGTTCCTATGGGGAGTGGAGGAGTCACTAAGCCCAGCTCAAGGACCCTTGGCGCCCAGAGGGAGTGACTCTTCCCCAATGCAGCTGTGTGTGTGCGTGGGGGGGGGCTGCTGGTGGTGGGGAGGACACGGGTGGCTCGCACCCTTCTTTTCCCTTCCTGCTCACTTTGAGGTGGGTGCAGATCAGCAGAGGGTGGGGACCGGTGGGCATCCCTCCAGATGGTCCCGCAGACCCCTCCCTTCCCACTGGAGAAGATTAGTATTCCGCGCGCGGCGTGGGCTGTGCAATTAACGCCAGGGTACAGTCATTCATCCTGACTGGAGGGCCCGGGGGACCTGGCGCTCTCCTGGGGGCTGGAAGCTGAGGTTTCTGCTGGGAAGGAATGTCACAGCACAGTGGACACAGAAATGAAAAGCTATTAATAATGATCCTGGAACTTCACTTCCATCAGCTGTTTATTTAAAGGTGCTCCATATTCAAAGCCACCTGATTTATGTGGGTGGTAACAGGTGTGGGCCCGGGATCCCTTTTTTAAGCAAGGCTAATGGGGCGAAACCATCACACGGCGACAGCAGAGAACAAGCGGGAAGAAGGATAGTGGGGGCCGGGGGTAGGAAATAAGCGATTGCCTGCATTATCCGGGATCCACACTGGGGATGGAGCGGCCTGTGCTTGCGTGCGCGCACCGCCACTCTGCTGTTGGCAGCATTTACGAGGCCTTTTACGCCCCTTCTGCCTCTTCTCTCCCAGGCTGGATTTATTAGCCATGAAAGGATATAAAATTTTGATTCCCCGAGACAGGATGCTGAGAGCCTGCTTCTTGCCTCCTGAGCGAGCAGGACGTTTCTCGCTGGCGGGAAGGAGGGCCAGGATGCGATAGAGAGGCGGTGCACCGGGGGGGGCGGGCGGTAGAGAAGGAAAGGGAAGGGGGGCAGGTATTTAGAGGCCCTGCCCTGTCTGTGGGGGCTTCTCTAGGCTCCAAAAGCCCCTCCCCCAGACTACACTGACTGGAGGTCCCTGAAAAAAAACCAGGGCTCCAAATCTATTGCTGGCTCCCCACAGGGCCAAGGCAGAGAGGGTTGCTGACGGTCCGGGCCCTTGCGTGACCTCCACCCCGTTCCCTCCCACCCCACCCTCGGCTTCTCCGGGATCTTTCTGCCAGAGATGCTGGTGGGCAGGGAGATGCCCGCAGGTTTCCTCCGGCAGGGTCTGCTTGGTTATGGGGATAGGATCCTGGCGCTGTGCATTGTTTTAACCAGACTGCCATGCTCTGGCCTGGTGTCTACAAGGATGGAAGACCAGCAAAGTGTTTGAAGGAAGGAAGCAAGGAAGCAAGGAAGCAAGGAAGGAATTTGGGCTTTGGTAATGCCCAAAGAACCTTCAGCTGCCCGTGGTGAAGGGCAGCCGCCCACTGCAGGAGAGGGCTGAAGGAAAGCCTCTGCCCACCCCCCCCAGCCGTCCAGCCCTGATCATGCCTCCCCCTCCGGGGCCCCAATGGCAGGGGTCTGAGGGCAAGTGGGGGGTGGGGGTGGGGCTTCTCGGGCAGCGCTTGGACCAAGGGGATGCCTGAGCCTTGGCTACAAGGTCTGGGGCCCTTTCTGAGCAGCTTCTCGGGTGGGCGCTGCTCTGCTGCTGGAGGCCCCCCTGCTTTTCTCACGCAACCCAGGGTGGGGATGGTTTTGTTTTCCTACTACAGCACACTCCCCCCCCCCCAGCTAAGAAACATGTCCCTTTCAAAGAAAGGCCAAAGGGGGAAGGTGTGTGTGTGTGTGTATGTGCGTGGCCCGTGCCTCCTTGTTTGAAGAACTGGGGTGTGAAGTCCAATCCAACTTTAAAACAACAGCCCTGTGATGCAGCCTGCCTCTTTCCTGACTTGCGTCTAAGAAAGGCGTGCCTGGCGAAATCCATCTTGCCGTCAACGTTTGGACTGTTAAGTTCTTCTTACTGGTACACGCCTGACAAAGTGGATGATCCGGATCCACGAAAGCTTGCAGATCGTATGATTACCCTTTTAGTGTTCTAAAGGGTGTTGCCTAGCCTTTTGTTTGTATTATGTCATGACCACACGGCTCCCTATTATTTCCTATTACCAAACTAGGCTTCATTTGTTTTTAAGTTTACCAATATTTCCTATATGTCCATAATTTCAAATTGTGCAACACTCAGATACAAAGAAAGGCAGAAAGAAAGAAGGCTGGCATGGAGGGGTGTGTGTGTGTGTGTGTCTTTTTGTTTGACCAGGAATCATCAGACCTTGTTATTGATTGGCATCTCTCCACTGTGTTTGTGAGCAGTTTTGGAGTTTGGCATCAGGAGCGGAAGTGCTGAGGATCCTCTTTGTCTACCTTCGAATGAATGGAATGGAGGAGGGGAAGCGGGCACTTAGGAGCCCCCCCCGCCCCCAGTTATCATCATTTGTTCTGCCTAGCACTCTCTGTGAAATCCTGTTGCATCCTGGCCATCAGCTGAGCAGGGGACCCAAGCTGCCCTCTGGTGCAAAGGGCCTCTCTGTGTCTAGGCATCTGCGTGGGTGGGTGTTGGGCGTGGGGAGACTGCCGAAGCTAAGATTCTGTGGTTGCTGCTGGTTCGAGTTTGGGGGGAAGCACCATAGGAATTTGCTGCCTGGTCAAACCTGGGCTGGACAATCTAATCCAGCCCACAGTTGGCCAGGTGGGTCACCCAAGTGCAGGAAACCCCTGGTGGCAGCTCCTTCTCAAAGTTTTAACCATGTGGCATTGTGCAGCTATCATGTGGCCGTGAGTCCCTCTGTCCTTTGAGCCTGATTGGAGATGGAAGAGCCAGTTGCCGGCCTCGATGCCCGGTGTGGCCCGGGTCCAGAGGTTGCTGTGCTCCGCCTTGCACCACCGCATCGTCTCTTTTGCACATGCATGTGGAAGAAGATCTCATGCCACCTTCAGGGGAAAGGCAAAAACAAAACTCGTCTTTCCGGTTCCCGGCCCTTCTTGTGGTGTGAAGCACTCCTGAGAATATTACGGAGGAGTGGCTCCATTCTGGCCCCGCCTGGCCTCCCTCTCCTTCCTCCTGGAAGGGAAGGGCCTGGAGAGCCATCCTTTGAAGAGGACAGAGGACAGCGCGGTTGTGCGTGTCTTTCAGTGAAGCCACCTGGGGAGAGAGTTTCCAGGTGTAACTGGACTGGATGGTTCCTTCCCGGGGGGGGGGGGAGGGAGCTGGGAGGTGTCACAATGGCCTCTGGCCTTTGAAAAGGGAACCCACAAGTTTGTGGGGTGTGTCCGTCTGTGGCGAGGGCTACGGTGCGAGGAGGGGCATGCAGAGGTCCCCGTCTCCTCCGGTCTCTGGCTGACTTTCTCACTTGCCATTAGCATTCCGGCCCTCTCGTCAGGCTGTATCCGATCGCCAGGCTCTGCAGGCCAATTCGTGCATGTCTAAAGCATGTATGGATTTTCTATTGTCGCTGCCGATGCTTTACCTGATAAAAGAGTGTTTTGTGGACATTTCTGAAATGTATGCACTTTTTGCAGACGTGTGCATGGTTTCATGTGCCTTTCCCCCCCCCCCCCCTTTGAAGTGGATCTTCTTTTACTGTGGATTTCTGAAGTGAGGTGAATCCTGTCCTTTGCTAATCCTGTCCCATGCTAATTTCCGTATCTGAATAGGAAGCCGCCAGGCACACACACTCCCATCTCTTTGCTCTCATGTCGTTCCTGCCTCTGAGGGCCAGTGGCCGGGGAGCAGAGGTACCCTGTGGCCTTCCCGGCAGGCGTTGCCACCAGTGGGTGACCACTGGCTTCTAAGCTACGTGGCCTTTTTATGTGATCTGGCCAGCGTGCCTTGCTGTGGTCTGACATCTGGAATCAGTTAGGACTGTCTTTTTTTTTTAATTGATATTATAACTAAAATAACAATTACAATAATAAGGACATACAATACACATTGGACTTTCCCCATCCGTGCCACCACCTTCACCCTTGGAACTAGGTGATTGGAAGTATCCATTTACAGTATATCCCTTTTCACCCTGTACTTCTCCAAAAGTACATTGATTCTTCTGCTGGCCTATAATCTTCCCCCTTTGAAAAGACATGCTCCAAATACAAATTCCATACAATTTTGAAATCATTAGACTTTACTGTTCCTCTTCCTATTTTCATTTCACATGTTAATTTATTGTCAGTTGCTAAACTCCACATTTCTTTATAGCAGTCTTCTAGATTAATTTGTTTGGCGCTTTTCCAATTCTTTGTAAATATTAATCTTGCTACTGTAACAATTATTAACAACTAACTCTTTCTCATCTTTTTTAAAGATTATCATTCTTAATTATATTCAGGTGGGCTATAATTGGTGATATCTGAATATCATATCCAACAATTTCTCTTAATTTCTTTAAAAACCAGTCCCCATTCTTTCTTTTTTATTTCATGTGTTCACCACATATGTATATAGGTCCCTTTTTCTTTTTTACATCTCCAGTATTGAGATGGTACATTTTTATTTATTCTATCCGATCTTACTGGAGTAAAGTACTATCTCCATGCAACTGCAATAACAATGTTCTTTCCCCCTTATAGACCTTTTCTTCATTATTCTTTGTAACAATATATTTTTCCAATCCTCTCCTTTAATCTCTTCCTTGAAATCCTGCCACTGGTTTTTCATCATCACTTGTTCGAATCCAGAATATACTAAAGTCTTATCAATGACTCGAACGGTTCCCTTGCTTTTGTTTCCTTCTTCTTGATCTTGTCTTTGCTCAATAATCTCCTCCGCTTTTCTCATTTTTCTAATCTCCCCTAATTTTGTAGTCCACCTTTCCACTTGGAGTATATTCAACCAAGATATTCCCTCTTCCGGACCAAATTTCTTTTGTAGTATTTTTACTGTTAGCCTTTTTCATCCGCCAGTGATGACCATCCTGAGAAGGAAAAGCTTTCGGACCAGGAGGCAATGTGGGAATCTCACCTGGCAGCGGGAGGAGAAAACAAAAGGGGAAAGTTTGCCACCCACCTTTCTTTATGAATCATGATGGCTGGCCAGCTCCTTCCTTTTCCCTCATGAGGATCCCCCCGCCCAACTTACCTCTGCCGGCTTCCTTTTAAAGTTTTGGGTAACTGCATCTTTGTTTATCATTTAGTCGTGTCCGACTCTTCGTGACCCCATGGACAAGAGCAGGCCAGGCCCTCCTGTCTTCCACTGCCTCCCGGAGTCGGGTCAGATTCATGTTGGTCACTTCGATGACACCATCCATCCATCTCGTCCTCGGTCGTCCCCTTCTCCTCTTGCCTTTACACTTTCCCAACATCAGGGTCTTTTCCAGGAAGTCTCTTCTCATGAGATGGCCAAAGGATTGGAGCCTCAGCTTCAGGATCTGTCCTTCCAGTGAGCATTCAGGCTTGATTTCCTTCACAATGGATAGGTTTGTTCTCCTTGCAGTCCAGGGGACTCTCAAGATCCTCCTCCAGCACCACAATTCAAAGGCATCAATTCTTCGGCGGTTGGCCTTCTTGATGGTCCAGCTCTCACTTCCATAAATTTCTACTGGAAAAACCATAGCTGTGACTATGCGGAACTTTGTTGGCAAGGTGATGTCTCTGCTTTTTAAGATGTTGTCTAGGTTTGTCATTGGTTTTCTCCCAAGAAGCAGGTGTCTTTTAATTTCGTGGCTGCTGTCACCATCTGCAGTAATCATGGAGCCCAAGAAAGTAAAATCTGTCACTGCCTCCATATCTTCCCCTTCTATTTGCCACCCACTTTACCATTTCTTTATTTATTATTTTCATTTATATGCCATGCTTCTGCCCAAAGACACCCAGAACAGCACACACTATAATACTCTTACACCAAAATAATAATAAAATACATGACATAAAGGATGGTGATGCACGTGAAAATTAGCAACAGCCTAAGGCCTAACAGACCATTTTGTCTCATATATACCACCATATAATGAATGTTTGTCACGTCAAGCACTAGGCTGGACTGGTGCTCTGTGGCAGGTTTGGGGGAACTGAGGACAAAAAGGAGGGTTTTTTGGGGGGGGTTGGACTGGATGTTTCCTTGGCATTCCCTGTTGGTTCCTCTTGGTGGTGGGTGGGGGGCACCCTCACATGGAGGTGCCAGGACCTTGGCATGGGGTGGGAGAGAATGGAGCTGGTGGCCCTGGTGGCCCTGGGTGCCTGGCCAGGACTTTCTGAAGATGTGAAGGAAGCCGGTCTGCATCATGCGGTGATCGTTCCCAATGGCGTTTAAGGGCTTTGCTCCCCCCCCCACATTACTCCTGGGTCTGTTGGCCCTGAGAGGTGGATGAAAATAAGGGGAGGGGGAGTTGGTTGGCCAAGGCCCGGGAAGAAGGCAGCCAGCCCCTCCTCTAGCATTCGGGGCAGCTCCTGGGGTCTGTTTGGTGTGGGTCAGGGGCTGGCTGGCTCCTTTTCTCCTGGAGAAGCCTCCTGGGCAAGGCAAGGTTTAGCTCTTCCCAGGCGGGGCTTTGCTACATGCTGTGGGAGGTTTCCTCTGCACATGCTCAGAGGCTCAGCTCCTCAGGCACACCCTCGGAAATGCCCGGCTCATTAGGTCCTGCCCACCCACAACCCCTCGGCTGCTGACCCCTGGCCATGGCAGGGGATCAGGGGTTTTCTGGGCCTGCCTGGACGGGCAACCCCCCTCCGCCCTCCGCCCTCCGCCCTCCCCTCAGCCGGCAAAGCAGCCAGCTGCCAAACGGGGTGATTTGGCTGAATGTGGCGGCAGAACGTACTCTCTTGTCTGCTATCCTATCTGGTCTCTAATTCTTATTTAATGAGTTCCCCTGAAAATAAGAAAATCATTGGAACAATTTTCTTAAGTGTGAAAGATTAGGCTGCAATTGGCATTAACGGGGCTAATTGCCTCCATTCTTCCTGTTCCTGACAGTTGCCTGTTTGTTACTCAGTCGGAATGCCTGGCGGCTGCCTTCGCCCACCTTCGCCCTGCTCTGGGGGGTCCCTCAGAAGCACAAGCCCCCCCCCGAGGAGACTGGAGGAGGGGGCTGCTCGGCCTTCCCTCTTTCGTTGGCTGAGCTGGAAGGGGGCCAGGGAGCCACGAGGGTCATCAAGGGCTGCTCTGGGTGCCAGGCGCCGCCCGGCTGATCCAGGCCTGGGGATGCCCACCGGGGGGGGGGGGGAGTTTCTGCGGAGGCTGTTGGCTTAGCCAAGCGCTCGGGCTCCTGCCTTTGCCAGGAAGGGTGTGCGGCTCTTTGGCCTGGGAATGGAGGGGGGGGGGCAGGTAGACAGGCAGGCTGGCCAGCCTCCCAGCCAGTGATGTGTGTCTGTGTGTTGCTCAGTGCCAGTATAGCAGCAGAAAAGGGGAGCATTTCTGCCTGGACCTGGCAGGGGCATCTCCTTGCGGAATTTCCCTTTGATCCAGCCAGGTCTCTGTCTGGTGGCTGAGCAAGGATGAGGGGAGGGGAGCGTTTTAACCAGCTGCTGGCCAGAAGCAAAGCCTGCGGTCCCGGTGCCGGCGGCGGGGGTGGGGTGGGGCGGAATGGGAGCTGGGGCTGAGGAGGGTGGGTCTGGTTGGAAGAAACAGACTGTGATCCGTGAATTCCACACAAGTGCCCACGGATATGGAAAGGGTGTTTTTATTTTTGGTGGCCCCTAAGCCTGTTGGGACCCCTTTCCCCCCCCCCGGGGGGATTGGCCGTGGGGGTGGCCTCTCCACGACCAGTATCCCTTTCCAGGTGGGAGTCCTTTCACTTAAACTGTCCGTGCAAAATGGACTCTGGGAATAATGAACGCTGCAGGTCCTGTTGCTGTTCTGCAATGCTACGTTGTTAGGTTCTGTCCGGTCACCTCAGGCTTCGGGTGACCCTAAGAATTAGGGTGCGCCGAGAGGTTTTGTCCTCAATGGCCCCTCCAAACTCAGGGCTGTGGCTTCCTTTGTGGACTCAGTCCGCCTCAGATTTGGTCTTCCTCTTTTCCTGCAGCCTTTAAACTTTGCCCAGCATTATGGGCTTTTCCATCAAGTCTTGATTTTTTGTAAAGATGTGACCAGAACGTGATGGCCTCAGTTTCATCATTTTTGCCTCCAAAGAGAGTTTAGGTTTGATTTGGCCTGGGATCTACTTGTTCGTCCTTCTGGTAGTCCATGGGGTCTACGAAGGTCTCCTCCAGCAGCATATTTCTGATGAGTCCATCTTTTTCTTGTCAGCTTTCGTATAAAACTTTTAATGGTTTCAGTTGCTTCATTCTCAAAGTTAAAGTTTTGTAGTTCTTCTGTATTCTTGATTTTTGTCTTCTTAGCATTCAACTACAGTCCTGCTTTGGCACTTCCTCCTTTCATGTGCATGAAAAGTCGTTTCAAGTTATTGCTGCTTTCTGCCAGTAAAATGGTGTTATCTGCATATCTTAAATTATTGAGGTTCTTTCCACCAGTTTTTACTCTTCTTCCATCTGAGTCCAGTCTGGTTTTCTGTACGATATGTTCTGCATACAGAGTGAGCGAGCAGATAAGGGGATATAATGCAACCTGTGTCCGACACCTTTGCCTAGAGGAAACCCATTTCCTCTCTCCAGATTCTGCCCTAACAGTAGCTTTTTGCCCACAATACAAGTTGTGCATCAGGACAATCAAGTGCCCGTTTCTTTCAGAGCAGCCCATCGTTTGTCATGATGGTCCACACCGTCGAAGGCTTTGCTGTAGTCTATAGACCAACCTTCTTCTGACCCTGACATCTCCAGGCTTGGTGGGTCTTCCTGGCCTCTTGGCTTGACCCAGCAGGAAGCTCTGTAGACCTACAGTATTTGGAGCAGCTTGGCTGTGGTTTACTGAGGGAATCCCCTGGCCAGTTGTCCCCCCTCCCCTTTCATTGCCGGGGGAGGGGGGAGGGGGGAACAGCAACATCTTTTAGCCTGCAGTGTTTTGTACTCTGCAGATCCTCATTTTTTCTTCTCTGTGTTTGGAGGTCTCTAGGCAGAATGGGAGAGGTGATGGGGCCTTTCATGAAAGCAATGTTCTGTTTCCTTGCTCCTTTTTCTTCTCTCTTTGACCTTGAACTTTGAGCTGCCTCCATGCTGCCTTCCATGGGGCTGGGCGGGGGGGGGGGGGGAGCCTTTTAACCCTTGCTGGGCCTGCCCTTGCTTGCCTTTCCCAGTGCTGCCAGTTGCCTGCGACCCAGTTTGGGGCTAGTTTGGGGCTGTATTGGATGCTGAGGACACGGAGTGCCTCTTGGCTTTGTTTCAAGGCAGGAGGGCCGTTCAAAGAGCCTGTTGTTGTCCCCCCCCCCGCCCCTGGAGGTGCTGTGTCCTGAACTGGATGCTTGTGGAGGCACCCCCGCCCTCCCTCCCTGAAGCTGAGTCACGCAGTGCAGGTCCATGTCGAACCACAGATCATGTGAGCGGCCTTTTCTGCTGCCTTCCCTCGACCCCCCCCCGTACTGCCCCCCCCCAGTTGGTAGGATTAAAGGAGGTGAGGGACTGTGGAGGGGGAAGCTGTGCACACGGTGTCCATTTTCCATTTAACCAGGCCATATTGAATGATAAATAATTCATTTCTCTGCCAAACATTTGATTAGAAGAACCCAATTCCTTCTGCATTTGTCAGGGGGCAAGAAATCCATTTGATGTTTTCATTTGAATCGGTCCTTCTCTCCTTCGGAACAGGAAGGCTTTTGCCCTCTTCGCCTTTGTTCGTTTGCCCCCCCCCCCCGCTGCTCTAGCAAGAGGGGCTGCTGTCCCCCCCCCCGTCTGCTGTCCTCGTTCCCCGCTGGTAGCTGGAAAGGGGCAGCAGCATTGGTTTGGGTCGGGGGGGGGGAAGGCGGTGGTAGGTCTCGGAGCACAACGGGCTGGCCACCCGGACGGGCAGGGGCCCAGTCAGTGGGTTGCCCACGGAACGTTTCTTCCCTGGATGACCGCTGAGGAGGAGCTGTCGCTTGTGCAGAGCACATCTGGTTGCCTCCGCCCCTCGCCTTCGCCAATCCTGGCGTGTCGCCATGGGGTTGTGTGCTGGGAGGCCTTGCCAGGGTTTTGGGAGGGCAGGTATTTTTCCGCCCCTTGCCCCCCACCTTGTCCCCAGGTGCAGCCCACAGGGCCAACCTCTGCCCTTCAAGGAGGGAGCGGGCACGGGTGACCTGGCACGGGCCCAGGGCTCTTGGCTGGCCGGCCAGTGTGTGTCCACACTCAGTTGCTTGTGGGAGACGTAGGCAGGGCCATGCCTGAGGGGGAAGAAAGTTCTGGTGCCAGGGGTGTGGGCGCGTGTGGGCGGGACTGTGGGGCACATTCGGGGGAGGCTGAGGAGCACTGTGAGGTGGGGGAGGTTGAATCCTAAAAAGCTCCCCTCCCTCAGGAGTGCTTAGGGCAGCCGCCCAATTGCCTCCTTCAGAGGGGCCGCCGAGGCCCCCTGCGAGGGTGGCGGGTGTCCTCAGGGGCTGCTCTGTCATGGGCTCTCTGTGTGTGCGTGTGAGAGAGAGGGGCGCGCGCGAGATGCCTCACCGGACGGCCCTGGCTCCCAAAGGAACCCTCCTCCTCGGCCCCGGCTGTTGCCGGTCTCCCGGCCCGGAGTGGTCCTTGAGGCCGGAAGGGTCCCTGCGGGGACCGAAGGAGGAGGGCCTGCTCGAAACGCTGGGGCCGAGGGGGGAGGAGGCCGAGGTGCCCTGCCAGCCGGGCGCTTGTTCTCCTTGCGTCCAAGTTTGTCTTGAAAGGCCAATTAATGCATTGTATCCTTGTAGCTGAAGCGTGAAAGTTCCCTATTTGGAGAAGAATTATTGTGGAGCGAGACGGTTCTGGCTGTAAATGCTCTCTTCCCCGAGGGAGAGGCTGAGATTTTCTTTGCAATTAAAATTTCTTTGAAACTCGGACCAAAGAAGATTTAGAAAAGAAATATTTTGTGTGGCAAAGACTTTGCCCAAACAGTGCCTGTGTGAGAGTTTTAACAAACACCTGTCCTGCCTCTGCTTTGGAACCACTCCGTCCTCCTCCTCCCTGGGAGCCCCCAAAGTGCTGATAATGAAATTGGCCTGCTCAGGATTGCAAGACACGGGTCGTTAAGGCCTCTTGCAAGGGGTGGGCGTGCGTGCGTGCGTGCGTGTGTGCCAGGGACCTTGGTCCAGGATCATGCCGGCCAGGTGGCAGCCCTGAGATGTGGGCTGTGGGCAGGGCTGAGTGGGGAGATGTGGGAAGAGAAGGTTCCCTGAGGAAAGAGTCATTCTGCGGAGCCAGAAAGAGGAAACCGGGTGGTGGGGGTGGGGGTGGGGTGTGGGGGGTGGTTACTGTATTTCCTTCCTTTTGAACTCTTTGTCTTCTGAACTCCTCCTGGTGGAAGCGCCCGCCCTGGGGCTCTGGGGTCCGTGTGGGTGGAGGAGTGGCCCCCGGGGGGGGGACCCCCACCCAGCTGGGGGTGGGGTGGGTGGGGGGAGGCAGTGGCAGGGGGAGCCGGCTTCTTCTCCTCCCCCCCCCCACAGGGTAAGGCTTGAAGCAGTAAATTCAGATTATGAGAAAGGAGAAACATTTGGAAGAAACGCTCCTGACAGCCAGAGCTGTTTGAGGGTGGAATGGAGGGGTGGGTGTGCGTGTGTGTTCGTGTGTGTGGGTGCGCTTGCTGGACTCCAGCAAAAGGAGGATGTTGAGCAGAGGCCGGCCAGCCGGCCTCCCGTTGGGGATGCGGGAGTTGTGGCTTGGCCTGGCTTGGAAGGAGGTGGCCCTAGATGACCTCGAGGGTCCCCTCCAGCCTTCGTTCCCGGCTTCCTTTCTGTTCTGAAGGGGCTGCCTGGTCCCGAGCGGGGGGGGGGGGCGGGCGGGGGCGGCCCTGCCTCTCCGTGGTGCTCCCCACCCTGGTGGCCTCGCCTGCCAGGAAGGTCGCCAAGGGCAGGAGGGCCCCGGAAGGGTGCTCAGTGCCCGCTGCCACGCGGCACACGGGCTTCGCCTGCCCTTTGCTTGGAGGGCGCGCGGGGGGGGGGGTTGCTGGCCTCGGGCCCAGATCGCAGGCGGCACTCGGGTGGGGGGGGGATGCCCGGAGGCGGGGGGAGGCAAAGGGACCGGCGGCTCCTGCCCAGGCCTCGCCCGGCTGCTGCCCAGGAGAACCGGTTCCCGAGGAAGGCGCTCCTCCTGCCCGGCGTTTCGGGGGCTTGCGCGCTCGGTCCTCCTTCCCGGACTCCCTCCTTCTCCTCCCCGCCGCCCCCCCTTAGGAAAAGGAGAGTTAAGTGGAATTGAATCTTGTTTAAGGAGCGGAGGCGCCGCTGCCTGGCCCTGTAATTTACGGCGCTGTTGACAATCTGCAAGAGGCCTTTGCTGGGGGAATAATCGCAGGCTTGGGGGGCGGCGGCGGCGGCATCATCATCCGTGCCCGTGCCCGTCCTCCCTCCTCCTCTCTCTCTCCCGGCCTGCCCGCCTGCCTCCGCCGGCCGAGGGCGCGCTGCTGGCGGGCGGGCTGGGGGGGGGGGAATTGAGAGCCCAAGTGGGATCGAGGGCGCGGGTCCTGCTGGCACCCGGGCAGAGCCGCCCCCTGCCTCCCTCTGCCAGGGCGCCGGGGGAGGGGGGCGCGCGCGCGGCTCGCCTTCGGAGGGACCCCCGGCGGTCGTGCTGCCTAGCGGTTTGTTTCCTCCCTTAAGCGGGGGCGGGGGCGGGGCGGGGGGGGGAGAGGAGCGCTCCGCTGGCGGCTCCCCGGCGGGCGGGTCGCTGCCTCCTCCTGGCTGGCCCGGGCGGTGTGCCCGGGAGGGGCCCGAGCGCCGTCCTTCCCCCCCCCCCCAGTCCCGATTAGCCGTGCAAAGGGGGGGGGGGCGTGCAGCGGGCGCTCCTTCCCTCCTGCCTCCGCCGCCCGTGCAGCTGCTGCGCCCGCCGCTCCCGCTGCCTGTGCAAAAATGAAATAAATATTGACACGGACGGGATGCTATTCAATTTGTCCTGATCACTGGTCTGCGCCGCGTTCTGACAGGGCAGAGTGTAAAACATAAGCTCAGGATGTAATTTCTACTGTCAACATGATGTACAGTACACACCGCCCTGCCAAACACCCGCCCTGACAAAGCCGAGCAAGAAAGAGGCTGGGGGGGGGGGAGAGAGAGGCACGTGCTGGTGGGGATGGGGATGGGGAAGGCGCGGGGGGGGGGCAGCGGCTTGGCATGAGTGGGGGGGATGCAGAAGTGTGCCTTGGTGGGTGCATGTCCCGAGGGGGAGGGCCCCACCAGGTGATGGCGCCCACCAGGGCCTTCCTCTCTGGCCTGGGGCCCCTCTGCCCGCCCCAGCCCCCACCCCCCCGTGACCCAGGGAGAGAAGGTAGGGTGTCTTTAGGGGGCGACTGTGCCCCAGGGAGTGGCAGGAGGACTTTTGATGGTGTTATGGGGGGGGGAGCAGACTGGGAGTTGAGACATGAACAGCCTCTCTCTCCCCCCCCCTTTATTTGGTAGCTGTGGAACATCAGCCGCATCAGCCGCCGTGGTCGCTGCCGCCTGAGAGGGAAGGTTGTGAAGGCAGGTTCCTGTTCCCACAGCAACGGTTCCACAGGCCCAGCACGTGGGTGGGCGGGGGACGCGGGGGGGGGGGCAGGGAGGCAGCGGCTGTTCAGGGGTGTGTGTGTGTGTGTGTGTGTGTGTACACACACGTCTGTGCATTCCAGGCAGCTGACAAGACAGACCTTTCCAGTCCTTCACAGGAGCTGGCGGGCCCCTGGGCATGGTGCCCCCCCCCTTTGGATGCCCGAGGTGGGAGCGCAAAACTTCCCCTCCCGCTCGCCTCTCCTCTTGTGTAAGTCGAGGCCGCCTGGAGGAGCTTCTCCAGCCCCGTCAGTCCTTCACTCACGGAGGATGTACTCCCTCGGCAGGCCTTTCGCGCACCTCCTGGTGGTCTCTGCTTTGAGGCTGGAGGATCCCACCATTTTGTGCGGGGGGGGGGGAGAGGGAGGAGGAGGAGGGGCAGCTCTGCCCACCCCACCCCCAGGGCCCCAGCTGGAGGGTCCTGGCTTTTGAAAGTGTCACCCCCCCCCCCACTCACACACATGCGTGTTCTGCTGGAAACCAGGAAGGAAAAGGAGGCAGTGTCAGCCGCCCTGGAAGGTGCCCCCCCCCCCGTCTGCCGCTCCAGAGGCCGGCTGCCCCCAGCCACAGCTGCAGAAGATTCTCCCCCCCACCCCACCCCACCCCACTGGCTCAGGACCAGAAGGGTCCCCAGTTGCTGGGTCAGGGCAGAAAACAGGGCGAGGGAAGGAGAATCCCGCTTGGGAGGGAATCCCTCTAGTTCCCCTCCTCCCCCCCCCCAGGATTCCTCCTCCCAGAGGGGGAGGGAAAGGCCCCCCCTCCCTTCCCCCTGAAATGGTGGCTGGAAGCGAGCGAAGGGGTGGCGGAAGCCCCGCTCGGTGGCTTCAGAGCCCCCCACCCCCCCACCCCCAAGGGAGGCGGGCTGGGAAGCCAGGCCCTCCTGGCGAAGGGCTCCTCTGCAGGGAAGCTGTGGCCCCACGTGGCCCTGCCGAGGCTCCCACGGGGGGGGGGCTTCGTTTGCAGGCTGGGGAGCCCTTTGGACCACGAGGTGTTCTGCTCAGCCTTCCCTTCTTAGGCAAGATCCGGGGGGGGGGGCTCGATCCGATCAGGTGGCGGTGGCGGCTTTCTCAGGAGACTGGCCTCGCCTTCCTAAGAGGTTCCTTAGAAAGGGGGGGGGAACGGAAATGTGTGGCTGAGTTTAAGAAGGGCGCAAAAACACATCCTTTTAGACCAGCACATGGTGTTTAACCTGCCCTGCTGCGCAGTTTTAAGCTGTATTCTTTGCCACTTGCAAGGTTTTGATGTCTTCCGGTGATTTCAGTGGTTTTTACTGTGAGCTCGGTTTTGCTTGATTTTATAGTTTCGTAGTGGCGTTTGCTTTTTTCCTCATGATACTGCACTGCCTCCCTATTAACACCCATTTCGCCAGAGTGCATAGATGCCACTGTGCTCTCTCTCTCTCTCTCGCCCCCCCCCCCGGTACGAGTTCAGCTGTGCTCAGAGAACAAGTTTGCTGTTAGTCCGTCTGGGCTGTTTTGATATTAGTGGGTGGTATTTTTGTTCATGATTTGTTTGCTTCCAGGCGTTAAACATAAAGATGACTAAAGAAACTGCATGTGTGGTCCTTGTACACTGTCCTAAGGCAAGGATTGGGGTTACCTCCCTTAGACCACTAAAAATTCACAAACTAAAGCTAGCCTTTGGTCCAGACTTCTGTCTAGCAGATTTGGGAGGAAAAATCAAATTGGCATCACTAGAGTGGAATTTAACCTATAACACCCTAAACGCCTTGGGCCAGAGTGGTCTGTCTCAAGGGCCGTGTCTCCCATGATGGGCCTGCCTGCGTGGGTGGGCGGGTGGGTTAAGACCATTAGGAGAGAGGCCTTTCTCTTGGTCCCACCACCTTCACAGGTGCGTCTGATGGGGACCTTCTCTGTGGCTGCTCCCAGAGACTCTGGAACTCCCTCCCACTGGAGACCCTACTGACCCCCCTCTTGGCTGTCCTTCCCCAAGCAGGAGAAGACCTTTATCTTGAAGCAGGCTTTCCCCCAGTGACTGGCTGAAGAGTGAGTGGGTTTTTTTTAAAAGGCCTGCTATTCCATTACTGCTTTGTATGTGTTTTTAGGGTTGCTTTTGTTTGTCATTTCTCAGAGTGGTATTTGTTTCATTGAATACTAAAAAGTATTTCTATACTTAGTGTTTTTAGTTTCAAATATTGTCTTTTAAGGATGTAAACTGCCAGGTCCTTTTTAAGGAGAAAGGTGGAGTAAAAATATAATAAACAAACAAATTTGAAACCAATACTCCTGGCTTGGTTTTGCATCTCGCCATGATTTCTGGAACGTTTTTGATTCTTCTGGGCACAGACCTCCAGTGCCCACCCCGGCTGGTACGGAGCAAAAGCGAGCAACTGTTAGTCATTGTTTGGTGGTTGAATGGAGGGATCTCCAGCCCTTGCTTTCAGTGTTTAGTTATACAGTATTAGGCATTCTTCTCTGACCGATTCACGGGCATTGTGTTGTCAATTAGGGTAAAGGTGAGGGAAAGAAAGAGGGTGCAAGACCAACGAGGTTCCTCATCTGACTGAGCAAAGACTTCCTACCTCAGGTCCTCCCGAGAGAGGTCCTCCCGCCCATGCGCCCCCCCCCCTCGGGAGCCCCTGCTGTTGACCTCAGACCTGTGGAGCACCTGCAGGTAAAGGAGCCCCAGCAAGCGTGTGGGGTTGCCCCATTTTGCCGTCTCTGAGCCCTCTGTCTTTGGCTGCCCTCTTAAACCCCCGGGGCTGCGAGCTGATGGAGGAGGGTCACCAAGGGGGGGGGCAAGGGGCCGTCCATCGACGGGGGTGGGGTCTTGGTCCAACTGTTTTGACCGCAGGGTGCTTGGATTTCTACAAGGTGTCTGAGGATCTGTGCAGGCACACATTTAGCCTATGTGAGGAATTGTAGCCACTGCCACCCCTGCCCGGCCCAAATGTTCAGCTCTGTGTGCTTGGAAGGAGGAGGGGTGGGCAGAAATAAGGCATTGTGGCTAAAGAAACTTCAGGGGTGCTGCAAAGCTGTGGCAGAGTTTTGAGGGAATCACACATTTTAGGGTTCACCCTTTGCAAAGCAGCAAGAGGTCTTGGTCTCAACCAGCTCTGTAAACACACACACACATACCCCCCCCCCCCGTTCTCTCTTGCTGAAAGGAGCCATTACGTGAGATAGTATTTGCCTGGATAATGCAATACACACCTGATAAAATAAGCACCAAAACATGTGCAAGGCTGCTCCCTTGAACAAAGACTCGGGAGGGAAGGAGAAGCGATGCACAGGGGGTCTGGCGCCATAGCAGAGGAACAAGCCGATAACATGTGGCCATGGAACAGCCCCCTGTGCCCCCCCCCAAGGCCGTAGCGGCCTGTGTTGCTGGCACGTTTCCTTATGTTCCCTGCTTCTCTGATGTACACGGATCAGCCGCATGGCCCACAGGTTGCCTGAAGAGATCCCGCTGGGGTCGGAGCTGCTGCGTGTCCTGGGGCTAACCCAAGGTTTACAGTTTTCAGGGAGGAGGCTCCGCGGGTTTGGGAATCAGGAAGCGGCTCCGGTCATTCCATCCCAGAAAGGGGGGGGGGGCTTAGCACTGGAAAGGTGCAGGAAAAAGGACGGTTAGTTTGTGTGTGTGTGTGTGTGGGGGGGGTTAAGGGTCGAAGCGTTTGGGCCTCAAAGAGACGTCGCCGGCAATGGGTTGGGGACTGGCTGTCTTACGTTTGTGGATATAAGACCTCAGCCGTGGATGAATCCTCTTGGATTTCTCTTTGGCGGGAGAAATGCGGAACAGAGAGGGCGTAGGGCAGCTCCAATAAAAAGCAAAAACTTTGGAGGGCTCTGTTTCCCCAGTTTCATGTACAGCAGTGGAATGGAAGAATCACAGAATCATGGAACTGTAGAACTGGAAGGGACCCCGCGGGTCATCAAGTCCAACCCCTTGAAGAAGCTGGGAATCCACTGGAAAAGCATCCCTGACAGACCTAAGTCAATGCAGCTGAGTACTGTATTGTGTTAGCTTTTTTTGCTGCTGCATCACACTCTTGACTCATGTTTGGCTCGTGGTCTCTTAAGAGCCCTTTTCACACATGCTGTGGTCAGGCCAGTCCACCCTATATTTCTTCATCTGGTTTTTCTTGCCTAGGGGCAACACTTTACATTTTTCCATGTTGAAACTCTTTTTGATAGTTTTGGCTCAGTTCTTCAGTCTTTTGCGGTTTCCATGAGGAGGTGGGCTCCTTCTTCCACGCTTCCTGGGAAGCCTTTGTGGGGCACTTTCCTCAAGCCCCAGGACTTCCTTGGTGCTCCCTCCCCACAAACGCACATGGCTTCTCCAGCTGCACCTCAGCTTTCCCCTGCATCGAGGGGCCTGTGCTCAGAGTGTGGAGACTGGGAGCACGGCCCAGGCTGCCCATGGAGAGGGTGGGTGAGACCTCACCAGGAGCAGGACCACCTGGGGGATGGTGCGGCCCTATAAACTGGAATGCTCTGGCAGGGGAATGAACCTCTGCCAAGGGATGGGTTTCAATAACATAAATGTAAGGTAAATGCAAAGGTTCCCCTTAACCTTTAGTCCAGTCGTGTCCGACTTTAGGGGGCAGTGTAGAGCCAGCTTGGAGACGGGGATGAGGACGTTTTGTCCGTAGACAGTTTCCGTGGTCACGTAGACACAGAATGGTGTGACCTTCCTACCAAGGTGGTGCTTATTTATCAACTTGCATTTGCATGCTTTTGAACTGCTAGGTTGGGAGGAGCTGGGACAAGGGACGGGAGCTCCCTCCGCTGCGTGGATTCGATCTTACAACGGCGGGTCTTCCGACCTTGCAGCACAGAGGCTTCTGTGGTTTAACCCGCAGCGCCACCACATCCCCTTGACAAATGTACCTGTGCGCAAACACACATAAGTGAAGTGACAGAAAGGTGAAGAAGGGCACCCCTCTTCTATGTCCCCACAACCCCCCAGGGCTTTCTTGTCTTCCGGGGAATGGCTCCCTGGTGTCTCCCTCAAGGCTGGCTTGTGTCTCATGTGTCCTGTGAGTTGGGGGGGCGCGCGCATGTGTGTGCGTGCTGGGAAACCACATGAAATGTTGGCCGGGGTGTTTGGGAATAGAACCCTGCTAATTAGTGAAGCTGGTGAGCAGAAGAAAGGAGCTAGACCTGATCTTCCCTAATTCTGTGTGATGAGCTTTTGCAGCCACAAAACCTCCTGGCATTGCCAGGCAGGGAAGCCAGGCATGGGCTGGTTGTCTTTGTGGAAAGGCTGCTGGGAACAGAGACCAGGGGCAGCCCGTGACTGGATTTACCTGCTGGCCCATGCCCAGATGGCAATGGTGGGCAGTGGGAGGGTTCCCTCCAGCGAGGCCCTTGGCTCATGCTTGTGCAGGCCCGAGGGTGGCGGCTGCTTCTCTTTGTCCTGGCAGCTCTCCTGCATTTATCTAGGCCTGTCGTGAGCCCAAGGGTTAGTTAGGGGCCAGAGGCAGAGGGTGGGTGGGTGCCATTAGGTGGCAGTGCCTGTGTGTGTGTGTGGGGGGGGGAACTGGGGTGGGTCTCCAGGGTGCCCTTTGTGTTGAGGTGGGGGCTTAAGGCAGCCATGCTTGGAACAGAAGCACCAGCCAGCAGCTGCTCGGGACCAAGCTGCAGGGAGGTCTCTGCCAGCTTTGGGATGAAATCATGGCTGTGATGCAGTGGTGTTCATTTCTCTCTCTCTCTCTCTCTCTCTCTCTCTCTCTCTCTCTCTCTCTGTGTGAGACACTTCCCGCCCTTCAAGCCGCTGACCTCTTTCTCTTTTCCAGGTTCCAGGAGGTGGATGCTGCCGCCCCGTGCCGGCCCCTTGGACTGGGCAGAGGATAGGAGGCATCGCCAGCTGCTTGGGAGGTGGTGCCCCCATGGATGGAGCCACAAAGCTTTTGTGGGTGCGAAGCTTGTGCGCCGCCTCCTGGTGAGCGACTCTGCCCCTTCCACCCTCAACTGACCGGGCTTTCGAATCTCAGCGAGTTCGTTGGACAAGGACCCTTTGGGTGACTCTGCCTGTCTCAAGACGGGGCTGACCGGGCTGGCCTGCCCCGGCGACGAGGCCAGGAAGAGGCGACTAATTCCGTATCCATGCCTCTCTCGGTTGGGGCCGAGGGGAAGCCATAGGAGTCTCTCCCGGGCGTCCCTTTGCCGCTGCTCCCTCGCATGCTGTGACGCTGACCAGAGGGGTGGGGGTGGGGAGGGGAGGGGAGGCCAACTTTCTTGCACCCCGGCTGGCCTGCAACTTGCTCGGCTCTGGATGGTCAACGCCACGAGGAATACATGGCCAGCTCAGCAGGTCGTCGGGCAGGCTGGCGGTGATCCTGGCCTGCTGGTTTCCTGAGGAGCGGAACTGTCGGAGGACGCGGAAACGGCTCCCCACGGATGGCTGACCCACGGCCGCAGAGGGTGGCTGCCCTTCCTCCCCCAAGGATGCCGGTGTCCCTTCTGTGGTGATGGCTTCGGACAGCACCTTGCGGGCCCTCCTGCTGCTGCTCCTCTGGGGGCCAGGCTGCCCCGTGGCCCCCCTGTCTGCACACATGGAACCTGGGGGGCCTAGGCTGGAGGAGCCGGGGGGCAGTGGGCTCCCTCCTCCTCCTCCTCCTCCGGGCAGTGGACGGGTGAAGCGCGGCTGGGTCTGGAACCAGTTCTTTGTGGTGGAGGAGTATACGGGCACAGAACCCCTGTACGTGGGGAAGGTAAAGTCCTGTGGGTCGGGCGAGTCGTCGCATCGCATGGGGCAGGGGGTGGGTTGCCAGGGCATATCTGGGCCTTCTCGAGGCAGGGTGGGTGGTCCGTCTGCAGCCATGGCTTGAATCCCGGGAGGCGTCGGGTTTGGCTTTCTCTGGACCAGCCCCTTCCCTGCACGCTCCCCTGGGAGCCCTTTACGTTCCCCCGTCCGAGTGGGGAAGGACCGTAGCTCAGTGGTGGGACAGTCTCTGCCCCCCCGGCCACTGGTGGTTCTAAAGAAAAGGAACGTTGACTGGACTGTTCTCCCCCCCTTCCCCTGAACCCATTTGCTTTGGGGGGGGGCAGATGCCATAGCAAGCCAGAGGTGGCAGCCTGTGATTCTGTCCTCACGGCCACCTTGTTCCTGGCCCTCTGGGACCTCTAAGGGAGGGCTCTCTTCTCTCCACCCCCCCCATGGACAACTCCCAGAATGCCCCAGTCAGTAGGGGGGCCCATCCAAAAAAAAGAGCATCTTCTTCTCTGAGTTTTGCATTTATTTTATTTTATTTTATTTTATTTTATTTTATTTTATTTGTACCTCGCCCATCTGGTCCTACGACCACTCTAGGCGACCACTCTAGGCATGCTGGGCCCAAGGAGAGCTTCCCTTCCTCCCCCAACCCTTCCCAGCCTATCTTAGCCCTTCCCAGTAACTCATCCTGCAGCTGTCTTCATGCCTGATGGCCGCATACAGTTTCCAGTGGCCCTGGTGGCCACCTAAGTCTGGAGGTGGCCATATTTGAAGGGAACCAGCAGTTTTGTCTCCTGGCCAAAAAGCATCTTCCACACAAAGTCCTAGAATCTTGGGGTCGGAAGGGGCCTCGAAGGCCATCCAGCCCAACCCGCTGCTCAAGGCAGGGATTCCTCTCAAAGCAGGCCCGGTGGGCGGGGGCCTCCATTTCTCCTGGATTCTGCGACTTTGCTTACCTCCAGGGCTGGATGCAAGCTATGAAAATACAGTGCACTGAAATATTGTGTGTACCAAAGCTGGAATGCACCATGCCAAGTGTGTGGCACCTCTGGCCCGGGGGGGGGGAGCCTTTAAGAGACCCTTGATCCGAGGGGCCCCTTTTCCCCGGGGCTAGAGGAATGCCGCCCGTCTTCCTCCCTTCTCCTCCACATGGGTTGGGAGGACTCCATGAGCTTTTTTACTTTTGCAAGACGATAGGCCGGTGGCTGCGTCCTGTAGCCCCCAGATCCTCTCAAGCCCCGTGGGCTGAGGAGACACACTCCTGAGGAGGAATCCGTGTCCTCCGCCCATGTGGCTCAGGAAGATCTCGGGGCTGGCTGTAAGGAAGGCCCTTCTCCTCTCAGGTTGTGGCTGGGTGAGGGAAGGAGGGTCTTTCTGTGCTCTTTGGGGTGGGGTGGCGTGGGGTGAGTGGGAATCGCCTTTTGCATCCTTCTGTAGGGGTTTTGGGAAGACCAGGGAGCAGAGCAAGGCTGAGGTGGGGCTGGGCTGGGCTGGGCTGGGGAGGTGGGCCCTCCTCTCTTTCCTACAGAAGCGGAGAGAGGCTGGGGGTGCGGTCCTTCCGCAAGGGGGCCTTGATATTACCCACAAAATTCTGTGCCAACAGGTCAGACACTCCTTGGGTGGGGTCGGGTGGGGTCGGGTAGGGGTCACAACACGATCACCTCCTTGGGACCTTTTAATCCCTTGTACGTACTAAGATGTGCTCCTTAAGGCCTCTAGGGAAGGTACCAACCTCAAAGGACCCCCCCGCCCCTCGATCCCGTGTCCTATTTTGGGGTTGCCCCTTCTATTCTGCTCCAAGCAGTTGCTGCTGCTGTTATTACTATTATTGCAGGTGTTGAGTGAAAGGACTTTTTATAAACTTTTACTTTATAACCTCCTGTCCTTTCCTCTGAGAAGATGTCGTGTCCGTTCATGGGGGTGAATTGCTGTCCATTGTGGTCTGCTTCACTTCCTCACAGTTACACATAGAATCAGTCATGGGAAGGGTTTGGTTTAGGGAAGATGAAGTATACATTCAGCATGCGGATGAAGTCAAAGAGGAGACTTAGCAGGAGTAACATTAATAGTACCCTGTTTCCCCCAAAATAAGACCTAACCTGAAAATAAGCCCTAGTATGATTTTTCAGGATGCTCATAATATAAACCCTACTCCAAAAATAAGCCCCAGTGAAGTGAAACTCTGCCCTCCACCCTTGTGCAGCAACCAGAAGATGACATGACTGTATTTGAATAAATGTACATCATTGTACTTGAAAGAAATAAAACATCCCCTGAAAATAAGCCCTAAGATGTTTTTGGAGCAAAAATTAATATAAGATCCTGCCTTATTTTGGGGGAAACACGGTAATGCTCATAAAAATGTACAAAGACAAACAGGCCACAAATCATACAATCTCTGGTATCTATATACAAATTCCAGGAGTATGGGAAACAAACAAGAGAACTGGAAATTTTAGTCCAGGAGGGCAAATATGACTTGATAGGAATAACTGAAACTTGGTGGGATGACTCCCGTGGCTGGGATACAGCAATTGAAGGCTATAGATTGTTCAAAAAGAACAGAGAGAATAGAAAGGGAGGTGGAGTTGCAGTATATGTTTAAAAAAACCTGCATAGAAATACAGGAGGAGGAGATTGGATGTCCCATTGAGAGCATCTGGATCAATCTAGTTGGGGCAAAAACCGAAAGGAACTTGGTAGTTGGAGTCTACTGCTGTACCGGCCGCCCAATCAAAGAGAAGAAGCAGATGAAACTTTTGAAAAACAAATTGCAAGGATTTCAAAGAGACACAATGTAGCAGTGATAGGAGATTTCAATTATCCAGATATATGCTGGGAGGCAAATTCTGCCAAGTCTGGCCCTTCCGAGAAAGAACTTCCTGGCTTGTGTGGCTGATAATTTTCTCCTACAAAAAGTGGAGAAAGAAACAAGAGGATTTGCTAGCCTTGACTTGATTTTGACCAACAGAGATGACTTGGTGGGGGGAGTGGCAGTAAGGGGAACTCTGGGCGAGAGTGACCATGTCCTTCTAGAATTCTTGATTTCAAAAGAAATGAAAGCAGAGGGTAGCCACACACTTCTGTTGGATTTTCAAAAAGCCAATTTTAATATTCTCAGAACAAGGATAAGTAAGGCCCCATGGCAGGAAATCCTAACAAGGAAAGGAGAAGGGTGGGGTATTCTTAAAAAAAAAAAAAACCACAAAAAACCTAAAGGCACAACTACAAACAATTCTAACAAGAAAAAAAGGTGGGAGGTGGCAAAAGAAGGCCAGCGTGGCTTCACAAAAAGCTCAGGAAGGACCTACAAACCAAGAAAGACATGTACAGGAAGTGGAAAGAAGGCCAGGCCACCAAGGATGAGTACAGAGAAGTAGCAAAGAAATGCAGGGATGGCATCGGGAGGACAAAAGCTGAGAATGAGCTGAGGTTAGCTAGGGACACTAAAAGGAATAAAAAAACATTCTTCAGGTATGTGAGTAGCAAAAGACAAACCAAAGACATCATGGTACAGCTCCACAATAGAGATGGAAAAATGATAACAGAGGACAAAGAAAAGACAGAAATGCTGAATTATCTTAGCTTGCTGTTTCCCCAAAGGACACATTATGACCCTCCAGAGAAATGTGAAGTGCAAGTGGAGGGGGCAGGATTGCAGCTGGAGACTGATAAACAAATAGTCAAGGAACATCTCACTACCTTGAACAAGTTCAGATGTTCAGGGCCACTGGATGAATTGCATCTGAGAGTACAGAATGAACTGGCTGGGCAATTCTTGGAACCACTATCCATTATTTTCTTGAAATCATGGGAAGGGTGCTAGATTATTAGAGGAGAGTTAATGTCCCCATCTTCAAAAAGGAGGAACCTGGGAACTGCAGACAAGTCAGCCTGACATTGATTCCAGGGAAAATTCTGGAACAGGTTATCAAGTGGTCACTATGCAAAGACACAGAAAACAATGCAGTAATAACTAGAAGCCAACATGGATTTGTCTAGAACAAATCCTGACAGACTAATCTGATCTCATTTTTTGATTGAGTAATTTTGATAGAGGGAATGCTCTAGACATAGTATATCTTGACTTTAGAAAACTTTTGACAAAGTGCCCCATGATATTCTGATTAGCAAGCTAACTAGGAGTGGGCTGGCTAGAACAACTTTTGAGTGGATACACCGTTGGCTACAAAATCATACTCAGAAGGTGATGGTTAATGGTCCCGTCTCAAACTGGGAGGAGATAAAAAGCAGGTTACCCCAGGGCTCAGTCTTGGCCCTGCTGCTCTTCAACATTTTTATTAATGACATGGATCAGGAGGTGCAGGGAATGCTAATCAGATTTACAGATGATACAAAATTGGGTCAAATAGCTAATACCCCAGAAAGCAGAAACTATATTCAAACTGATCTACATAGACTTAAGCATGAGTCTGAAAACAACAGAATGAAAATCAACAGGGATAAGTGCAAAGTACTGCACCTAGGAAAAAGAAACCAAACACACAGTTACAAGATGGTGAATACCTATCTCAGCAATACTATGAGTGAGAAGGATCTTGAAATCGTCATAGATCACAAGTTGAATATGAGCCACCAGTGTGATGTGGCTGCAAAAAGGGCAAATACTGTACTATTTTAGGCTGCATTAACAGAGGTATAGTCTCCAAATCCTGTGAGTTCCTCTCCATTTGGCACTGGTTAGTCCTCATCTTGAGTGCTCTGACCAGTTCTGGACACCGCACTTCAAGAAGGATGCCCCCAATCTGGAGCAAGTTCAAAGGAGTGCAACAAGGATGACCAGCAGTGGAAGGAAAGAGTGAAAAAAACTGGACATGTTTAACCTTGAGAAAAGAAGACTGAGGGGAGCTAAGATAGCATCTTCAAAGACTTGAAAGGTTGATATACAGAGGAGGGGCAGGATATGTTCTCAATCATTCCAGAGTTCAGGACACACAGCCATGGGCTCAAGTTGCAGGAAGCCAGATTTAGGCTGAATATCAGGAAAAACCTCCTATCTGTTAGAGCAGTACGACAGCGGAACCCATGACCTCGAGAGGAGGCATTCTAGAGAAACTTAGACGACTACCTGACAGATACTCTTTGAAAGGTATTCCTGCATTGAGTGGTGTGTGTGTGTGTGTGGACTCAATGATTCTATATAAAGCTTTAATAATAATTTTATATTATTATTGAGTGATGAAAATTCTAAATACCTTGGAATAACATCCTCCGCACAAAAGTTAAAGAACTGACAAAAAAAGAATATATCAAAAGTAGAAAACACACAGGAACGGTTAGCCATTCCTTTCTCCTAGGGTCGTCCTGGGACTCCTTGCCCAAGGCCCCCCAGGCTGGCTCTACTTCACAGGAGGTAAAAGTAAGGGGAATCCGATTCCCGACCTCCGGCTCCCCAGCCACAAAAGGCAGCCCCTCCCAGGCATCAAAGGGGTCTGAAAGCGTGGGTGGCGTCCAGTTATGGGAATGTATGTCTTGTGGAGAGATGCTGACCTGGCGGAAGTTCAGCGGTGCCACAAGAAAGAGGGATGATGATGGGTTGGCCAGGCTTTCAGTCAATGCCCAACTGGGCAGAGGTGGGTCCTTCCAAAACCTGCAGCGGCCCAGGGTGGGGCGGGTGCCCAGCTGCAGCGCCTGGTGGCCTGGGACTCTTGATTCCTCTCCAGCCAGAAGGCGGAGGTGGGGGTGGGGGGAGGAGGAAGGAACAAGTCTACTGAGCCCCCCCCCCCGCTCGTGCCTGACCCCAACGTCTGACCTCCTTTGGAGGGTCTTCTTGGCTGGGTGGAGATTGTTTCCGTTCAAGCTGAGCTTTTGGGGTTGGGGGCCTGCAATGTGCACCCATTCGTGCACATTCCCATTTGTTCTGGTGGCACTTCAGCCCCACCTTCCTCCTTCCGTGCGCAGCCACCATGCAGTGCGGTTCCAGTTAATTCACAGCTCCCCTAGGGAGTGACTCCAAGCATCATCGGGCCTTGGTGGATTCCAGAGGTAGCCTAGCAACAGCCTCGTCTCCAGGCGGAACTCAGGAACCTAAAACTAACCCCATTCACGGTCCCTTTCCATGCCTGCCGCTCGCTCACTCGCTCGCGCGGCAGCTGCCGGCCCTGAGACAATGGCCAGCCTGCGCAGAAGGCCACATGCTCCCAGGGAGCCCCTGAGCCCAGGCCAGCGGGCAGCGAGGCATCCCTCCTTGGCCAGGCGCTGCCCCTTCCTCTCCTGGCCGGGGGGGCGGCGGCGCTGGACCCCCCCACACACACACCTGGACCCCCTGCCTAGGGCCTGGGCCAAGGGCTGCCACTCCAACCAAAGGAAGGCCGATAGGGACCAAGAACATTTCCATACAATGTGGGTACTTGAGCTAATCCTTTTTCTGCAATTTCCCTCGAGGCCCCTGTCAGTTTGATGTGGATTTTCATGGTTAAAATAAGAAGAGGAAGAATTATGGGGTCAGCATAAGTTACAAACTTGTGCCTGTGGACAGATCTATTTTAGATAGAGGAGGGGATTAAAGGGGAGAAAACAGATTTAATTAAGTTGCTAATATTTAAAGGAAATTGATGAACTTGGGCTTTATGAGAGGGAGCAAACACCAAAGCGCCTTCATTAAGGGCACGTTTTTATTTGATTTCCTTTCTCCCTCCATCCCAGAGTCGTTTTTTATTTGTGTATCTGTGCCTTCTGTTTAATCGTTTTAATAAGGAAAATGCACCTCTGCTCGCATTTAATTTTGATTTAATTAGTCGGAGGTAATTAATGGCCTCGTAAAATCCCGGATTTCTAGCCCTTTAGGGCAAGGAAACAATTTCCTTTTTTAACAAACAGAGCAGATGAAAGGTTTTCGCCTCTTTCCCCAAACCCTCCTCTCTTTCGCCAGGCATGTGCCTCTTTGTCAGAGCGGATGGGAGGGGGAACAGGGTGCCTACCCCCCCCCGCCCCACAACCGGGACCACCAGGGCAGGGGGGGGCTTTTCTTTCACAGCGGTCAGTGGCCTCCCTCCGCCCTTCCTTTCCGCCCCATAGGAAGCAGCTGCTTCTGCCCAAGGAGCTCCAGGGTGGGGAGGGAAGGACGGGCCAGAGGAGGTGGGAAAGAGGAAGCCGGTGGAGTTGGGCTCCCGTGAGAAAGTGGAGGAAGGGGTGAGGCCCCCCGGATTGTCTTGCAGGCCCACGGTTCGGTCCTTGCCCTAGGGACCTGGAGCAGCAGGAATTAATGGTGGAGAGGGATGAGGTTCTAGTTGTGGATGCATTTCAGTAGCGCCCGCTCTCTCTCTCTCTCTCTCTCTCTGATAGAGTCGTAGATCTAATGCTTCTTGATGTCAGCAAAGGCTTTTCACAAGGTCCTTCATGACTTCCCTGTGGTATCCACCACCTTGGTGCGATGTGGACTCACTGAGGCCACGGCTAGCTGGATGTGAGCAACCCAAGAGTGTTTACCAGTGGCTCATCATCATCCTGGACAGGAGTGGCAAGTGTGTGTGTGTGTGTGTGGGTGGGTGTTGCATGCGTATGCATGTATGCGCGTGCCACGGGGTTCTGTCACAGGCCCAGTGTTGCCCAGTATCTTTCGAATGGCTCGGATGAGGGTGTGGAGGTTTCAGTTTTCAGATGACACAAAACTGAGAGAAATAGTTAATTTAGAGCAGTGGTCCCAAACCTTGGGCCTCCAGATGTTCCTGGAGTTCTACTCCCAGAAATCCTGGCCAGCAGAGGTGGGGGTGAAGGCTTCTGGGAGTTGTAGCCCAAGAGCATCTGGAGGCCCAAGGTTGGGGACCCCTGATTTAGAGGACACAAATCAGAAGTCAAAATGGCCTTAGCAGGTTGTAGAACTTGGCTTCAGAAAACAGAATGAGTTTCAGCAGGGACAAATGTGAGATACTACACATAGGAAGGAAAAATCAGTGGCACAGATATACGTAAGGTGGCCGGGAAGGGGCTGTGAAAAGGATCCAGGTCAAGCTAAACACCGGTCCGTAGTGTGTGACGTGGAGGCCAGAGAGGCGGACGAGATGTCCAGATCTAGGAAAGGAATAATGCTGCAATCTGCTGTGGTCACCTGGAGTCCTGTGTCCAGTTCTGGTCCTCCCAGAGGAAGAAGGACACGGGTGGGTTGGAGCCTGTCCAGAGAAGGGCAAGTGGGTGATAAAAGGTCTGCAATCCAAGCCCTTGGAAGAACAGTCGAGAGGATCGGACCGCCTTGAGAAGGGAAGGCTGAGCTTGACGGAGTGGCCATTTCCCAGTTTTTGAAGAGGGGTCATGGGGGTGTGTGTGGGGGTGTGTGAGGGAGCAAGCTCTGCCTTTTCTGGAGCTCTAGAGGGACACGTGGATCCAGGACTGGCTTGGGCTGGAGCTCTTTGGCCTTTGGAGAGGCCCCTGCCCGGGTCGCTTTAGCTCTAGGCTTCCTGCTTCAGGGCCCCTGGGAGACAGGCTAGATGAGCTTTGGATCATCTTCCAGTGTTACGTTTCATGATTCTGTGGTTTCTACACCTTGCTTCCTAGCCCGTCCTGGTGCAAAATTCCCCAGGCTTTTCTCGGTCTGATGCTTTTGTCCCGTGTGAGCTTTTTTTTTTAGCACTCAGAGGGGATGGGGTTGGGGTTGGGGTGTAAACGTAGGCTGTGGGGCAGCGCAGCACTCCCTGGACCAGGCAGGAGGTGCGCAGGACTCCTGGATGCCCTCTGTCGCCCCATTGCCAGTCTCCTGCCAGCTCCATGGGACTGTTTCCAACTTCTGCTCCATGGCTTCCCTAGAGAGAGGTCCAGGACTCCAGAGCGTTGGCTGCTTCTCGTCTTTAATCCCATGGTGGGTGGACCACAGGCTTCGAGAAGCCCTGTCCAGGTACGGCTCCGGCTAGAACCGCCAAGGGCTCCGTCCAGGCCAAAAAGCATTTGTGGAAGGGGCCTCTTCTGCTCTGGCAGCCTGGTGCAAAACCTGGCCACTGAGTGCTCCAAAGCTGGAGGCTTTCAAGAGGAAACTGGGCAAGCCTCTGTCCGATCTGCTTTGATTGGCGTCCTTGCCTTGAGCAGGGGGTTGAACCCGGTGGCCTTAGGGGCCCCTTCCAACTCCAGGGCTCTGGGATTCCATGGCTTTTCAAAGTGCCGGAGCTTCGCCTGCCCCAAAGGAGCTCTGCTTTTAAGCAGCTCGGACTCCTCGGCCCTTTTTCAAGAGGGAAAGCCTCCACCGGGACTTTCTAAAAGAGGCCAGCAGCCACTCCGTAGGTCCTGAGCCAGCCTTGCTGGACTGGGCTGCAGCAGGCACCGTTTCTGCCTGGCCCTGGTGGCTCCGAGCAAAGCACGGCAGGCGCGGGGGGGCAGTGGGCAAGCTGTGAAGTGCGACTAGGGTCAGAGGGCCCACGGCATGGGAAACCCCGTTGGGAGTGACCCATTGAATGGCCTGTCCAGGGAGAGCCCGCTCGGCGCTCTTGGGGTCCCTGTGGCTCTTTCCTTGACAGTCCGTTGTAACTGCCAGCCAGCGTCTGCCCACCGGCCACTTCAACCCCTTTGCCTGTCCTGGTGGGGCAGGGAGCCTTCCTTGCCTCCCCTCCCCTCCCCTCCCCTCCCTGGGGTGGGGACTCATCCTTCTCTCTCCAACCTGCTGGGCAACCAGGGCCAGCTGTGTGCATGTGTGTGCAGACACATCTGTGTGCGCGCGCGTGTGCATGTGTGTGTGTGCGCGTGTGCGTGCGTGTGCATGCAGACGGAGGGCACATGCCAGTGGCCGGGGGTTCCATCCAGAGGGCTTGGCTGAGTCTCGTAGTCCCCTCTGCAATGAAGTAAATAGAAACATAAACTGTACCTAACAAGACAAATATAACGAGGGCCTCGTAAAACGTGGCAGCGCCGGCATAAATCCTAGCGGTGGGAGCCGTGTGTGTGTCTGGAGGTGGATTATGGAACTACGGTTGGGAAGATTGAGTGGGCCATAAACATTTTCATATTTCATTAGCCGATTAATGTACGGCTCGTTTTTTTGGCAACTTTGCTGATTCTCAGCAAAAACTGAGGGGAGTAAATGAAGGTGCCGGTGGAAGGCTTTCCTGGTGTGTGCGTGTGTGTGTGCGTGCACGCCCCATTATGGATAGTCCCAATTAATGCCCGCACAGCTAGCTGGGGAGCTGGATTCTGCCTGTCCAGTTACTGTTAATAGATTTCTCATAAGTGGCTGGATTGTAAAAACCTCATAACTCAGTTTAATGCCATCCATAAAATTATCTCCGGACGTCTGGTCCAAATTCCAGGCACTGGGGGCCAAGGGGAGCTGCCATTTACCCTTTCGCTCCTGCCTGCAAAGTTCCTTCCGGGCTGGAGGCGAGAGCTGTCCAGGCCCAGTGCCAGGTTCCTCAGCAGTGGGAGGGAGGGAGGGAGGGAGGGCAGCTGCTGGCAGCGTTCCCCCCATCCCCTCCCTGCTCTGTTCTCTGAGTTGAGGGTCTCCAGCATCCTTGTCGACAAAGGTCCGAATAGTCAAAGCTATGGTTTTCCCTGTAGTGATGTATGGAAGTGAGAGCTGGACCATAAAGAAGGCTGACTGCCAAAGAATTGATGCCTTTGAATTGTGGTGCTGGAGGAGGCTCTTGAGAGTCCCCTGGACTGCAAGGAGAACAAACCTATCAATTCTAAAGGAAATCAACCCCGAGTGCTCCCTGGAAGGACAGATCCTGAAGCTGAGGCTCCAAGACTTTGGCCATCTCATGAGAAGAGAAGACTCCTTGGAAAAGACCTTGATGTTAGGAAAGTGTGACGGCAAGAGGAGAAGGGGACGACAGAGGATGAGGGGCCTAATGCCAAGAGAGGCCCGGAAAGAAAGAACAAGAAACGGGGCCTTCTCGGCAGTAAAAAGTAACAACCTTCAGAACACGACAGAAGAGTCTGAAAAACTCACAACACTTCTTGTTATTTAATCGTGTCCAACTCTTCGTGACCCCATGGACCAGAGCACGCCAGGCCAAGCGCCGGGTCCAGATGTATCCCCAAGCTGCGAGCCTCGCTCTTTGCGGTAAGGGTCGTCCCCCCCAAAAGAAAGGGAGCCACCCAAACCGCTGATGGAGGGACCCCACCCCACCCTCAGGACCTCCGTCTTGTCCGGGTTCTTCCTAA
Source organism: Pogona vitticeps (assembly GCF_051106095.1). Lineage (NCBI taxonomy): Eukaryota > Metazoa > Chordata > Lepidosauria > Squamata > Agamidae > Pogona > Pogona vitticeps. The sequence goes on from NC_135786.1 coordinate 386,665, forward strand.
CGTTTCGCCAGTCTCTGTGGCCGGCATCTTCAGAGGACAGCACAACAACGAGCGTCCTTGCGGAGGCCAGAGGAGCCAGGGCAGCATAGCTGTGTGTGTGGCTGCTGAGCCGAGCCCTCAGTGTTACTACTGCTGAGTCTCTTGCCATGCTGGCCAGGGGTGTTGGAGGTGGAGGTGGGTCTGAGTTCAGGTCCTGCTGGTGCCACAGGCTCCCAAGCTGGCTTTGAGAAAACCCTTTAGTCCCAGTGAAACGGAAAGGATCCAGGCTCCCCACTTTTTTGAAAGGAAAAGGACCGGTTGGCAGCAGGTGGCGGGAGGGACCTTAGCCTGCCTGCCTGCCTGCCTGGCTCTCTGCCCGCCACCCCTCTCTCAATCTCTCGGCGCCTGGTGTCCCTTTGGTGCCACTGACAGGAGGCCGGGCTGGGCCTGCGCAGCTTCGAGGGGGTGGAAGTGGCCCAGCCTGAAGAGAGCTCTTAAGGGGGGGGGGCGTTACAGGTGGGGCTGGGGGAGCCTTCCCTTTGAACAGCACCAGGTGGGGGGCTGGCGGGTCAGGAAGGGGTGGGTGACTGTTCTCGTTGGTCACTCTTGAGCTTGCTGGCTGGGCCACTGTGAAGGGGGGCTGAACATGGCGAGGGCAGGAGAGACCCTGGACTCCCTGGGAGCCCCCCCGCCCCGCCCCGCCCCATGGCCACGGCCTCAGTTGGCCCTCGCTGGGAAAGGCTGCTGGACCCTCCCCATTGGGAGCACCTCGAGAACTGGGAAGCCCAAGCCGCCGTGGGGTGGGGGGGAAAACGCCTGGTTTCAGAGTCCTTCGCTTCCCCATCCCACTTTGCTAGCAAGAAAGTGGTGACAAGGGAGGCACTCTGTGTGTGTGTGTGTGTGTGTGTGTGTGTGTGTGTGTGTGTGTGTGTGTGTGTGTGTGTGTGTGTGTGTGTGTGTGTGAGAGAGAGAGAGAGAGAGAGAGAGAGAGAGAGAGAGAGAGAGAGAGAGAGAGAGAGAGAGAGAGAGAGCGCAACTGGAAATTCCACCCCATCCCTTCTTTTTAAAAAGGAGGACAGTGAGTTGGGGGCAGGAGGGGCTGCAGTGAGGAAGCAGGAGTAGCCAGTCCCCATGTTTCCACAGAGCTACCCCCCACACATACCTTGAGCCCCCCCCCCCCCAGGCCCTTGACAGGGGTCTTGCCTAGACTGTCCTCGTGAGAGCCCCCATCCCCTCCTTCCGCAGCTTAGATCCAGCTTGATTTTGGGAGCTTGTTTTCCAAGAGCATCCGAGCTGCAGCTTCCTCTCTCGGTCTGCCTCTCTCTCTCTCTCTCTGTGTGTGTGTGTGTGTGTGTGTTGGCGCACTGGTGCCCCGGTAGGGACGGGGAGCCCCTCCTGCTTCACCCAAACCTGGCTCCTGTGACCCGGGAGGTTGGCGTCTTCTCTCAGCTCCCCAGGGAGATTTTGCCCCTTTTGCCAGAGGGCGAGGCCGGAGAAGGAGATGAGCATCTGTGGGGCAAACAGAGTGGGCCTGTGTGTGTTACAGGGAGAACAGGGAGCTTGGGCTCCTTTGGGAGCGGCTGGGGGGGTCAGCCAGTCGGGCGGGAGGGAAGGGGGCGACTGCTTTGAGGTGGGGTGGGGTGGGGACGGAGGAGAACCTCTTCCTGACGGCGCTGTGGGCTCATGCGCCCCCCCCCACCCGTGGCCCTGATTTCTGTGGCACTTCCCAGAAAGATGAAGGAGCCTCCCCTGAGTGCCGAGGAGACCATTTCCTCCATCCGGGATGGACGGGTGGGGGCACCAACCTGGGTTTTTGCCTGGTGGGGTGGAGTGAGGAAGTGTTTCTGATGCCTGGACGGCATTCCAGCAGCGCCCAAGGAACGCATGGGGGCGTGGGCGTGTTGATGCTCTCTTGTCCTTGGCATGAGCAGAGGGGCCTGGGTAGCAAGCCGGCCCTGCTGGCCCTTCATGGCCCCAGAGTGTCCCTCTTTCTCCTGGGCACAAGCGTGTTAACAGTCCTCACCGGGGAGGAGGGAAGAGCTCCCATGCCCCCCCTTGCCCTCCCATACCCGGTGTCTGGCTGGCTTCACCTTGAGGGAGGCTGGAGGCACCAAGTGCGGGCAGTGCACCAGGGCTGCCCCAGGGACACGGGCCAAAGGCTGGCTGTCCAGCAGAGGCTTGAGGGCTGCGTCTTCCTTTGCAGGGACCTCCTGGGTTGGGGGCCTCTGTTAGGCCACCCCCCCCCCCCAGCAGTTTGCCTGGCAGGCCCGGTTGTGCCCAGGCGGCTCTGGAGGAAAGGGCTGTAAAAGGTTGCTCCACTGTTCCCTTCGTGAGGGGAAAAGCATTTTCCGGCGAGTGTGTCATGCCTCAGCACAAGGACTGGGGTGCAGGTGTGGTCTCCCGGTGTGTGTGCGTGCGTGCACGCGCGCAGAAATAGCTTTGGTGGAATTCCCTTGCTTTGTCTGCGGGGCCGTCCGCTCTGCCCGCCAGCTCATAGCCAGCCCGGCTATGGGGCAGGTTGGAGCCGCCGCTCGGGCAGCCCATGTTGGGGGCCGAGGAGGAAAGGCAGCCGGCAGGTGGCGGCTCGGTTTATTCCTCTTCCCGTTCGCTCGCTGGCTGGTCGTTTCCTGCCCGAGGTTCCAGCAGAACATGACCAGCCTTGGGCTTTGTGTGCTTGATTGGGGATATTCAGACAAAAATAAAAATAAAGGAGCCAAAGATCTCAAAAGCATATTCAATGTTATCTTTCAACGTGAGTTTCATGGAAACATCCACTTCTTTAGACCTGTCAAGAGTGAAGTGAAACCAAAGGTTATATGCAAGGTGGTGGTGATGGTTGTTGTTGTTGTTGTTGTTGTTGTTGTTGTTGTTGTTGTTGTTGTTGTTGTTGTTGTTGTATGTCTAGATGGGCGGCATATAAATGCAATAAATAAATAAATAAATAAAATTGTTGTTATGTGCCGTCAAGTCACCTCCGACCTATGACGACAGCATGACTGAGGGATCTCCAGCATGTCCCGTTCTCGACAGCCCGGCTCATCTCTTGCAGACTTGAGCCTGTGGTTTCCTTCAGGGCGTTGATCCGTCTCGCGTCTGGTCTTCTGCTTCCCTCCTTCTCACCTCCTCTCCCACACTTGCCCCATCAGCCTGCGGGGAACACGAGGGCTTTCCGTCCCATTCGTCATCACCTGATGCCCATTTCTATGCCCAGTTGTGGCCGTTGTTGTGGGGGATCAAATCGCCTTCCACTTATGGCAGTCCCAAGAGTCACTGATCTCCAAAATGGGCCATCCTCAGTTGCCCTCTAAAGCTCTTCCAAACGCAAGCCTGTGGCTTCCTTGAGGGAGTCGATCCATCCTATATTTGGATTTCTTCTTTTCCTGCCACCTTCTACCTTCCCAGCATTATTGTCTTTTCTAGAAAATCCTGCCTTGTGCCCAAAGGAGGACAGCCTCAGCTTCAACATTTCTGCCTCCAGAGAGAGTTCAGGCTTGATTTGATTTAGCACCCACGTTCGTGTTTCTGACAGCCCAGGTATCTGCACCTTTCAAATGGACCAATGTTTTCCCTGTCCGCTTTGTTAACTGTCCAGCTTTCATACTCGGAAACACAAGAGTGTGGATGATCCTGGTCTTGGCCTCCAGTGAGACGTCCTTCCCCTTGAGGATGATTTTCCAGTTCCTTCCTTGCTGCCCTTCCGAGTCTCCGTCTTCTTCCAGTTTCTTGGCTGCCGTCTCCCTTTGGATTGATGATGGAACCCGGCTGTACAAAATCTCTTAACTATTTCAGTTTCTTCTTTATCAACCTTTACGTTGTGTAGTTCTTCTGTAATCATGATTTGGTCTTCAAAACTTTCAGCCGCAGCCCTGCTTTGGCATGTTATTCTTTCACCTTCACTAATTGTGTCGAGCCGTTGCTGCTTCCAGCCATTTGCATATCTTAAATGATTGATGTTTCTTCCACCCATTTCCACCCTTCCTTCATCTGAATCTAGTCCAGTTTTCCCGTACAATATGTTCTGCAGACAGGCAGAACAGACAAGAGGATAAAATGCAGCCTTCTCTGACTCCTTTGCCTAGAGAAAACCCTTCTGTCTCTCCAGATCCCATAGATTGCTGCCCACAAGACAGGTTACACATCAGGACAGTCAAGTGCTGAGGCTCACCCATTTCTTTTAGAACACACAATAGCTTATCATCATCCAATCCACACACTCAAAGGCTTTGCTGTTGTCCACAAAGCACAGACCGGTCTTCTTCTGAATCTTTTGTACGCTCTAGCAGCCGGCGGATATTTGCAATGTGACCTCAAGTGTCTCTTCCCTTTCAAAATCCAGCTTGAACATCAGGCATTTCTCGCTCCATAGGAGACAGAAGCCTTTGTTGTGACACCTTGAGCATCCCCGTCTGGGGAGCCCCGATTGTTCATTGCGCAGTGCGGAGTAAGCAGAGGAAGTGGATTGTCCGAATGACCGTAGCTCTACTGATACAAGAAATGAATAGTAAGAATGTTGTTTGTAAGGTAACATCTTGGTTCCACCAAGGTGGGAAGTGGCAGGTGCCTCCCTGTAGGGTCAACTCTTGAGGCAGAGTTCATTACCCTGCAGGCTGAAGGAGCTTTAAAGTCATGAGCGGGAGAAGGAGCTTTTGCTCTTGTGGGATCTCCTGGGGGGAGAGGAGGGGGTTGGGAATCCTTCCGGATCTCCTGCAACCTGCAGATCACGTTGGGCTCCACCGGCAGAGACTCTACCCCCTCCTCCTCCTCCTCCTCGTCTCTGCCTTTTCCCTTGCCCTGAGGACAGACGGGCCCCGACCTGGGGAGCCGGCGGTTGTTCATTGTGGAAAGCGGGTGAAGATGGCTGTGGGCGTGGCAGAGAGGGCTGCTGGGGAGGAAGGCCTGCTGCGGGGGGTAAGGGTGGCATCTGGCGTGCGGCAGCAGGCGTGCCACGGGAGCCGGACTCCCAGGCTGCAGCCAACTCCTCTCTTCCCGCTTTTGTCCTCCCGTCTCCAGATCCACTCGGACTCCGATGAGGGCGACGGCTCCATCAAGTACACCATCTCCGGAGAGGGTGCTGGCACCATCTTCCTGATTGACGAGCTGACGGGGGACATTCATGCCACCGAACGCCTGGACCGTGAGCAGAAGACCTTCTACACGCTGCGGGCGCAGGCGCGGGACCGCCAGACCGACCGGCTGCTGGAGCCCGAGTCCGAGTTCGTCATCAAGGTGCAGGACATCAACGACAGCGAGCCCCGCTTCCTGGGGGGGCCCTACATTGGCAGCGTGGCCGAGCTCTCCCCCATCGGTGAGTGAGTCCCCGTGTGCCGCCTGGCCCAGAAGCTGCGCCTTGCTAACCTCCAGGCCCCTCCTCGTTGTTTGCCAGGAGGGCGATTGCTAATGAAAATTATACGTCATAATGTATTAAATAATACATCGCACACAATATAGCCAGTGGCCAGCTTCACTCGCTCCACCAGCTAGACTGTTCCTGGTGAAGAATAAACGTTCCCCGTCACTCATGTGCCGGCAGCTTTCTCTTCTGTGTACTGCTGTGTACTTGCCTTGGGGCTGCCCTTGGAGACGATGCGCCTCCAGCTCATGCAGTACACGGCACCGCAACCGCTGGCAGCAGCACCCTGCCTAAATCGCAGGACTCTTGCGTTGAGAGGGAGCGGGGGGGGGGAGAGAGAGGGCAGGCGGGTGAGGGGGCACCAGCTTTCAGGCTGAATTCAGAGTGTCAGTAAGGACTTCAAAGCCCCGAATGGCTGATGTCCTTGATCGGGGGGGGGGGGGGGGAGGGGGAAGGAAAGAACAGCTCCCCAGAGTTCCTTGCTCAGACGTTGAGACCTATGGGTAAGGGGGAATGCCTTGCACCCTGCCGTTGGGAGTGATGCACTGTGTGAAGATGTGGGAGGGGGCTTTCAGTGACCCCCCCCCCCGATTGTTTAGCATCTCCCCACGAGGCCCAACCGGTCCATACGTCGCCATGATTTCCATGGCAAGCTGTCACCCGGCTGCTCACTGGAGCTTTCAGGGCCGAGCAAGTAAAAGAGTTTGATTTCCAGTCTCTCCGTGTTAATGTTTTTTTTCTACTCAAATTGTTACAGCGATGCAAATGGTTTAAAAGTGTTTAAGATGGTTTGGATGGGATTTTACCCATGAATGGCCTGTTCTGGGCTCTGTTGATATAGGTTGGGTTGGAAACACTTTAATCAATAAAATAAAGGAGGAGCCATCAGGGCAGAGGGCAGCCAGGCAGCCGTGGGGACTGGAGGAAAGCCCAGAGATACTTCACGGAATGCCGGGTTTTTTTTTAGTTAGGATAGATTTTAACGTTTTATGTGTTTTTAATGATTCAGTGTATTTTAATTAGTTTTATAGTTTAATTGTTTTTTAATGGATAACTTACGGTGTTTTCAGTTCTGTCCTTTTTAATACGATGGGCCGCCTGGAGTCTCCTTTTCAGGAGAAAGGTGGCCTGTAAACGAGACAAATAAATAAGTAAAATAATTAAATCACAAATTTCCGGACTGACGCGTTCCCAACAGCGTCACCTGAGAGCCTTTTAGGGTGCCGGATCTTTTGCGTCACATGGCATCCTTCATGACCATGGACCTGGATGGGAGACTCTCAGAGGCTGTTTCGTGCAGCCGGGGAAGCCCTCCCGGTGATGGGGTTTCAGCTGAGATGCCTGGAAGGGCAGGCAAACGGATTGCTCATGTTTAAGAGGGACCAGACTTCCCGTACCTGCTGGTGACTAGGAGGCCACGACTCGCTTGCCCCAGAGGTGGCCGTAAATGCTCTGCGCAGGACCTCCCAGCAAGGTCAGGGGCTGCCTGGTGTTTGTAGGTTTCCTTGTTGTGGACCAGTTTTTCAGGAACTCACTTGTCTTGGGGCTCTCTGTAGCCCTGTTGGCATTCTGGAAGAGCCCAGGCAGAGGTGGAGGGCCAGTCTACCTTGAACGCCGGGGGAGGATGCCCATGGTTTGCCTGGAAGAGGCCGTAGACTAGAGAACAGATTGGTTGGAAGTGAGCTGCGGGAGGACCCTTTCTTCCGGCAAAGGTTGAAGCAGCAGCAGAGACGCAGGGGGCCGGGTCAAGTTGGCCCGCCAAGGCCACCCCTTTGTTGACAGAGAGCAGGGCACACAGACAGGAGTACTTCCGTTCCTAGGAGCCTTGGGAAGGCTTTCTGGTGTGTGTGTGTGTGTGTGTGTGTGTGTGTGTGTGTGTGTGTGTGTGTGTGTGTGTGTGTGTGTGTGTGTGAGAGAGAGAGAGAGAGAGAGAGAGAGAGAGAGAGAGAGAGAGACCCCTGAACAGTCTGGGGTGCAGCTGACAATCTCTGCAGTGGCCTAAAATTTGCAAGCTCGATCGTTGCATCCACGCCATGGCAGAGAAAACCTGCTCAATGTTCCCTCACAAAGGCAGGAGTGCAACCACGAAGGTGGTGAAGGTACATTGCGAGATCTGCTTGTGACACTAAGCTATTTAGGGTCACCAAAAAAAAAGGTATCAAAAGAGTTCCAGAAAAGGTCTCCTCTAACTGTCAGCGACTATCACGTAGAGACAAGAAGAACTGTTACAATGGCCAGTGCAAAGAAGTAGCAGGGAACAAAAAGAGAGGAAAACCAAGAGATACCTTCCACAGGATCCAATAAACCAGAGGGAAATTTAAGTTTAGATTAGGGATTCTGAAAGAGTAGCCGAGGAACTCACTGTCCGATCTGGATAAAATTAAGAGAAAATAGAAACAATATACTGAAGAATTATTCAGAAGAGATACAAGAGTGATAGATTTCTTTGAAGAAGAATCCTGTGATGGAACCTGTAGTTCTAGAAAGTGAAGTGAAAGCTGTTCTGAAAGCACTAGGAAGAAATAAATTACCAGGGGTAGATGGAATACCAATATAACAGTTTTGAGCCCCAGAAACTGAATCTGTTAAAATCCTTACAAGAATATGCCAACAAATATGGAAAACAAAACAGTGGCCCACAGGCTGGCAATGTTCAATATACATTCCATTGTCCAAGAAAGGAGATGCCAAGGAGTGCAGTAACTACAGGACCATTGTTTTAAAGCATCACTTTTAAGCAAGCAGTGTGATGCTGAAGGTGTTGCAAGAAATGCTTTTACCTTATGTGGATTGAGATATGTATGCCTGTTACTCAAGCTGGATTTTGAAAAAGAAGAGGCACTAAGGACCATATTGCAAATATTCATTGGCTACTGCAACACACAGAACAGACTTAGAAGATCAATCTATGCTTAATAGATTACAGTAAAGTATTTGACTTTGTAGATCATGAGAAACTATAGGTTCTGAAAGAAATGATTATGCCTCAACACTTGACTATCTTGATGTGTACCTTGTATTGTGGAGAAGGAGCTACTATTAGGACACAATATGGAAAGACAGAAGGGTTTCCTCTTGGCAAAGTTGTCAGACAAGGGTGCATTTTATCCCCTCATCTGTCCAGTCTGCATCCAGACTGAAAGCTAGATTAGATTCAGATGAAAGAGTGAAAATTGGTGGAAGAAACATCAATAAGTTTAATAATAATAATAATAATAATAATAATAATAATAATAATAATAATAATAATAATAATAATAATAATAATAATAATAATAATAATAATAATATTATTATTATTATTATTATTATTATTATTATTATTATTATTATTATTATTATTATTATTATTATTATTATTAAAGACATGCAGAGAGCATCATCTTACTGGAAGAAAGCAGCAATGACTTGAAACAACTTATGAATGTGAAAGGAGAAAGTGCCAAAGGATAGTTGTGGGTTTTTCAGGCTCTTTGGCCGTGTTCTAAAGGTTGTTCTTCCTAATGTTTCGCCAGTCTCTGAGGCCGGCATCTTCAGAGGACAGGAGTCAGAACTCTGTGCTCTGGTGCAGTTTGTTTGGATAGTTGAGTATTCATAGCTGTGGGAACAGCTTTTGTCCTTTTCAGGAGACAGGGTGATGATGGTGATCAGTGTGTTTTTGTTGTGGATGTATTGTTGTAATAAGGGGGAGAGATTATCTGTCACTGTGATTTATGGGTATCTTTAGCTGGTCTTTTGTGTGCAATGATCCCCGGTCCTTGTGGCTGGGTAGAGTTCGTTGACCTTTTGCAGGCTGTATTTTTCAGTGCTGGAAGGCAGGCCTTGTTAAGTTTTAGACTTTCCTCTTTTTTGTTGAAGCTCTGCTGGTGTTTATGGATTTTAATGGCTTCCCTGTGCAGTCTAACGTAATGATTGCTGGTGCTGTCCAGTACTTCAGTATTTTGAAATAGAATTTCATGTCCAGCTTGTTTTAAGGCATGTTCAGCTACTGCTGATTTTTCTGGTTGTTTTAGTCTGCACATTCTTTGATTCTGGTGTGGATCCTTCATTTGTGGTTCCAATATATACCTGGCCATAACTGCAGGGTATCTGGTATAATCCTGCAGGGCAGATTAATGAAGCCGGTCGTCCACCCCCCCTCTCCAACCCCCATCTCCTGGCAAGGGTCCCTGGGACTAGTTTGAAAAAAGGCTTTCCTGCTGGAACGGTGGTCCTCTCTGTGCTGGTCCCAGTCGAACGGTTCCTTCCGTGTTTTCTGAATGTTTTCTCCGCGGTGATGGCCTCCTTCCTGGCAGGCTGTCCTTTCCATACGTCCCCCAGAAGAGCGGCAGGCAGGCTGGCTGGATGGCTGGCTTGCAGGAACCGAGAAGTTTGCCTGCGGGATGCCCTTCTCTGCCTTGACAAGAAACCTCTCTCCCTGTCTGGCAGGTTCATGCCCTCCCTCTCTCCCCCCCCCACAACCCTCCCTCTCTCCCCCCCCACAACCCTCCCTCTCTCCCCCCCCACAACCCTCGCGGCTGCCTGCCCTCCTTTCCTCCCTCCCTCTTTTCCCTCTGTCTGTCTTCAGGCTCCCTCTCTGGGCTCAGCCTTTCTCTTCCCCTCCTTGCTCGCAGGCCTCAACACCGACAGGGGAGCCCCGGGCAGCCACACCGCCCAGAGGCAGGATTGGGACCGTGTGGGCATCCTCCCCCCTCCAGCCTCCCCCCTCGCTCATAGCAAGGAGCATCGTGTGGACCCGCTGGGCGGTTGCCTTGCAAAGGAAGGGCAATAAGCAACCCCTTAGTTCAGGGGTCTCAAACATGCGGCCTGGGGGCCATTTGCGGCCCGCTGGATGATAGTTTGCGGCCCCGCCTTACCTGCCCCCCCCCAAAGCGCCCACACATCCTCTGCTTTCAAGAGTCAAAAAAGCCTCGCCTCGCTCGCTGGCTCTCTTGCACCCTCCATCCGGAACTGCAGCCTGCCAGCCAGCCCGCCTGTCTGCCAGCTGGGAGGCTGCAATTCGGGATGGAGGGTGCAAGAGGCGCTGTCTTGGGGGAAAGCCGGTGAGTGAGGCGCGTCCAAGGGGGAAACACTTGCAGTAGCCTCCCCCACCCTCCCCCACCCGGTGCAGGGCTGGTTCCTGAGAAACCCCTCGCACGGCACAGGGTAGGCTGAGGCAGCCACGCGTTGCTTCTTTTGTGTGTGTGTGTGTGTGTGTGTGTGTCTTCCTGAGAGACGCAGCCAGCGGTGGCCGTGGGAGAGGTTGGTCTGCTTTGAATGGTGAGGCGGATGGCTGCAGAGCGTTTGTTTTCTCTTTCTGGCTCTTTCCCCTCCTTTCCCCCCCACCCGCCCCCCCCCCCCCCCCCGTTTAGGTTATGCAGTGAAGACTGACTTCCTTTCCCCGGCATTGATGTCTGTGTCGTCCTACCTTCAAAAAGCAGGCAATGTCCCCAGAGGAAGGAGGGAGGGAGGGAGGGGACTTCTGTTTAAAGGCAAAAGTTGTGGTTGAAGCCGTTCCCCCGAAAACAAAGGCGTTCAGTCCACATATCAACTTGCGCCCCCTTTTCGTCCCTCGGCTGCCTCCCCAGGAGGCTTGGACGGAAGAGAAGCAGCGGTTCACGCTTTGGTTCCCTAAAGAGGGGAAAACAAAACAAGCACAAAAACCTCCCAATAACCGTCAACCCGCAGCTTAACCAGGACTAAGCCCCTTAGAAATACCAGGGGGCTTCCGTCCCTCAGGCGCGCGCCAGCCCTTCGGAGGGCACTGATCCTGCAGTTCTGGGGAGGAGGAATGCGCGGCCGCTGTGCAGCCTGTCCAGGGCAGGCCAAAGCCGGTGTTTCGTTTCAGTCTTCCTCGCCGCCACTAGCAGGAGGGCCCCAGGTCGCCGATGACGGGAGAGCTGGAGCTCCTGTGTTTCCTTGGGGGGGGGGGGTAGAAGCTAAGAGCCTCCTTGCGGCGCCCTGATTAAACTGCAGTCCTGCAGCCAAGACTCTCCTCATGGTCTGACTTTGATCTCGACAGGTTCAGGTAGCCAGCTCAAGGTTCACTCAGCCCTCCATTAGTAAAACGAGTGCCCAGCTTGTGAGGGGTGGCTGGGGGCAGTTTGTAGCCAGAATAATTAAATGACTGCATACACTGCCTAGAGGAGAGTGCCTGAAGAGCTATGGGGCCCTGCCCTCTGTGGCCTGGGCTGGGTCTGGGGAGCTCCGGGAAGGTCCCCTCGAGGAAACCGGCTGGAGCGGACCGTGGGCGGGGGAGGTGGCAACCCTGAGTGGGTCAGGAGCTGAGAACCCAAAAACAGAATCTGGCCTACGGATGACTGGAGGGGACCCACGCCAGAGCTTGTGGGGTACGGGGTGGGGGGCATGCATTTTTATGCAAGGGAGGTGCCCATGTGGGTTCCTGGATGTGGAGGTCTGCAGATTTGTGCTTGTGGGTTGCTACTCCCAAAATCCGGCCGGCAAGGGGGGCGGAATTCCTGGAGAATTCTTGGAGTGGCAGTCCAAAGCCAGGAAAGAGCACACCCCTCGTTGACGGCACAGCATGTCATTGACCGGACTGTTTTTAAAAGAAGGGAACAGCAAGGCCAGTGCATTCGCATTTTGGCCTTTGCAACAGCTTGCTTGCCCCGTGTTTTTTGAGAAGTGATGTTTCTGGCTCTGTGAGCAGAGACCCCGGGGTGGAGCTGCGAGGCCGGTTGCAATAATGGGGATCACCACATGGGGCAGTGGCCAACTGGAAGGGTCGACTACTGCCCCGTGTGGTGAGCGGCAGTACAGCAGCCTTGCAGGCTCCATCACCACCACCACCATCATCATTAGCAGCAGCAGCAGCAGCGCATGGAGCCTCTTTGCAGCCAAGAGAGAGAGCAGGATAGGACGGGTGAAAGGGCCAAGTTGTGTAGTGCAGTATAATGCTTGTGGCTGGGAGGAAATGAAATGGCTGTAAAAGTTGGGTGGGCAGAGTGCCCCTTGGCAGCTGCACAAAATCCTGAACGGCATTTTGAAGCCCTTGGATGCCCTGTCAGAGGGACCCAGTGTGGAGTAATGGCTGGCGTGTTGGACTCCACCATGGAAACTTGTGGGGTGCATGAGCATGTGTGTAACTGGTGAAAATACTCCTTAAATGTCTTGTTCAGCTTGAAAGCCTTGTTAGAGTCTCTGCAAACTGGATGTGAGTGGACGGCCCATTGATGGATGCCTGCTGCCAAAAATGTGTCTCTTTTTCTGCTTCTGGAAGCCACCCGGAGCAGTGCTTTTAGAAGGAAAGAAGTGGTAACCCCACTTGCTCTTCCATCTAACCTGAAACCCACAAAAGCAAGCAAGCAAGCAAGCAAGCAAGCAAGCAAGCAAGCAAGCAAGCAAGCAAGCAAGCAAGCAAGCAAGCAAGCAAGCAAGCAAGCAAGCAAGCAAAGAGCACCTTTCAGCAAGAAATGCGCTCCCACCCAGTGGCATGGTGGGCGGGAGGGGGGAGGGGGAAATTGGCCCATGACCCATCTCTAGCTGCCCTCCTCCCATGCTGTGTGTGCTAATCCAAACTCAGGATCTGTGGCTGCTTGAAAGCTGCGATCCGAAGCGCTCCTGCCATGGCCAAGCAGGGACTCCCTTTGGCGTCAATGTGTGATCCTGCCCCCGGGGGCAACAGCTGCTGCAGTTCTAATGAGGCGCATGCTGAGTGCTTTATTTTATGACTTTTGTTCCGTCTTCTCAGGCTGTAAATGAGAAGCCACTGGCTGGTTTCACTCTCAGATGTTTTGCTGATCTGCTTTTCGGTGTCTATTAAAACTGTCCTCGAATTTTGTGCGGTGCCCTCCTGTGAGGTCTGCTGATTGAAAGGTGTCTGTTCAACGAATGCATTTGTGTCAAGCGGTCGTTTCAGTTCTGCGCCCTGCTGGTTGCGGAAGAGCAGGGCCTCTGGCAGGAGGGAGGTGCCTCCAGCCAGCCCCTTCCCCTTCCTCATCGTCTCTGGGACGCCGCCGCAGCCCTGGGAGGTCTTCCTCGTGGTCTTCAGACATGTCCTTGCCCGTGGTCCCTGGGGCCCCCTCCCCCTGGCCCCCGGAGCTGGCTTCTGCCCTTGTCCCCGTCCCCAGGTCAAGGGAGCCCCTTCTGGGCACACCTGCACCTCCGCCCTGGATCACAGAGCCAAAGTGGTGGTGATGGTGGTGGTGGTGGTGGTGGGGGCTTGACATGAGAGAGAGAGAGAGAGAGAGAGAGAGAGAGAGAGAGAGAGAGGCCAGCCTATTGGTCCCGCGCATGCCCCTCCTCCTGAGGGCTGTGGTGGCCAGGGGGCTCCTGAGGCCCACTCCCCTGCCATTTGCACCACACAGGTGCAGGCTTGGTTGGAGGAAGCTGTTCTCCTACCTGCAGTCGTCTGTGTGCGATGCTGTCAGGCGCCTTGTCCCACAGATGGCTGGGTTGGAGCGTGTCTACCTGGAAGTGGGTGCCCAGGACGGAGGGGGGGGGATTCGGTTGGCCTGCCCTCCCCTCTGCCCCTGCTGCTGAGCCGTCTCCCTCCCTGAGCTGGTGGCGTTGGTATCGGTGGGGATGCTGGAGTAGGGGGGAACTTGGATCTCCCTGCCTCTGAGGCCACCTTCCTAGGAACGGCCGAGGACGTCCCATGGGTCTGTGGTCCCAAGTGGTGTCTGGCCCCACATGTGTTGCAGGCCACACTCAGGACCTCGCCTTTAGTGCTGGGCAGGATGTTGGTGCCCCAGGTGGGGAGGAACTCTCGGCAGTTCTCTTGCCATGTATGTGCCCATTCCTGGGGAGGTCTGATCTGGCCGCGGTGAGACGTATCTCAGGGACGTACAGCACACCCTGCGTGAGTGGTGCCGTAACACAATCTGCATGGGGCTTCCTTTGAAGGAACTTCAGCTGGTTCAAAACACAGCAGCCAGACTCTTGACTGGGGCCACTTACAGGACCCAATTCACAGTCCTGGTCATGACCTGTAAAGCCCCATAGATACAGTTTGGGTCCAGGCTCCCTGAAGGACCGTATCTCCCCATAGGAGCCTTCTTGGCCTTTTGGATCGCCCGAGGAGGCCCTCCTCATTCGGGTCCCGTTGCCAGCGCAGGTACGGCTGACGGGGACACAAGACAGGGCCTTCTCGGTGGCCGCTCCTGGTCGGTGGGGATGCTCTCCCTCCCTCGGGAGGCTGGCGGGGGGGGTCCCCTCCCTTGGATCCTTCCACCAACAGCTGAATACTCACCTGTATTCAGACAGGCTTTTAACTTTAACATGTAACTTTTAAAGCGAGCCCCTGGATGCTGGTTTTAGCTTTTCAGCTTCTTAGTTTGTTTTTAAAGTTAATGCTTTTAATCATTTGACATATCTGTTTATTATGATAGTTTAATTGGTTTTTAATGTATTTTAATTTGACATGTTTTAACCTTCTGAGCCGCCTTGAGTCTTCTTATGAGGAGAAAGGCATTGTATGTGTGAAACTGAATAAATAAACGAGGCTCAATGCATTTCCTTGGCACCCCTTTGTGCTTGGGGATCGCATGGAAACACCCTGCCAGGAACCAGGGGAGCGCCTCGGCTTGTCTGACCTCCCTGCTGGTGGGCCTGGCCTGCCTTCCCCTGCAGAAGAGTGAGGGGGGGGAGAACCTCCATGCGCCTGGGCCCACCTTTCCCCAGGCGGTGAGTGTTTGCTCGGCCTGTTCTTGAGGTGTCTGCTTGGAGGCTGGCTGTTTGCCTGCCCTTCCTTCCCACCCCAGGGGCATATGAGGAGGCTGGCTCCTTGTATACTTGCTGGGGGGGGGGTGGCACGGCGGGCGCTGCCTTCCCTTTGGCCACGTCTCTTGACACGGAGCCCTTGTGCGTCTCTGCAGAAAAGCTCCTCTGCGTCTCAGGTCGGAGGGTCTGGCGCCTGGACGTCTGTCTCCCCAGGAGCCCTGCTGCCGCACTTGAGAGTCCTCCTGGGCAAAGTTCAGAAGCCTGTGTCTGTCACCGCGGGCATTTATAGCAGCTAAGGGTTAATTCCAGAATGAAACCAGACCAACTTTTCCAATAATCATAACACCGTTCAGCCGAGCATCCCGGTCTCAGTCTTTTCACGGTTATGATGATTCCGGGCAGCACTGGCTTTTATTCCTCTACCTGGCCTCTGTGTTCCATAAGCACAGAAATACTTCAAAGTCTGAAAACATCTAAAAGTCTTACAGCTTTGGAAAACTCTAGGCACAAAAGCTTTAACAATATATGAAAACTAAGCTTAGGTTGCAGGCAAATACTTAAGTCAGATTTCAATCCAAAATACAAGAGCATAAAAATGCACAATAAGAATGTCAAAAAGAATGTTTTAGTTATATTTTAAAAATGCAGGAGCTTATAGCCTTAAAAGACACAATAAAAAGAATGGGATATATAAAATGCTAATGTTATTGAAATTAAAAATCCATGAAAGGAAAATATAGTACTTAACCTATTATTTTATTTATTTATTTATTTATTTTATTTATATCCCACCTATCTGGTCGGTTAAGATCACTATTAATGTATCTAGACACATGAACATTATTCTCAGTGCCAAGTCAGTTTCAATCTATGGAGGAAAATATTCATTTAAAGAATTTTTTACCCCTGCGTTTCTTCTTAAAAAGGATTGAAGGTAGCTTACATCATTAAAAGACAATATAAAAGCTAACAACAGTAAGCATACAAATGCTAAAAAGAATCAAACCAGTGCTAAAATAAAAAAGATGGTAAACAAAAGCAACATTCAAAGCAGGAAGGTACAACCATCCAATGCAGAAAAAACCCCACTCGGGCAGCCAGTCACTCCAGGAAAGCCTGCCTGAGGAGAAAGGTCTTGGCCTGCTTGGGGAAGGAGAGCCAAGAGGGTCCAGTTGGGCCTCCAGTGGGAGGGAGTTCCAGAGTCTAGTTGCAGCCACAGAGAAGGCCCTTTCCCATGTCCCCTTCAGATGCGCCTGTGAAGGTAGTGGGAACAAGACAAAGGCCTCTCTCCTAATGGTCTTAAGCCTCCCCCACACGGCTCTTGAGATAAGCTCTGGCCCAAGCCATTTAGGGTGTTATAGGTTAAAATCAACACCTTGAATTCAGCCCAGAAATGGATCGGGAGCTAGTGGAGCTGATATAACCATCCATGTTGTCCTTGTCTGTTGTTGCTGTTACTACTACGTGTGGTTGGTGTCTAGTGTGTGTGTTGGGGGGGGCATGGCACTGTTGTGTTGCCTTTTTGTGTCAATGAGTCAAATTTGTGTGTGTATCCTGCCTCCCTATAGTTGTAGTTTTTTCAGATGTTTACCTTTCCCTTCCAACTCTAAGTAACCTTTTTTCCAGGGCCTGAAAGGTTTATGGTTCTGATGCACCAAAGATAATTTTTAATAATAATCTGTATTGTCCCTGCACCTCCTCTAACTGCAAGGGTTTGTAACTCAGAATCTGGCAAGCTGCTATTATAATGAGAAACATATTATGACTAAAATTTTGAAAATACTGGAGGAATGAGGCCATGTAAAATAAAAGTTCTGTTACCCCAAGGTACTATGCTGTACACCAAAAGTACAGTAGTTACAAAGGGTGCAATTTATAGGAGTTGCAAACACCATGTCTAGTCCTATTGACACATTGCAATATAAATACATTCTGCTTATTTTAATACACTTTCAATTCTCTCCTGTGGCTTGGCTGCGAGGCATAAAAGTAATTCCTTTTGCTAGGTAGTGTTTGTATGCAGTGCCCTTGCCCAGCTGGAGAGCTGGCTGATTGTTTTGCAGCTACTTTTAATAAACTGCTGTTCAAGCCTCAGTGGTAGTCTTTCTTGCTTGGTAATTTGATTCATAGTCTTGCACAATTTAAAATTATGAACGTATATGAAATATGTACAGTATAGGTAAAATTAAGAACAAATTTAAATGTTAAAATAATTAGATCATATCTGATCAGAAGTGGGCTCCTTCAATAGCATTATTTCAGCATTTTGAACACATTGTGGGACATACATTGCATGCCTATAAGCACTGCATTGATTGAATTCCTCCACAGTCACAGAAAATTTGTCCCATATCCAGGTAGCCACATTTTACTTGATTATTCTTTGTTCTTCCTACTTCACTTCCAAGTCTGGTAAGTGACTTCCAGATGTTCCAGCTAGACACTCTTCAGCATTCATCCCTTTGTGTTGTTTTTGTTCTCCATAGGTTTAACATGTAATATTTAGATCTACAGAGGTTTGCAGCCATTTTCTAGGAGTTGTCCATGAAATGGATGACTTTGGTGCTGTATTACTTCATTTCATTTATTATTTGCTAGCATCTCTTGGCGTACCTGTGGAGGGGCAATGTCAGCCAAATAATAGCCATTTTTAATAGGAGTAGCCTGCAGGGAGCTAGTAATAATAATTCTGCACAACTCATTAAGAGCTACATCCACTTGTTTGGCATGTGCTGATTTATACCATATACCCTGTTTCCCTGAAAACAAGACAGAGTCTTATATAAATTTTTGCTCCAAAAATGCCTTAGGGCTTATTTTCAGGGGATGTTTTATTTTTGTCATGTACAGCCATCTACATTTATTCAAATGCAGCCATGTCATCTTATTCTGGTTGCTGCACAATAGTGGAGGGTGGGGCTTCACTTAACTGGGGCTTATATTGGGGGTAGAGCTTATATTACAAGCATCCTGAAAAATCATAGTAGGGCTTATTTTCAGGTTAGGTCTTATTTTAGGGGGGGAAAGGGTAGCCATAGCATATTCTGCTGTGGAATAGTACGAAGCTATTGTTCTTATTGTTTGTGGGTGTGCATTCCAGTCTGACCCATCCAGTTTCCTAAGTGTGTACTTTCTGGCGGTAATGTTTTGCTTGTTATTTAGACAATGTTTTTTATAGGTCAGGGTTTGCTCCAGAGTGATGCCCAAATACTTTGAGAGGGGGCAATGTTCCAAAATCTTGCCTCCCCAGCTAACCGGGAGCTTCCTCTCTGCTTCTCTGTTCTTCAAGTGAAAGGCACAAGACCTGTGGTTTTAAAGGGCTTGGTTTCAGTTGATTATTTTTTATGATATAAGGAAAGATCTTCTAACACAGAGGTTATCTGGTGCTCAATGGACTTAGTAGTAGTAGGCATCCTTCAGTCTCGAGACACTATGGTAAGCTGGACTCTTAAGGAAAGATCACCGTGGAAATGTTGGTTGGTCATTTGTGCAAATGTTGAAAAGCAATGGTGCCAGGATGCTACTCTGTGGTAGACCATTGCCTTGTTTTCTCTAGCAGCTGTGCCTCCCTTGAAATTCGACAAAGTACCTTCAGTTTTGGAGCAGAGCAGTGGCCATTTCTGTTAGAGCATAATCTTTAGTGAGAAGATAGAGCTTTCTGAGCCGCAGTTAGGGGTGGACAGCATCGTACCATGTTGAAAGGTTGACAAATGCTGCTCCAGGTATTTTTATGGGTCTTAAAACCATCGTCAGCATGGTAGGTTAGATTTAAGATTTGAGCCGTAGAGTTCTTGCCAGGTCTGAAGCTTGCCAGTTCTGGAATCAGAAGTTTAATTTTAGGGGTTAGATGGTTTAAGATCAGTCATTCAAACATGGTGCATAAATGGCAGAGGAGGGAGATTGTCCGTAGCTTTTGCTATAGCGATTACTTTCGTTTTCTGCCATATTTTCGGAAATGGTTTGCTCATCCAGCAGTTATTAAAGAGTTGAAGGAGCTCTTCCTTTGTCTGTCGCTATTCCTCACTCTTCTTCTGGCTTCCTGTAGTTCTGCCGATATGAAGGCAGTAGAGAACTCATTGGATTCACTCTGGACATCCCATTGACGCTTTGTTTGTTTTGATTATGCTTTGGTTGGTCTTCCCTGCCTGGAGGTGTTGGTGTGCTGTTTGGTGTGAGATTATATTTGCATACAATGTCTGTCCCTTTTGTTTGGCTAATTGTTCAGTCTTTTCAGTAGTCTCCAAGCTTCCTGACTGCTTCTTGCCATGTCAAGCTCTGTTATAGTGTCTATCTAGGGATTTGTTTTTTGCTTCTGCAAGAACTGAGATCAAATTTCTCCCAGCTTTTACTGCATGTTCACTAAAAAGATTTTCTTCAAAGTGTGAAATATAATCTATGTACTGGGCTTCTGTTTCTCTGCATTGAAACTTGGGATGTAGTTAGTCTTGATGTTGTGGCAGTGAAGGAATAAGGTAAAAGTAAAGGTTCCCCTTAACATTTAGTCCAGTCGTGTCTGACTCTGGGGCGCGGTACTCATCCCACCCCCTCGCTGTGCTACTCTTCTTCTCCGTCTTTGACCCTTGTGTTCACGGAAAGTTGGCTGTATTTGGTGAGCTGGGCAGGGTGGTTTTGCTGCCACACTAAGAGCAGGGGAAGAGTGGCGGGCTTCAATCTAGGCTGAGAATGTCCAATCTCTGGCTGGTTGGGACAGCAGTGTTCAAAGGGGGAGGGCAGAGAGGAGGCCGGGGTGGGGGTGGGGGGAGAGGCAGGAGAGAACCCTGGGACATGTGGGAAGAGGAAGACCCCCAGCCAGACGGGGCAGGAACAAGTGTGGCTTTGCGCGAGGTGGCTGAGGTGGGATCTTTGCCTGAGTCTCCCTGCCCCCAAAGAGCTTTGGAGAAGTGGTGGCCCTGTGCTAGCCCCAGAGAAGCAGGATGCGAAGGGAGGGCAGAACCCTGGAACCCTCCTTCCTCCACAGGGCACCCCAGTTTCCATGGCTGGCACAGGCCAGCGTTCGGGAGCAGACTTTCCTTCTGGTCCGTGGGTCAAAGTGGGAGTAGGCATCCTTCAGTCTCAAGGAGGGTCAGAGTGGGCAGGGATATTGAAGGTGTGAAGGCGCTCACAGCGCCCAGGCAGAGCAGCTTCCACCCCAAAGGGAAGCCGGAGCCCCCATTCTAGCCGGGACCTGCCCGCCATTGCCTGGCACCCAAAGAGAGGAAGACGGCGTGACTTCCAAGAGGCTGTTTGTGGATGGGATGCGGGGGTGGGGGTGGGGAGCAACTGCTCTGATGGTTCCCTTGCTTCATCCTCCCTGGGTTCAAGGCTGGCCAGGGATCCCCTTGGGCTGTTGCTTACGGGCAGACCCATTGGGAAGGTGTGCAGTCATGCGCTGAGAGGTGAGAGGCTTTGAGCTGGGTCGGGACCATGGTAGGTGTGTGTGGGGGGGAGAAGGGTGTGTGTGTGTGTGTCTTAACCCTACCACGGTTCCCCTTGTGCTGCCTGGATTGGAATCGGGAGAGGTGAGCCTTGTAGCCTTTGCTACCTCCCAACAAACGCCCTCCTCTTACTGTGCGTCGCAAGCGTGGGGTGGGATGGCTGGGTAGGGGACCATGTGGAGGACTGGCTGGGTTGTGGGCAGAGGCCTGGTGGGGGGGATCCTCTGAAGCCAGCCAGCCCCCCCCCCCGCATGGGAGGCATCCGAGACCGATCCTAGGGGCTGGCCGGGAAGAGGGAGGGAGGGAGGCAGTCGGGGTGAGGAGCCCTTGTCGCCTCTGGCGGGGCGGATGCTGCTCCGGGCGGTGGCAGCAGCAGCAGCAGCAGCAGCAGCAGCAGCCTCCGCAACAGGCGCCGCGCATTAGCTGAGGAGGTGCTGATGATTTGAAAATCGCTAACAATTACGGAGGTGCCTGATCAGGGCTGACGAGAACAAGGGATATCAAAGGCGCCGGCATCTGTGCCGAACGGGAGATCACAGGCAGGAAGGGACGCGCTTTCCCGACATGAAAGGAGGCAATTCCTGCAAATTAAAAGGCTCAGAAGTTAAAAGCGAAGCAGAGGGTTTGGAGCCCCGGCAAGACGTGCCTGGGCGGCCTGATTGGGGGTCCTGGGGGGGGGGTGTCGCTCGCTGGCTCCCTCGGTGGCCTGCTCGGCCCCGGGCGCCCTCGGAACCAGCGGCAGAAGCTCAGCTGGGAGATGGGCGAGGGCGGGGGGGGGGAGGAGGAGAGGGGCAGCGCTACCTGGGCCAGGAGGGAGGGAGGGAGGGAGGAGCCCCCCACAGCCATCTCCCTCTGGGGCTCGCTCTGAACTGCTCTGCCCTCCCTGGGGGGGGGTGTGTGCACCCCCTGCTGCAGCGCCCTGGGGCTCCAGTCTGTCCCCTCTCCAAGGGCTCCTCTGATTCTGGACTCCCCCCCCCCCGCCCGTCCCCACAGGGCAGCAGCCAGTCTCATCAGCCCAGCAGATTATAAAGCCGATTTGATGGCTCCTTGGATGAGGATCGACTCTGCCCGGCTCTGGGGATTGCAAAGGGAATTAGTTCAGTCCCTGGGGCGGGGGGGGGGACATAGGAGTGCACGGGGGGGGGAGATAGATGGGTCACAGTTGGCATTCATAGCTGACAGTCGGAGCTGCCAGGCATGGGGGGTGAGGGAGGCATCCATCCTGGACCCCAGCAGGGCTGTGTGTGCATGCATGTGCACGTCCATGCACCCTGTGCCCTGGTGGCCTGGCCCTTCAGGGAGCATGCCCTGGTGACTGCGGGAGCAGGAGGGGGGGAGTGAGGTGGGGATGTGGCTGCCCCAGGTTCGGATTCTCTGTCTCTCTTCCCCTTGGCGGGGAGGGTCGCTCAGGCGGAGATCCTTAGAGGGCCCGGCCCCTCCTGCCTTCCTGCCCCTCTATGAGCCCCCAGCAGGGGCAGTCCTGCTCCTGGACTCTGCCCTCACGCGGCGCCTTGAGCTTCCTTGACCCTCCCTCCTTTTATCCCTCTTGGGGGGGGGCAGGTGGATCCGGTGCCTCTTGGCCATCCCTCCGAAAGGCCGCCTGCCCGCTTGTGCAGCAGCAGCAGCAGCAGCTGCGGAGGGGGGGAAGCAGGGGCTCCTGGTGGCGGGCCCTCTTGGCAGGCCATGCTCTTTGCCGGGGCCTGGCCAAAGCGCCGGCTGGATCTGGCCCCAGGGTGCTGGTCCCTTTGCCTGCCTGGGGCCCAGCGCACTCCTTGGAGCAGGCCTTCCTTACAGGGTGGTTGGTCTGACCTTTGGCCGGCCCCCTTTTCCCACTGGGTGCCTGGGAGTGGGGTACAGGTGTGAGTGGGGGGGGGTTTGGGGGTTTGAGCCGGTTGGCCTTGGGTGTCCAAGGACGGACTTCTCTTTTCCGCTGGCCAGTCCCTGGTGTTTCCCGATGCCCTGAAGGGCGCGGACGCGTTTGCCCTGCCGGTTTCATCTCGAGGTCTCTTTCCTCAGCCGCTCACTTGTAAAACCGCTGGGCGATGCATTTGGAGGATTGTCTGCTTTTGAAAAGGCAGCCGAGTCGAGTGTGGCCGACCGACCGGCTGCTTGGGAAAAGCAACGGCCGGCCTTCGTTCGCCCTGCTCAGCTCTCGGGGTGGCCCGCCATAACCCTTTCCGGCCTCTTTCGCCCGGCCAGACGCCTCTTCATGGCAGCCCATGGCCCAGGGGCACCAACCCCTGCTGCTGGATGGGCCCGGCTGGGCTGGGGCTGAACCCAGCATGAGGGTCCCGGTGCGTTTGGGGCTCTTCCCCGCTTGAGTACTTGCGGGTATCCCGCCCATGGGGAGAAAGACAAAGCCAGTTGGGTTGTGGGGCAGAGCGGGGGGGGGGGGCAAGGAGGGACCTTTAGGAAAGAAGAAGCTGGGGGGGGGCATATCCATGCAGGGCACTCTGTTAGTAGGATGTGCCTGGCTGGCTGTATCCGCGGGGTGGGTGGGGGTGGGGGTGGGGTGTCGGGGTGGCCCCACTGTGCCTCTCCCTTCCCTTTTGGGTTCCAGATCTTGTTCTGGGGAAGAGGGGCGGGTGGGCTGGCTGGCTGGGTGGGTGGGTGGGGGCGTCTCTGCTGGCACTGATTTGGGCTCTGCCGGTGCCGTCTCCGCCCTGTGACTGAGGTGCCCCCCCCCCCCCGAGGGCTGATTCTTGCAGCTGCCGCAGCCTGCCTTCTGGCCCCAAATCCCTCTTATTGACTCGGTAGCCAGCTTGCCATGAAACCAGTCCTTTTGGGGCCCTGGGCCCTGCGACTCTGGAGGGGGGGCACTCCAGGTGGCCAAGCAGAGCAGGTCCTGGGCTGCTGGCCGTTCACCCTGAGCCCCCCCCGTACCTCTTTGGGGGTATTTTGGGGGCCAAGGAACATGTGATGGGTCTCGAGGTTGGCTTCCCCAGGAAAAATGCTTTTCCGGTCTTGCCTACAGCCAGGATTGCCTCGGGTGGGGGAGCCTTCCCCATCAGTATGGCTGTCTCATGTGGGGAGGGGCTGGAGCCCTGAGGAGACATCTGGGGGGCGGTGGGAGGGGGGCAGATGGTGGCCTAGCCTCTCTCAGCTGATCACCCCACCTGGGCAGCCCTGGCCAGGTCCCCTTCCAGGGGAGGGGGGGGGAGAGAGAGAGAGAGAGAGGGAGAGAGAGAGAGAGAGAGATCAATTAGCTTTGACTCGTTAAGCTTTATGTCTCCTGGTGTGTCTGCTGGCAGGAAGGGGACCCCAGACCCCCCCCCCTTAACCGCTTTGTGAGCCTAATTATCTTTCTCTGGAAAGGGGAGGGTGAGAGGGAGGGGCACTTTTCCTGGGCATTAGGAAGGTGCCCTGCGTGCACCTCCCGTCCCGGGCATTGGGAGGCAGGTGTGCTGGTGGGCAAGGGCATGGGTAGCCTGTGGTGGCAAAGAGAGCAGGTAGCCTGGGAAGGCAAGGGGGGGGCAAGTGTGGGTTGTGGGGAGGAAAGACCCCCCCTTGCTGGCAGAGCCCCACTCAGCAAAGGGGGAGGTGCTCTGTCTGAGCATCAGCCGCTCCCCCTCCCCAGTTTAGGAGGGAGAGGGAGTGAAGGAGGGGGGGCAAAGAGTGGCTGTGGATCCTCTGGGCTTTCGTGGGGGGTGTCGTTCTGCTCCAGCTGGGTTTGGTGCTGCACTTGGAGTGGGTACTGTGGGGCCCCTGAAGACTCCCAGGGTCCCTCACTGGGCTGGTGTGGGTCAGGACCAAGGGGGGGGGCAATGCCCAGGGTAGCCACAAGGCCTCAGGGGGGTCACCTCTCTCTCTTTGCCCCCACGGCCCATGTGTGTGCCTTGCCGGAAGGCTGCATCCTGAGCTGGCGTTCCCGGCTGATTTCTGCAAGGGTTGTGCGGTGGGGGCACGCTTTTATTTATTTATTCATTTTATTTTTCTGGGGATCATTGATGGCCAGCATCAGGAGGTAAGCAGCCTCCTGCCCCCCCCTCTTCTGCGCATTGGCAGGAAACACAGCCACTTGCATTGGGGCTGATGACCAGCAGATGGATGGATGGATGGATGGATAACATTTTTACCCTGCTTTCTTCTTAAAAGGACCCAAGGTGGCCCTACATCCTCAAAAGACAATATTAAAGCTCATGACAGTGAGTTTACAAATACTAAAAATGATCAAACACCCTACTAAGAAACAGAAGTGACACTGAAAATACCTTCAACGCCCGTAAAGTACAACCATCCATTTTTTAAAAAACCCGTCTGGGTAGAGATGGCTGAGGAAGTGTCCGGGCGGCTGGCTCACGTCCGCTCTGGGCAAGGCCACCTGGCGAGGTGTCCTCCCTTGAGCAGCCTTTCTGGAGCTTTGGCCTCTGTCTTCGGGCACAGAGGGCTTTGCTCCTCAAGCAGGCCTGTCCTCCTTAAAGCCACCCTAAACCTTAACCCGTCCGTGGTCCTCCAGCAGCCCGAAGTGCCAGGCCTCTGGCTGGAAGGCAGTGAGCAGCACCGCCACAGGTGTACCAACCGGCTGGGGTGGCAGAGCGTAGAAGGGGGTGTGTGTGTGTGGATTCTTTTTCCATACATGCCAGGTGTTACCCAAAAAGGGCCTTCCTCGGCCAGGAGCGAAGCACGGGCCCATGCCAGGGAGTGGCAGAGCCCAGCCATGGGCCATTCTGTGAGCCTCCTGGGCCCAGGGAACTGCGGACATTAGTGGCCGGGGGGGGGGGCTTGCCTGGGGAAGGGGCACCAGGATCCTTCCAAGATGCCACCCCCCTCCTGGGTCCTGAGCTGGGACGGACCGCTGCCAGAGAGGAGGGTGCCAACCCCCAAAGTGCTCCTTGTGTTCATCGGCAGGATCAGGCCCCTTGAAGCCGGTTTCCCTGCCCTCCACTTGTTCTCCCAGGATGGAGGATCCGCAGCGCTTGCTCCGCTTTGGTGCCAGGAAAGTGAGAAGCAAAGAGATGAGCTGTTAGAGGAGGTGGTGGTGGCAGGATAGAGGTCAATGAGCCACAGCACACAAACGTCCCCATCGCCCCCAGTAAGAGGAGGCAATGTGTGATTTGCTTTACGAGGTCCCCTAAAATTTGGAAGCTGGCTCTTCCTCCCATGGACCCCCCTCCGCTCCATTTAAGGAGCTAACTGGGTGGGACACGGCGTGGCTTGTTTGCTACTTTTTTTGCCCATACCTGGCCTGGCAGGTGGCAAGGTATGTAAGGAGGAGGAGCCGTGGCCAGAAGAGTCTCCTCCGGAGTCGTATCTCCCTTCTAAGAAGGCCAGACTGGCGGGCTTGTTTGGCATCTGGTCGGCACCCTCAAGGGTGCACCCGGCGGCACCTAGCCAGAGCTAGTAGGGAAGCTGAAGGGAGGGGGCCAGCTGGTTGTGGGGCTGGCTGGGCCAAGGCTTGGCTGGCCCCCGGGGTGGGGGCGGGGGTGGGGCCGTCACGGATGAGGACCCCCCCCCAGGGCCCACAAGCGCTTGTCTGTGCTCGGAAGGTGGGAGGGGAGGGATCCTGAGCCCGGCAGGGCCTTCTGCTCACCTGGCACCTGGGGAGCTTCCCCACTCGCCACGGGGGAGGCCCACCTCCTGCTGGGCCCCCCCACACATAAGAGACGGTGGGGGAACCTTTCGGTTCCCTCCTGGTTCCGAACGGAAGTGAGCTGAGCTCTCCCTCCTGACGGTTTCCTTCTGATCTTCATTCTGAAGCCTTTCTGAGCAAGGGCCAGGGGTAAACATGCCCCCCCAGGGTCCCCCCAACCCTTCCCTGTACGGGGGGGGGGCTGCTGCTTGTTCCAGCAGAGCCTTAGGGCTGTTGCGTTCCTCTCCCCCCAACAGTCTCCCACCACCACCACCTGCCTGTTCTTTTGGCCACCCACTTGCACCCCCCCGCTCCCCTCCCCACCTGAGGCACATCCTGCTGTTCACGCCCCGGGGTCCCTTCTGTCAAATTGAACATGATGTCAAATTAGACCCATCAGGGGACAGTCGGAGTGAAGCACCCTGTTTAATGAGGCAGCGTTGAAAATCAATAACTTAATTGCAGGCGTTTGATGGACTTTTATCCAATTTGCACTTTTTCTGCCCTGGTACGTGTGGTGCATAAGGAGGAGTTGGGCTCCTGCCTGGGCCTCTCTCTGTGTTTTTTTTTTGGGGGGGGAGAGAGGGGTGTACCTTCTCCGGGGTGTCCCCTTTTGCCCGGGTGCATGAGGCTGCCGGGTCAGCCCTCCTCTTCCTCCTCCCTGCTGGGCAGTGGCAGGGGTGGGGGTGGGAAGGGGCGGGGGGGGCAAGCGGACGCCCACTCAGGGCCCCTTCTTCTCCCCCTCCTGCCCCCCCTCCCAGGGACCTCGGTGATGCAGGTGATTGCTTCAGATGCAGACGATCCCACCTACGGAAGCAGTGCCCGGGTGGTCTACAGCAGCCTGGAGGGAGAGGAGCACTTCACAGTGGACAGCAGGACAGGTGAGGCCGGGGGGGGGGGGGCCGAGGTGGGGCTCCCAGGGCTCTGTCCATGGGCGGGGGGCAGGTCCTGCTCCGCAGGGTCCTTGCAGGAGGGTCTCCTCTTGGCTCTCCCCAAAGGAGGAGGGCGTCCAGCCGCTCGGCCCCCACCAGTGCTTGGCCAGGGCGTGCCGTTCACATGGAGCCGGCCCAGAGCGGGTCAGGACACCCCCCCCCCGGCCGGCTTTCAGTGGCCTTCTTCGCTCCCTGCCTGGGGGAGCCCCAGCCCCTGGCTTCCTCCTCCTCCTCCTCGCTCGGGGCGCTTGCGTGGCTGTGACTGCGGAAGGGGTCACAGCCCCGGCCCCCCCCTGCTCTTTTTGGAATGCGAAGCCCCCTCCCCCGATCTCAGGGCCCATTGTTAGCACAGGGCCTTTGATTAAAGGTAACACTTTAAATTAAGGATTGCTTTATAAATGCTGTATTAATATTTAATGAACGAACAGTGGAAGCCGCTCCATCCTTTAATAACTTCTAATAAAGCTGGCTGTAAAATGTGCCTGCGATAAATCCCAAGCAGATGATGAGGATGCTGTGACAGCCTGCTGAGAGCAGAGGGGAGAAGGAAAAGTGGGGTGAGTGGGGGTGTCCCGCCCCCCAGGGCTGAGTGGGAGGGGCAGGAGTGGGGAGTCACCCAGGGAGCTCTGTTCGTAAGGGGCTCGGGGGTGGGCGAGGGCTCTCTCCTCCCCCAGGGCCAGCCTCTTCTGCCCTGCCCAGGTCCTGCTGGTGGGGTGGGCGGGTGGCATTCCGGGGAGGGGGCGCTTGGTGCGGATGCCTGTGCCATGGGGGCACCTGGTACTGCCAAGGCGCTCCGAGCAGGGGCGCTTGCCAAGGAAAGGCTTTGCCTAGCAGGGAGAGTGTGCCAGGCAGGACAAACTGAGCCGGGCGTCTGGGTGGGTGGGGAGCGTTTCCTGGGGCTCCTGGCCGGCAGCCGGTTTGCACGCCACTCTCCCCAAAGCTGTCCTGGTGGCCTGAGAAGCCTTCGGAGGCCGGGGAAGGAAGGGCCTGAGCGAGCGGGCTCCTCGGGCAGCCTTGACGGAAGGGGCAGCCGGGGCTTGTGGGCACAGCCTGGTGCCACCCTCCCGCTCAGGGCGGAGGCCAAGGACGGGGCAGGGGTGCCCATGAGGCGCCCGTGCCGCTGCTCTGCCTGGCGATCCCTTCCTGTGCCCAGAACATAAGGTTTAATTGCCCATATCAGCAACTTAACTTGCAGAGCCTCTGTGATCATTAACGCTGTAAAAGGAGCCATAAAATCTGGCACATCCATTTTCTGTAATATACGATAATGGAGAAGCGCTTGCTGTCCCTTTTCTGACTTTGACCCACTCTTCTCCTGCCTTGCCCACTCCAGAAGGCCTGGGCAGACCGGACGTGAGCTCATATCCCCAGCCCCCCTCAGCCCCCGCAGCCCCAGGCAGACCCGTGTGGGTGTTGCAGCGGGACCAAGTGCACCCTGAAAATGTGAGGTGGGGTTTGGGGGGACCCTGGGCCCTCTCCCACTGCTGGCCATTTCCAAGACCAGCCTAGGTCAGCAAGGGAAGAGGGCTTGGGGCTGCCAGCCTTCCTGGGCAGAGAAGGGCAGGAGCTGGCAGGAGGGGAGGGGATGGCACCAGGTCTGGGGCAGGAGAGGAAGGCACCATCCGTGGCTGGGAGGGGTTGACTCTTCAGGACAAGCCTCCCGTTGACCCAGGCACCTCTCCCTCCCAGGCTTTGCGGTTCTGCAGGATCCGATCTCACAGGCGTGGCGCGGGCAGCTTAACCAGCCCCCCTCCTCCTCTTCTGCCCCAGCTTTGGGGGGAGCTGTTGGCACACGGCTCCCCCCTGCTAGGTCTTCCTGGGAAATTTTGGCTGTATTTGCTGATGTAAAGTGGAAATTAATATTTAATGACAAGAGGGATTTCGGATTTAGCCTCATTCTGTGCCGTCTTAGGCTTCTCTGCCCTCTGCTAAGTCTTTAGGCCCCATCTGTTAGGGGCCTGGGGGGAGCCCCCCTATCCCCCCCCACCTTGTGGGCTCTGACTACAGAGTACGCCATGGGTTGGCAGCCCGCTCCAGACTGCAGCTTGGTGTGGGCAGGGCAGGAGAGCAGCCTCCATCCTCCCAGTCTCCCTGGTACCAGAAAGTGCCACTCAGGTGCCATTCAGTCTGGATCTCTGGAGTGCTGGGGAGTGGG
Source organism: Pogona vitticeps (assembly GCF_051106095.1). Taxonomy (NCBI): domain Eukaryota; kingdom Metazoa; phylum Chordata; class Lepidosauria; order Squamata; family Agamidae; genus Pogona; species Pogona vitticeps. The sequence goes on from NC_135786.1 coordinate 415,745, forward strand.
CAAAGCAGCCCGCCATCCAGCCAGCCTTGCTCCGACCCCGGGACCATCTCACCCGCCTCTCCCACTGAGTAAAGGAGGAGGCCTGTCCTGCCAAGAGGGGGCACCTCAGCAGCAGGCCAAGGGGGCACCTTAGCCTCGACCTGCCCACCCTCAGCCCCAGCAGGTGTGGCGCAGGTGCTGCGTGGCTGCCCCTGCGGCTCTGTGGGCCTTCTCATTCCTCATCCCTTGCACACACACACACACACACACACACACACACGCACTCCCCCCCAGCCCTGCCACCAACGGCTTGCAGGGGTCGGTCGGGCCCGCTCCAGCCCCGGGGAGCTCACGCGGGTGCTGTTTTCACCCCGGCCCTGCACAGGAGAGAAGGGCAGGCGGGTCAGGTGAGGGAGAGGCGGCCGCCCTTGGTGGCACCTTCTTCCCTGCTTCCTTCCCTTCTTCTCACTTTTAAAAGGCGGAGGAAGGGGGTGGGAAGGACAAGGAGAGGCGGTGGGCTGTGCCGACCGACCGGACCCTCTGCCCCGGGTGGGGGGGCCTGAGAGCCCGCCAGGCAGAGACTCTTCCGCTTCCGGGCGGGCATTGGCAGCCTGGGTCTTCTTGCTGCCTGCTGGGGGAGGACCCACGAGAGCCGACCCGTCTCAGGAGGCTGGTCCGCCTTGCGCCTCGCCTTCAGAGACGCTCTGGCTGAGGGGGGGGCATCTCTCCTTTCACGCCACCTGTGAAGCCAAGGGGGCCCTGCGGGGGCAAGGTGTGTGTGTGTGTGGGGGGGCAGAATGCCTACTTGGTTTGGCCCCTGTGATGCGCTACGGGAGGTGGGGTGGCTGTGGATTGCATGGGGGGGGCAGAGGGTTTGCTTTGGCCCTTGGAGCCCTTCTGTCCTTCTGAGAGCAGCCGGCGGGACGGTGGGAGCACCTGCGCTGGGACGCCTTGAGGAGGAGGCTTGCTCTCAGGGAGAGACCACGCACATCTCTGCGCAAGCGTGGCATCCTCGTTGGCACGAGGGAGGCAGGGTCCGAGCGGCTGCGGCAGGAGCCGCTGGGAGCTCTGACGGCGCCCGCTCTTTGCCCATTGGCAGATGTCCCGTGGCCTCTTGCAGGTGTGATCCGGACGGCGGTGGCCAACCTGGACCGCGAGACCCAGGACCGGTATGAGGTGGTCATCCGGGCCACGGATATGGCTGGGCAGCTGGGAGGCCTCTCTGGCTCCACGACCGTCACCATCGTCATCACGGACGTCAACGACAACCCCCCGCGCTTCCCACAGAGTGAGCGTTGGTGGCCTGGCCTGGCAGGATGGGGGCAGGGATGAGGAGAGGCAGGAGGGTTGGCCGGTCTCTTAGCCACGGGTGGCAAGGACCACTGGCAGGGGGGCAGATGCCACCACTGGTCACCTGTTGCCTGACAGAGAGTGGTGCCACAGTGGCTGTGCCACATGCCCACTGTGCCAGGCTGAGGAGCCCCACTTGGTCTGTGCATAGCAGGGCGTGGGGGTGCCTCTGAGCCACGAGAGCGAAGGGAGGGGTGCCCTCGAGCCACTACTCCCTCCTGCTCCAACGGTGGCCCAGTTGCCCTGCCCCTCGGTGCCCTCGGCCTGGCGGGGCCTGGTCTTTGGGGGGCACAGAGGCGGGCCTGAACCCCTGACTGCTCCTTCCCACCAGAGATGTACCAGTTCAGCATTTCGGAAACGGTTCCCGTGGGCACCCTGATCGGCAGGGTCAAAGCCGAGGATGCCGACGTGGGCGAGAACACGGACATGACCTACCAGATCAAGGACGAGGACGGGCAGGGTGCGTTTCGGGTGTCCACAGACAGCGACACGCAGGAGGCCCTGATCTCCGTGCAGAAGGTGAGCCAGCAAGGGGGGGGGTCTTCCGTTTGGAACCCACGCCTTCCTCCTCTGCCAGGAGGACTGGGTGCCGACCCGTTCTGTAGGGTGCTGAGCACCAAACTCCAGTCGCAGGGCGCTGCTTGTCGCCCGGTCTGGCCCAGGAGCGACAGGCAGAGAGAGAGAGAGTGCTTTGTGCGACCTCCCTGCACCCCCACTTTTCTTACCCAAGAAGATACCACCTCTGCTCCCCGCGAGGCACCCCATGAACCAATCCTCCTCTCCCCCAATCCACCGGCTCCCCCACCCGCACCTCTCTTTGGAAAGCCTTCTCCATCTCATGGGAGAGCCTTAAGTGGCTGTCGGAGGGACTCCTGGCCGGGTCACCTTGGCGGTGGATTTCCTGCTGGTGCCCTTCCAGGGCCCCGTCTGGCTCTGTGGTTTAATGGCCCCCCAGAGGTGCAGCCCTCTCTCTCTCTCTCTCTCTCTCTCTCTCTCTCTCTCTCACACACACACACACACACACACACACACACACACACACACACACACACACACACACACACACACACACACACACACACACACAAAAAATGTCAGTCGCATCCTGAGAGGCAGAACCAAGGCTGAGAACCAAGGCTGCAGTATCCGCTTGTTGGGGGAGGGCTGGTGGTTCTTGCACGAGGGCCAGGCAGGCACTGTGTCCTGGAGAGAGCTGGAGGCGTGCATGTGATAGAAGGGGGCTGTGCATGAGCCCTCCCTCCCTCCCTCGGTGGTGGTGGTGGTGGTGGGTTTGCCTGTTTGCATTGTGCAGGGGCTGTTGTGAAAGTCATTGTGTGTGTGTGTGTGTGTGTGTGTGTGAACGACTCTCCCTTTTAAAATCTCTCTCCACTGTCCTCATGCAGAAGGACAGAAGGCCTTGTCCCCACCTGGTGTATTTGTGCATGCGCGCGTGCATGTGCATGCGCATATGTGTCAAGGGAGGAGGCCAGGTTGCACCCAGGCCCAGCCAGGGCCAGCCAGCGCCCCCTCCCTCGCTCTTCAGCCTCCGCCCAAGACCACACAGAGAACTCCCGGGGGGGGGGAAGGGGTTCCTCTACAGCCGGTGGTGTCTCTGCTGAGCCCTGCTTGGCTCTGGCCCCTCCTGGCTCGCGCGGCCTCCCCGAGTCCGGGAGGTTCTGCTTGGCTTTTGCCACCCATTGCCATTGGCGGGGGGGGGGGAGAGGAGGGCTGGATTGGCCCAAGCGCTCCAGGCAGCCCGGAGGGGGGGGGCTGCTGGGGGTTTAAGTCTGCCTCCCTCTCCTGGCGCCAAGAGAACCTGCTCTGGGACTTGGAGCTTGGGGGCCAATTGAGGGTGGGGGCCAGGAAATGGGGGGGGTGGTCCCCCGCGTGCGCGCACACCCTCCCGATTCCCTTCCGTTTTGCAGCCCCTGAACTTTGAGGCCCAGGCGGCCCACACGGTGGTGGTGGAGGCGCTGAACAAGTTTGCCGACCCCCGCTTGGCGGACCTGGGGGCTTTCCGGGACCAGGCCATCGTGCGGGTCTCCGTCCTGGACGTGGACGAGCCCCCGGAGTTCCAGCCCCCGCAGGACCCGATGGAGGTGCCCGAGGACGCGCCCGTGGGCTCCGTCGTGGGCGTGGTCACGGCCCTGGACCCGGACGCCGCCCACCAGCCGGTCTGGTAATGCAGGAGGTCCTTCCTTCCTTCCCTGGGGGGGGGGGGTGTATGGGGGGTGGGAGGGAGGGAGGGAGGGGCTCAGGCCTGGGAGGTGGCTGCTGGGCCCTGCAGGGGTGGGGGGCAGAGACCAAGGAAGGGGCAGGCCCTGGCGGGGGTCCTGTGCCCTGAAGTGGGAACCTCGGGTGGGGGGGGGCGGGAGTCGGACAGACCGTGGGTGTTGGCGTTCAGGTTTTTAGAGGCTGCCTGACGGTCAGTCTTCTGAAGGAGGGAGCAGGGGGCCCCCCAGGCTGGGGGCAGGTCTCCAGAGGTCGTTCTGAGCCCTCTCGGCTCTGAAAACCAGCTGTGGCTGCCCCGGGGCTGATGGGACTTGGACTCATCCTTCCTCCTCCTCCTCTGCGTGTCCGTCTCCCGTTGCTAGCAGGAGGAGGGAACGGCGGCTCTGGAGCCCCAGGCGCTGGACCGAGGTGGCTGCCAGGCCTGCCCTGAAAGAGGGGGTGGGTGGGGGGTGGCGGGCGGGCGGGGGGGGGGAGTCGGGTCCAGCTTGTCAGCCTTCCTTGGGCCCAGTGCGGAGGTACAGACTGGCCTCCCCTTCTCCTGCCTGCCTGTCCGCCCTCCCCCGGCCTCCGTCGTTGTCGCCGCCCCTTCTCTTCCAGCCGTGTCTAATATGCCACCCTCTCCTTGCCAAGTAGGTACCACCCAGTCTGTTGCTAGCTAAGAGGCAGGAGTGGCATGAGGTCCAGGTGGGGGGCTGCCCCAGGGGAAGCAGGCGGCTGGTGAAGATGCCTTGGCTTAGAGGCCCAAGGAGGGAAGCGAGCCCTTAACTGCCAGTGGAACTCCCTGTCACAGGATGTGGATGAACTGCTGGATAGCTCAGGGGTTGAGGCCTCCTCCGGCTGCAGAGCCAAAGGTTGAGATGAGAGTTCAGTTCCTTGCTGGGCCTCCTTGACAGGGGCTGGACCCGATGATCCGGAGGGTCCCTTCCAGCTCTGCAGGTCTCCGGTGGTCATTGGGACAGCGGCCAGCTGGGGCGGCTGCGGGCGAAGGCCTCCCAGGCTGCCAGCTGCGAGGGCTCCAGACCGTCACTGGAGACAGGGCAACACCATGGGCGGCCCTTGGGGGGGGGCTGTGTAGAGGCTGCGGCCAGCCCTAGTGGACCCGGGAGCTGCTCTCGGGGGGTCTTTGGTGCGATCCTGCTTCCAGGCTCTTTGGATGCTCCTTTTCCTCCCCCAGGAAAGGAATCACCTGCTGCCTATGACTTCCAAGGGATTTCGGCCTCTCTCCCTCCCCAGGCCCACCACCACCACCCCAGATGTGGCTGTGCTTGTGGGAGGGGTCTCTCCTCTCTCTGGTGGGCTGGTGGCCTCGGCCGGCCGGCCGTTGTTCTCCTTGGGTCTGGTTGCCAGCCAAGCCAGAGAGGAGCCTGTTTGCACCAAGGGAGAGGGAGGCAGGCGGCCCTTCCCGGCACGTCTCTCTCTCTCTCGTGTGCCCTTGTTGTGCAGCACCGGTGAAATCTGCAGACATGTGTCGGGCCTGGCGGTGGGGGGGGGGCGCTTTATGGACTCCTGCGACAGAGTGGATGGCGAGAGCCGCCTTCTGCTTCCGGGGGAGGGGGGGAACTGACAGAACAAAAGGCTTTCCACACCGTGCTTGGAAAGCTTCCTACTCACAAAACCTGGTGCCTGCAGCACGTGTGCCCGCCTGCCCGCCTGTCCGCTTGCCCGCCCGCCCGCCTGCCCCTCCTTGCCTTTGGGGGTGGGGAGGGAGGGCTCCGGTGGCTTGGCTTGAGAGAGGGCAGCCGCCACTTCTCCCAGATGAACCACGGGCAAAGCCAGCAAGAGGAGAGGAGGGCTGGCCACCCCCACCCCCACCCCCGAGGCATGCCAGTCACAGGCGGCCACGGCAGCCACCCCCCCATGCGGAACGCAGGGCCAGAAGCCAGCGAGGCAGGCGGCCGAGGCGCCGGGGGGGGGAGCCCCTGGAGGCTGCCCGAGCTGCAGAGACTCAGGCCCCGTGGCCTCTCGGGTGGCTTCCGCTTCTGGAAGAGGCACCGAGCAGCCACCGGCGGCCAGAGCTCTGTGGGGGCCCAGCCTGAGCACGGCTGGACTGACCAGTGGAGGTGGGGGTGGCAGAGAATGCCCCCCCACCATGGCCCACATGTACCTGTCCCCCCAGGAGGAGGAGGAGAGGACCCCCTCCGCCTTTCCCTTTGGCCCTGTACAGCTGGAGGGCCCCTGGGCTGGCCAAGGGCGTCAGCGTGGCCCTGCGGCCACGGAAGGGACGGGGAGAGAGTCAAGGTGCTTCCCTGGGAAGCCCCGGCTCCTCTTCCCCTGGCCCAGGAGGCCCACGCCTGCTCAGCCCCAGCCCCAAACAGGCCTACTGAGTTTCGGCTCCTGCAGTTGCAGGAGAAGAAGGCCAGCAGGAGCAGCGGTCAAGGGCCAGATCCTCCGTCCACTCACGCCCCACCCTGGCAGCCAGTACCGAGAATCCTACAGCCTCTGACTTTGGAGGGAAGGCGCCCCCAGCCCTGAAAGAGAAAGCCTGGCACATGAAGAGCAGCTGCTTCCAGCGAGCGCTGAGCCCAGGAGGTCCCAGCCTCTCTCTGTGTGTTCCCTTGTCGGGGGGGGGGCAGGGGGCTTGCTGCTTTTGGGCTGCTGGGGGAAGGAGCCCCCCTCCCGATGCCTCTGATGCCTCCTCCTCCTCCTCCTCCTCCTCCTCGCCAGGTGTCCCAGGGTGTGGGACCCTCTCTATTGCTCCGGGAAGCCGCCCCTCCGTTTGCTGGCAGCAGCCTAGCAACTGGATTTATTTCCTAGCTGGATAAAGGACAATAAATCCTCCAGAGACATCCTGGTCTTGATTGAAAATAAACTCGACAGCCAGACAATTAGAACCGTGAGCAGAAAGGCGAGGGGGTCGTGACCCGGATCTTCGTGGCTTGGCGCTGCTGGCAGACCGTTCCATGGACAGGGGCTGCCTGGCCTTCCCTGGCGCCGGGTCTCTCTGGCGGTGGCAGCCGGGCTTCCCTGCTGTGCCTCCTTTCGGTGTCATGGGCAGTAGATGGCGGGGGGGGGGGGGAAGCAGCAACCGGACTGGCTGTTGGTCCAAGGGGGCTCACAGACCCACCTGGATATGGCCCTGCTGTCGGTGAGCCTGTCTGCTTCCCCCCCCCCCCTTCCTGGTGGCCGTCCTTTGGGGAGAAGCCCTGTTTCCTGGGCCTGTGGGGGATGGAGGGAAAGAAAGGAGGAAGGCTGCGGCAGGTGGACCCCCCAACCCTGCCTATCTGTGGTGGGCGCCAGTCCCTCGTGGGGGGGGGGGTTGTGTCCTTCTGGCCCAAGAGAGCCGAGCCCCTCCTGGTGCAGACGCTGTAGAGCGGCTAGGGAGCAGCCTGGCTGCCATGCGGCAAAGCAAGGCCGTGGGTGTGGGGTCTGCCAGGTGGCCCTCGGCACCTCTTCCTCCTCGGGGGGGGGGGGTGGCTCTCAAGCTTTGGGATGCACTGCCCAGAGAAGCCAGGTGGGGGGCCCTGCCCCCTCCCATGGTCAGGCCAAGACCTTCCTGTTCAGGCAGGCCTTTAATTCTGGTTTTTAATTTACAGATTTTTGGTTTTTGATTTAGATTTCTAAATGTTTTAAAATTGTTTTTAATCTTGGCTTGTTATTTTTAACAGAGGTTTAATTGTATTTAAATACAATGTTTATATAGTAGTTTAAAACCTTGTTTGTTTTATAGTTTTTATTTGTGGTGAGCCGCCTTGGGTCCCCTGTGGGGAGAAAGGCGGCATCTAAATCATTTAAATTAAACCAATAAATGAATGGCAAGAGAAACGCCCTGCCCTACAGCTCCTTGGGAGACGGGGCCGGAGGCATCTGGATTGTGGGAGGGGTGCCCTTTGTGAGGGTGGGGAAAACAGCCCCCCCCCCGCCGCAGCCACACGAGGTCAGCTCGGAGCCTCCAGGGCCTTTGGCCTCCTTTGTGACCAGCCGAGGTTGGACCCCTGGCCCTAAAGGGGAGAAGCTCCGGCATGGTGCCAGGCAGCAAAGCCTTGCGCCACCTGACGGGTTGTGCCCGTGGGTTTTGCAGCTCCCTTGCCACCCGTGGCTGCCTCGTGTCCATCAAGTCCCAGGTGAATGTGTGAACTTCCTCTCTTTGCATTCATGGTGTGGGAGGTGGAAAGTCCTCTCTGGAAGAGCGCTGGGCTTCTGCCGACTTTTCTGCCTCGGCGGTCCAGGAGGAGGAAGAGGAGGAAGGCTGTCCTCTTTTTTGGCAGCACATCCTCCTGCCACTAAGAGCACCTTCCTGCCTTCTCTCTCTCTCTCTCTGTCTGCCGCTCCATCTTGCCAAGCCCGCAGTGTGGTGGACCAGCTGGGCGCCATGCTGAGCATAGAGGGGGCCCTTCCTAGCCCCCACATCGCATCGGTGGCTTCCACCAGTCCCCTCTGTATTCTCTCCTCTGCACGTGGCCTCGATGTCCCTGTTTGCCTTGTGTTCTGCTGGTAACGCAGACGAGGTCTTCCTCAGCAGCCTCTTCCGAGTTGCAGCGGGCGTATGTAGGACAGATCCATGTTTCGTAAGCATGTGCGTGTGTCGGGCCAGGCTGGGACATTCTGCGCTGTCATGCGATGCCTGATGCGGCTCTCGGAGGCCCACCGGGCTCCTGCCAGCCGGGGCCTTGGCGCATCCTGTAATCTTCCCCACTGGATTTCATCTTCGTCTAGTGCTTTTCTGGGTCAAGGTCACAGCCGTGAAGGTCTCTCTCCTGCCCTGCCCTGCCCTGCCCTGCCCTGCCCTGCCCTGCCCAGTCTCCCCCTGCCTCTGTCCTCTTTCCACTCCTCCTTCCAAGTCAGCAAGGTTCTTGCAGTGGCTCTGCCTGGCAAGGGAGGGAAGCACAGTGGGCACAGCCTGCCCACCTGCCCAGTGGAGATTTGAGATCCTGTTTGGGTGGCAGCAGCTCCGGGGGGGGGGAGAGGGGGGGGAATGAGGAGCCAAAGGCGGTGTCGGCCTGAGGCTTCCGATCTCGGGCTCCCCTGCCCTGCTCGCGGGCCAGGCACTCCCCTGCCCTGGACCCAGAACAGCCACCTGCAGGGGACACTGGGCACCAGCCTCTTAGGGAGCAGAGCAAGTGGGTGGGTACAGGAGGGGAGCCCAGGCCTCCTGCGTAGCCTTCGGTCTGACTGGGGCTTGCAGCCAACACCCCCCCCCCCTTCCTGGGATCAGGCCTCTGGGAACAGCTTCCTCCTTCTTGATCGCACAGTATCGAGAGGGTTGGCACGACACTCACCACTTGCAACGAACGCCTAGGGCATGCACGGCCTGCTGCCAAGGATGGCCTGCAGGTGCCCTCGCCCGAGGCCTCGCCTCCTCCTCCTCCTCCACCCGCATCAAAGCCGCAGCCGCTCCTCCACAGGTAGGTGACCTGCTCACAGTGCCGAGCCTGTTGCTCCTTCGTGGCATGTCTGTGGAGAAGCACGAGCGCGGCTGGCATGAATGGAGGCTGTCATGTTGCGGAGAGGGCACTTTGAGGGTGGCGGGAAGGCAGCCCTGTGTGCCAGACGGCAGGCAGGCAGGCAGGCTCTGGGCATTAAGCAGCTCATGCAAAGCTCAGCACTTCTGGGACCTCCGCTTTTCTCTGTCTGTTTAATAATTTGTTAGCAAAGAGGAAAGTCATCCGTAAAAAGCAAGCCGCTCAAGAAGCACAGCTGAAGTGAGGACTGTGTTGGCAAAGATAACTAACTACCTTGCAATTTGGTTGAATGAGCCATGAGATGATAGCCGCACAAGACATGGGAGGAGAGAGAGGAGGGCCTGGGGGCTGCTTCCTGAAGGTGAAGAACCTAAAGCGTAAGAGAAATTCAAAACTGGCGTCGAGAATGCACCGCGTACAGCGCTCTGTATTCTTGGTTCTAGCATCGTATAACCTGGCACTGTGGACATTAGCAAAGGCAATTATTTAGAAAAGGGAATAGAAGTCTTTGGCTCTCACGGGGGGGGGGGGGGGAGCCTGCCAAATGAAGGTGTGCAAAAGTGAAGGAAGACCAAGAATCAGGAAACGGGAGAAGACGGAGAAAGGTGGAATGCCCTGGTGAGGGGATGGAGAGGGACAGTGTGGATTGTTACAGCTGATCATTCGAGGTCAAGTAAGGCGGAAAAGAAGTGCAGAAAAGAGAGAAACCTCTTGGCTGAAGTTGCTGGGAGGGTCAGTTTGGGCACAGCAGAAGGCCCTTGTTGGCTGCGGCTGCCATGATGCGCGGCTTCCGGGAGGGACCCCTTTTCCTTCCTGGCTCTTTGAGTCCTCCATGGGGCAGTCTGTGCCTAGCCTTTTCCAGGACTTGCTTTCTGGGCCTCCTTTCCTGACTAGACGCTCCAGGCTGCCTTCCCCGGACCCAGCCTCAGTGAGTTGGTCCCAGTGATACCTGGATATCCTCAAAACACAGTTTTAGAGGTGAACTGGCCTCTCACATTGAGCCTGAGAGAGCCCTTCTTTGCTAGTATAAAGGTCCTCTTGTTTCTCTGTTTCTCACCTTCCGCCTGCTCGCTCTTGAATAGCAGGTGGCCAAGCTTAGGCATGTTGCTAGAACACAAAGAGGAGGAGATAAAACCAGCAGGGGCACTGGTTTCCGGAGGCCCTACTTTGAGGCCTAGGAAGGCCACATAAACGTACATCAATAGATAAGGGAACGGGAACACACCTTCCTCCAGACAATAAGGCGAATCTCTGGGGCAGGCCAAAGGGGAGTGGGGACATTTTACGTACATCTGCAGAGGACCAATAACTTTGCAATTCTTGGCATCATTAACCAATCGGAGGCAAGACGCTAACTTTAGGAAAAGCTGACCAATAGAATTGTAGAACTTTATGACTCTTTGTTATGTTATAAAATACCTGTACACTTTATTTTCGAGGTCTTCTCTGCTTTTAAGAGAAGTCCCGGCTGACTTTGTATTCCTTTCAATAAAATTGGACTTGGGTTCAGCTGTTTTGTGTCTCGCCTGCTCCCTTGCCGGAGAACAAATTAGGATGCAGGATTTGACCTGTAGCACCAGACTCCCCATCCATTGTGGGGTGTGTGTGTGTAGATCTGATGTGGCCTGGCCCGGCCCTAAATGAGGAGGAGGGGTTGCCTAGCCCCTGCTGTGGTCATCCCCACCCCCTTTGCTTGCCCCCTGCCTCCCTCCCGTTGTAGTTGCTTTATGCTTCTTCTTTCTCCTGGGCGGGGGGAACAGGTACGCCATTGACCAAGCCAGCGACCTGGAGCAGATCTTTCACATTGACCCACAGAGGGGGACCATCGTGACCCGGCAGCTGTTGGACCGGGAGGCGGCCGGTTGGCACAACCTCACCATCCTGGCCACGGAGGCAGGTCAGTCTGGGCGGGAGGGGGCCTGGTCAGTGCGTGGGCGGCCGGGAGGTCAGCCGGGAGGTCAGCCGGGAGGGTGGGGGAAGGTGTTTTCCAGAGCGAGGGGACTGGAGCCTTTCTTTGAGGCCAGCCTTGCAGGAGGAAGAAGCCCTCCCTCCTTCCCCTTTCCCCTTCCGGTGTTTGCAGAGGGATGGGGGGTGGCAGTGAGTGGGAGCCCCCCTTCCCCTCTGCCGGGGCTTGTCAGGTCCTCCGAGAGGAGCAGAGTCAGAGTCGGTTTGGCCGCTGACCCTCTTCTCCAAAGGGAAGCGAGGGGGCGATGCCAAGGCCAGGGTGGCAGCCCAGGGAAGGCGCTCTCTCGCCCACCTGCCTGTGGAAGCAGCCGCATCAGTCCTCTGCCCTCTGTCACAGAGAGAAGGGAGGCCAGACGCGGTTCCCCGAGAAGCCATCTGTGGGCAGCTCTGGCTGCCCCCCAGGGACAGAGGGCTTTCCGTGGGTCCCTTGCAGAGGGAGGGGGCCTTTATTTCCCAGTGGGGTGCAGAAGGTTTCCTGCTTGCAGGGAAGGGAAGGGGCTTTTTTTCCCAAGCCCAGATTCAGAAGCCTCCCTGCTGGGATAGGATGGCCGGGAGAGGGGAGGGCAAGGGTGAGACCCGGGCGACCGCGGGCGCACCCTCGCTTCGCAAAAGGCCTGCCCTCTTCTTTCCAAGAAGGAGACTGTGCCAGGGAAGGCGACCGGCTCTCCTCGGAGCATCTGCCCGGACCGTCCTGTCCCGCCCCTGCTCTGGCCTGGGGTGAAAGCCGTGTTTGCCATCACCCCTGCCCTCCTCCTCCTCCTCCTCCAAATATACCCTCTCCCCTCCTGTTGCTTTTCACCTGATGAAGCCACAATTCGGGGAGGCAGAGAAGCCTTTCCAGAACGACACACATGGAAAGAGAAGGCCAAGGAAGTGGGTGTGTGTGTGCGCGCGCAGGCAGGCGTGAGCCTGAACAGGCAAATGGTCTCCCGAGCGTGAAAGCCGCCCCTCCTCACACCTCCCTCAAAGGTCACTTTTCACCCGTTTTTTGGCGTGGGTTGTGCCGTTCAGTTCTGGGGGTGGGGGTGGGAGAGAGAGAGAGGTGGCTGGCAGAGGGGAAGAGCCAGGCGCGGCCCACTCAAGGCGGTCGGGACTGCCCGAACTGGCCTTTCTGTTTCGTTGGGATGGGGCCGGGTGGGGTGGGGGCTGCAGCAAAAGCAGGCCGAGCTGTTCCCTCCCACCTGGTCTGCCGAGGGGCTGAGCTGTAGCCCCCGAGGTCCCCGAAGTCAGCTCCGCTGGGCAGCCGTCTGTGTCTGGCATGGCTGAAGGGCCTGTCCCAGCCGGCCGGCCCCATGCAAGAAGGGGTTGCCGCTCCGGGCCCTGATCGTGGCCTGGGGGGGGGGTCCCCGGCTGCTGCGGCTGGAGGGGAGACCCCCCCTCATCTCTTGTGCCTCCAGCACCTCTTCTGGGAGTGCATAGCTGCCCCTGTGGTCACCAGGGTCTCCGGTGGGCAACAGACTGTGGGGCTGACTGGCAAGGGGTCAGTTCAGAGGGCTCCCCCCCTGCTGCAGCCCCTAGCAGGGGTGGCCAAACCTGAACGGATCTGTGGGAGCCTTTCCAGGGGTCTCTGATAGACACGGATAGGGGCCACCACCTCCGCCACACTCAGGGCTGCCTCTCTCTGCCTCCTCCAGGGGACCTGGTCCCTTCCTCTTCGACGCCTGGGCGGTCGGTCACCCTTTCCTTCCCTCCACGGTGCCTGGTGGCTCTTCCTTTCCTCCAGCAGCTCTTCCCCTCCTTCCGCCACCTCCTCGTGCAGGGGGATCTTCTTCTTGGGAGATTTCTCCTCGCCTTCCCGGGCTGGCCAAGCCACTTTGGTGCCCACCTGAGGCCCGCTGGGTGAAGGCTCCTGCAGGCCCTCCAAGGTGGGGGGGGGCTGGGGGTGAGGGCAGACGGCCTCCCGCTCTGGGGGCTGAGAGTCCAGGGCCACCCCATCTCTGTGGCTTTCGGCTGCAGCCAGCAGGGGCTTGCATTTCAGCGCGCGAGGGGCCCCCTTTGGTGCATATTGTAGGATTGCTGTGGGTCTTGCATTGTGCTCCCTTGGGCTTGAGCTGCTTTGAATGCTTTTGCTGCAAACCTCAGGAAAAGACTCGAGGGGGGTAGGTGAGCCAGCCATGCCAAGGCCGGGGGGGGGCGGCAGCAAAGGGGAGGTTGCTGTTGCTGGGGGGCGGGGAGGGCTGCTGGAATTCTTGAAGGAGTTGGAGACTGAGCAGGGGGACGGCCTGCCACTGGAGCAGGAAGGAGAGGAAGCCCTCCCTGCCAAATTCCTCCCAAATTCTCTCCCTTGGGCAGGTGGGACAGGGAGGGGAAACCAGGGGTGGCGGTGGGGATGGAGCTGGGTCAGGAGGGCTGCCGGCGGTCCTTTTCGTCCTCTGCCCTCTTTCTGCCGAGAGGCGGCCGCCTCTGCCCGTCCTGTTTGCCTGGCCCATCCAGGGCGGCCCCTTTCGAGGGAGAGGTTTCGGGTGCCCTGCTGCTGCCGGCCGGGCTGCCCTTCTGGCCCTTTGGGGGGAAGGAGTGCTGGGCTCTTCTCCCCCCCCCCCTGCTGCCGCCTTGTTCCTTCACCTGAAAGGGTGAGAAGGGGGGACCCTCTTCCCCAGGCCAAGGGGTGGGGTGGGATCCATGAGGAGCCAGCTTGCAGGATGCTCCCCCCTATACACAAACCTTAACCCTAATCTCTTGCTCAGCCAGGAGGGACGGGGGGGGGCTGGTTTAGGTGCCTGTGGAAGGGGGAGGGCTCCATGATCAGTCTCTTTCCACCCCCACCCCCACAGCCTTTGTTTTCTGGGGTCCTCCCTCCTGCTGCCTCTCCCAGACCTTCCAGGTGCTTTTCCTCCTCCCTGTGTGTGTGTGGGGGGCTGCTCCCCCTCTCTGCTCCCCCCACCCCGCCGCTTGCCTGCCCGCCTGCCTTCCTGCTTGCTTGCTTGCTTCCGTGTTGTCCCCAAAGAGGAAGCCGACAGCTTGAAAGCTGTTCTTCCCAACTTCAAACAAAAACCAGGGGAAAGGAAGCCAGCCGGTGGGGGGGGGGGTCCTGCCTTTGATGCCAACCCCCCCCTCCCCACCGGCCAGCCAGCTCTTCCGGGGCCTGGGCAGGGAGGAGGAGCGGATTTGGGAGAGGGCCCCCGGAGGTGTTCCCTCCCACCTGCGCTCCCTTTTGGGGTGGGGGAGGGAGTTCTCTGTCTGCGCTGCCAAAGGAAGGCTGGGCGGAGGAGGAACTGTGCCGAAGACGACACGGGCTCCTTCCACCGGCCGGCCGGTGGGGGCCCCCTTTTCTTCCTGCCGAGGAGGAGCGTCTTTCCCCGCTCTGCTCCCCTGTCTTGTCAGGAGAACAGAACCCACCTTGGCAAGGGTGCCAAGGAAAGAGAGCAATGTGTGTGGGGTGGGGGGAAGGGAGTCGCCAGCTGGGCAGTGCCAGAGCAGGGGTGTTGCTCATATACCCTCCGTCTCCGCCTGGGGCTGCCCTGGGAGACGCGGGGCTGGGCAGGAGAGCCTGCTCTCTGCCGTGTGTCTTCTGCCTGGCGCCTGGGCTGGCTGCGCAGGGTGAGGGTGCAAGCCCCCCTCCTCCCTCCCCTGGGGCCATCTGTGGGTTCTCGCCTGCCTCGTGGGCAAGGGGCTGCTGTAGGCTGGGACCCCTACGTGTGCATGTGGGTCCAGGGCTCGGCCCTAAGAGGAGAGGGGCCACCCTTCCCTTGAGGGGTGTGTGACTATGAGGCAGCTGGTGCACCTCCTGGCACAGGGCTGCCCAGGGAGGCTGGCCAGCCCTGAGGAGGGCGGTTCCACGCGGCACAGCCTGGCACGAGGGGTGGACCTTTGCCCACGCCAGGAACCCCTGCCCTTTGCCTTGTCCCAGTGTGCCCAGTGGGTGTGGGCGCCAGCAGGCCTGTGGCCGTCCCCGGGCGGCAGTGGGGGCCGTGTTTCTACTCTCCACAAAGCTGCTCTTGATCTGACCTCCTTGGGCAGCTTTGGATCCATCCCTTCCTGCCAGGCCAGGAAACCAAGCCGAGAGAGCCGCTCCCTCGGCAGGCGGTGGCGGGAAGGGGTGAGGGTGCAACGGCTGTGCTGCCCCAAAGAGGTGCGTTCAAGGGTCCGTCCTACTGAGGTCAGGAAACTGAGTGTCCAGCTTCGGGGTGTGTGTGGGTGTGTGTGTGTGTGGGGGGGTAGGTAATGTGCAGCCTGTATCATTGAATGGTAACCACCTTTACGTGCTCTAAGGTGGGCACAGAAGCAGCATATTTTTTTGCTTTTTGCCACGCAAGGTCACCCTGGCGCCCACTGGCCACGCTTCCCAAACCTTCTGTCAAAGGCATCAGGTGGGAGGGCATGCGCACACCCCAGGCGTGCAGGCAGAGGTGGGTCTGTGATGGCAGGAGCGCTCCGCGGGAGGTTCCTGCTACTCACGCCCACAAGCCTTGGTGGGGAGGGCGCACGACCCCACCTGGCACTCGGTGACCCGGCCCTTCCTCCCAAGGGAGCCACCTCTTAGCCAGCAAGCGAGGTGCCAGGCGGAGGCGCAAGAGCCGGTCAGGGGACCGGCAGCCACAAGGTCTGCTGGCATGCCTGGGCCAACCGCCACCTCCAGATTCCACCGATGTCTGAAAATTAGCCTTTAGGCATCACGAAGGTGGGTGCTTTCAGCCCCTGGCCTTAAATGCTCTACGGGCAGCCGTTTCCACCCTCTCCGCCCTCTGCCTTCTGTCCCCGAGGGGCACAAGAACTGTCATTCAGGTTGCAGGACATCCCCTCTACATTAGGGGGGGGGAAGGGCAGAACGTGTTGGGGCCGCAGGGATCCCACATTTTTTGGGGGGGGTGGTGGAGTTGAGGGATGCGTGAATGCCCCGGGGGCAACGCTGTGGGTGCAGCCGTTGTGGGGTGGAGGCCGGGTGTCCTAGCAGGGTGTCTCCAGCGCCCAGCCCCATCCCAGGAGTCCAGCGCTCTGCCCCGCAGGCTAGGTGTCAGCTGGCTGGGGGCCTCCCAAACCACCCTGCTGGCAAGTGCAAGGCCACCCAGCTTCCAGCCAGGCCGTCTCCTTCGGGCCCATCATCCTCCCTGCGGCCGAGGACCTGTCAGGCTGCATTAGTGCCAGCGCCGGGCAGCCGCCGCCTCCCGCCTCCGCCGCCTTTCCTTGCCCCCTCCCCCAAACCCATCAGGAACTTCTGACTCATCCATTTTAACTGTCCAGACGCTCTTGCCAGTGACATTATCCTTAACGTTTTGTAATCATGAAATATTAATGGCGGATATTGAATTTAAAGTACAATTTATGTCTGAATCCTCTGCTGGAAAGGGCAGTTGTAAAGGTAAGGCCTTCAGAGCCGAGCATGTGCTGCAGGAAGGAGGGAGGCTCGCCACCGGCCCTTCGAGCAGGCAGGCAGAAGGCGAGGGAGGGAGAAGCCGAGCCTCCCACGCGGCGCTTCGTGCCTGCGTGTCCGTGGCACGCGCGGGGAGGCGTTTTTGCTGGGTGCAGCAACGTGACCCCTTTCAGCCGCTTTGAAGGACCTGATCTTGGGGGCGGTTGGTGCAGAAGGACGGAAAAGGGGGCTCCCACCTGCCCGGACCCTTGTTGCAGGCTGAAAAGAGAGGACCTGTTCCCCTCCCCACCTTCCGCCCCTCAGATCCCCATGGCCTGGGATCACCTTGCAGGAGGGCAGTGCGGGGGGGGGGAGGGGAGATCCCCCATGGATCCTGCTTCTCTTCCCCCCCCCCACCACCGTGGTGGGGCTTTCTCAGGGACTTCAGAGTCCCACCGGAGCCCTTTCTCCATCCCGGGTCTCGCTTCCACTCATGGGAAAACTCCCCACAGCTGGCAGGAGGGGCAGGGCCCTCCCAGCCGCGACCCCAGGGCCTTTCCTTACCCATCCATGGGGGCCCCAGAGAAAAAGCTTCAGCCCCCCCTCTCTCTCTGCCCAGGTTAGACTCAGCATCCCCCTGACCCAACTCCCCCCACCCACCCCGCTTCCTCCTCCTCCTCGGACTCTGGTTTGATGGTGACTGGGAATCCGGCCGGCTGGGGTCCTGCAGGGCTCCTCCAAAGGTAGCCACAGCGGCAAAGCCATTTGGTCTGTCCGTGCGAAACGGGATTGTTCAGCAGTTCTTCCTCCTGGAGAGCCTGCTGAGTGTTTGTGCAGATAAATCTTCATCTCACGCACAAGCTGTTTACCTTCCTTGGGCTAATATTAGGGATTCTCTCCCTGTTTTCTCCAGCACTCAAGCGAAGCGAAGCAGCGACGACGGGGCCTGGACGGCCCTGCGGGAAGCCGAGGTGATAAATCTCCCTGCCGGGCATTAATTGGAGCCTCCTGTTTGGACCGCTCTTTAATTACCCTCCTGCCAGGACGGGGTGCGGGGGGGGGGGGGAGAGAAGGAGGAGGAGACTCCAGGGGGAGGGGGGGACACAAGAAGGGTCCCTTTAGCCACGGCTGAGCTCGGCCAGCCCCACCCCTGCCTTCTGCAGCAAGGGCCCCTGGCGTGGCCGTCGGTGGCCCCACTTCAGCGGGGGGGCTGCGGGGGTGGGGGTGGAGGGCCCCCCTTCCCCTTCCCAAAGCAGCCAAGGTGGTAGCTTCGCTGGAGAGCCTCTTGTCTAGGTGCGCATGTGTGAAAGCAGCCTTGCCCCCGGTTCTCCTGGTCCCCCCATTTTGCTGGCCAGCGCGGCGGCTGGAGAGGTGCTTCCCTTCCCTTCCCTCCCCTCCCTGCTCCACGTCCACCCCTGAACCTGTGGTTTCTGCTGGGCAGACGTGGCGAAGAAGGGGATGCAAAGGAGGCTGGGAGGGATCCCCCGGTTGTGGAGCAGAGCTGCCAGGGGAGGGCCCAGCCCCTGCGGGCCCCTCCCTCCGTGGCTGAGAAGGAGCGTTGCGTTGGGGGCCCCTCCCGCCGCCTCCCACGTCTTCCTGGCACAGGACAGCCGCGTCTGCAGGCGGTTCCTGCCAGGTGGAGATCCTTCCGATGAAGGAGCCGCGCCGGATCCTTCTGGGTGAAGGTGCCAGATGCCCGTGGCTGCCCAGAGCCCCCTTGCCCCCACCCTGGGTCTCTGTGCGTGCAGTCCCCCCCCCCCCAGCCCCAGCCCCAGCTCAGTGGGGCTTTCAGATTAATGGCATTCCAACTCCTGGAAGAAATGCAGAAAAACGGCATGTTTAATTTTAATTTAGGAAACCGTTTAGGCAGCCGGCACGATTCCTCGCTGCTGTCAATCACGTTTTCTCAAGGCTGACATCAATTAGTTTAAAAATATTGAATGTAATTTTGCCTGACACAACATATTGCAGCCACTGCAAAATATAATTTATTTTAGAAGAAGAAATAATTAAAATAATTTGCATGTCAGTCAGCCGAGCTGGGATGCTGGGAACTGCCAAGGGAGGGGAGGGGTGCCCCCCCTGCGTGGAGCCCGCTGCCCTCCTCTCGACCCACCTGGGCCCCCCTCCTGAGCCCCCCCGGCCTCCCACCAAGTCCCCGCTGATGATGTCACAGTCGGGCGCCATTCCCTTGCCACTGCTGGCGGCTCCACATGGCATCTGCCAGGAAGCAGCTCTGGCCCCTCTGTTTCCCCCCCCCCCGAGAGCAAGGGCTCCTGGAGATGGGTGTGTGTGCACATGCAGAAAGATGGCTGTGTGGTTTGGGGAAGACAGGATCAGGGCCTGAAGGAGAGGTACAGGAGGTCAGGAAGAGGAACCGCAGCCCCCTGCCCCCCCCCCCAGCCTAGAAAGGAGAGGCTGAAGACCTTGACTTTGGCTCAGCAGTTGGGGGGGAGAGAGGGGGGGGACCGCCTAAGGAAGGGCCACAGGACAGAGCCGGGAGGCAGAGGCTCTGTGGGAATGGGTTTCTTTGCTGCCAAGGCTGTTACGTTGCCTTTTGCACGGCAGTCCCTTCAAGAGCATGTTGTCATTCTTTATTTTTTTGATTATTCTACTCAAAGTACTTCTATGCCGCTTTTCTCCTAAAGAATGCTGAGGAAAAACAGGTCCTCCGGTATGGGGCCAGCGCCAAAACGGTGGCGGCGGTGGCCCTTGGGTGTGCCAGTCTGACTTGGCCGGCTGAGGGGGCCAGTTGAGCGGGCTTTCTGTACCCAGTCTGAATGCCCAGGCAGCTTTGGGATGGGGTGGGCAGACTGGTCAGCGGCTCTTAAGGATTTCCAAGGTCAGTAGCTGCAGTTTGAATGTTTGGCCCGGAGGGGAATAAGTAGCCAGAATTGGGGCGAGAGGGTGTGTGTGTCTGTATGTGTGGGGGGGCGTGTTTGGTACTTTCTGGGCAATTGTATTCGCCATTAGAGGAGCCCTCCTAAGATAGCCGCCCAGTGGAGTGGGTGGCCCAGAGGACCCCAACATCCCTGGCTGGGTTTGTCTCTCCCGGAGGGGTTGGGATCCATGCCATGCATTGCGGCCCTGCCGTGGCCCGGGGACCCCAACGGGGGCCTTCATCAAGGGCATTGGAGGGGGCAAGGCAGAGCAGCAGCAGGAGTCCGGTGGCCAAGGACTGGGGGAGCAGTCCTCTTCCAGGCCCACATGAGAAGCCAGGCTGGAGCAGCTGTCTGTGCAGTATTCAAGGTACACTGCACTGGGCATGGAGGCTCCATCTAAAGCTAAGTATGCCCCAAAGCTGGGGACAGATCTGTCACCTGTCAAGGTCTTTCATTCTTCCCGGAAGGCTCTTCGGTTGCCATCAGCCTCTCCCTCCTTTGCCAGTGAATTCCTAACATGTCTGTTGCACGAAGGAGGACCTTCTCTCTCTGGAGGACCTTCTCTCGCCTCTTCCCAAATCTGCCAGCCAGCCAGTTTCCCTGAGCAGATCCCGGTTCTAATATTGTGAGGTGCGGCGGCAGCGGGGGGGGGGGAGAGAGGTCTTGCGTTGTGTCTTGCGAGAGGCTGCCTCCCCCACGTGCTTGGATGAAAGCTCTTTCCTGTTGTCTTTTCCCCTGAAAGGAAGGAGCGCCAACAAGGGTCGTCCCCTGGGATTAGCATCATCCCCCCTGCAGTTCTTTCACGGGCAAAGTGGAAAGAGACCCTTGGGGGGGGGAGAGAGAGAGCAGATGCCCCCTTTATGTGAGGAAGGGAAGCTTTAGTGGGATGCTAGGTGGAGACAAGGCTGCGCGGGGGGGGGATGTTTGGGGCACAGGCCTCGCTTCTCTTTTGTATTTGCCTCGTGGCCATCTATCCAAGTTGCTTCTCCCAGTTATAAAACCAATTAAGAAAGAACCGGATCACAGCAAGAAGTGATGGAATTAAAAGCGAGGGAGAGAAAGGAAGTCAACGCGCGCACGCGCGCACGCATACACACGCTGTGGCAGGGATGTGTGGTCAGAAAACAAGGGTCAGGAATCAAACGAGGGGGGCGCGGGGTGGAAGGGGTGGTACAGCCTGCAGGAAGTGCTGCCCCTCCCCCCAACACTCTTCCTCCTCCTCCTTGGCATCCTCCCGGTGAGCCCCAGCAACTTCCTTGAGACCCCCCCTTCCGTGGGTGCATGTGGGCTGTGTCCACGCCTGCTGTCAACCCCTCCCCCTTTCTCTCTGGGAGGGAAGGGCAGGCGTGGGGGTGGACGTGGGGGTGGGGGGAGCCAGCTGGGGACCAGCCTGGCCTGGAGAGATGCTGGCAGGCAGGACAGGGAGCAAGGGGTGCAACCGGAAGGTAAAGGTAAAGGTTCCCCTTGACAATTTTTGTCTAGTCGTGTTCGACTCTAGGGGGCGGTGCTCATCCCCGTTTCCAAGCCGTAGAACCAGCGTTTTTGTCCAAAGACAATCTTCCGTGGTCACATGGCCAGTGCGACTTAGACACGGAAGGCTGTTACCTTCCCACCGAGGTGGTCCCTATTGATCTACTCGCATTTGCATGCTTTTGAACTGCTAGGTTGGCGGGAGCTGGGACAAGCGACGGGAGCTCCCTCCATCGCATGGATTCAATCTTACGACTGCTTGGTCTTCTGACCCTGCAGCACAGAGGCTTCTGCGGTTTAGCCCACAGCGCCACCACGTCCCTCGTGCAACTGTTCAGGTCCAGGCAAAGAGGCCCTTTGGAGGGGGCACTGAAAGGTGACCAACCAACCCCCCCCCCCCCCCGTTTGCAAGCAGCCTGGTCCTACGTCACTCCTCCAGGTTGCCTTCCCCCGGACTCTGAAGAGATCTGGGTGAGCGGAGGCCCCTCCGAAGGCCCTTCTCCTCTTCCCACCAACCCTGAAGGGCTCCAGATTCCTTTCCTTCCATGCTGGTGAGATCCGCTTCTGTCTCTTGAACCGGGAAGAAGCCCTTGCCATTCAAACAAGTAAAACTAGGAATCCAATCAAATGCACCATCGGGGGGGGGGGGGGGGAAGAGGCACATGAGGCAACCGGTGCGTTAGCATGTATGAAAGTGCGGAGGGTGTGTGTGTGTGTGTGTGTGTGTGTGTGTGTGTGTGGCTGTGCCACTTCTTTGCTCCCCAAGGAAGGCGGGGCTCGGGAACCCCTTTGGTCTGGGCAGAGAGCCCTTCTTGGGGGGCAGCCGCACTTTGGAGACCTGCCTCTGTTGAACATACTTAGATGTTGCTTTCCCCCCCCCCCCCGCCGCCACCGCCTCTCATGGCCCTCAAAGGGGTGCACAGTTTAGGGTGGGGGTCCGATAGATCAAATCTGAAGAGAGCAAAAGCAAAGAGGGGCCATTCTTTACACCAGCGCCAAGCAGCCTCTGGAAGGCCCAGCCGAGCTGCCCGGCTTGCTCTGGCCCTCCGGAGGGGAGTGGGGGGGGCTTCCTTAATTGGAGGGGTGGCGTTTGTATTAGCTCTGGCCCCCCTGGTGGTGGCTGCCCCCCCATGCCGCAGCCACAGGAGCAGGAAGAGGGGGGCCTTCCAAGGAGGCCCTGGAGGGCAGGCCTGGCCCCTGGGGATCCCGGCCACTTCCTCCCTTGGGGGCCGGGAGGGCAGTCCAGGACCCAGGGGCAGCCTGGCCTCTCGGAGGAGCTTGGCCCCACAGCGGGGAGGGTCTTTTTCCACACCTGGGGGGGTGGAGGTGGCCCATCCAAGCTGTGTGCCCCCCCCCGCCCCCCCCCCGGTCATGGGACGGTGCCTCCCCTGGCGGTAGTGGATGGGCCCCCTTCAGGTGGGCAGAAGCTGGAGGGGCGCTCGCCTTCCTGGGCTGAAGCTTTCCGAAGGGTTGGGCCCGCCTGGAGAGGCATCGAGGGGGGGCCTCTTGAGAGGCGCTCGCTGCTTAGCATTGGAAGGGCCCCGCATTTGTCAGGAGTTCTTGCCTAGGGAACATTTAGTATTGATTCCTTGTCTAGCTGAGACCTTTGATAATTTGGAGGCCACGGCGGTGGGGGAGGGGAGTCGGGAGTCGGAGCCTTTTATCTCCCTCCTTGACTGGCTGGGGTTTTGGACCCGGGAGGGGAGATTGCTGAGCCCTCGCCTTCCTCTCTCTGCGCGGAAATATTGAATCGGACTTCGGTAATCTGGGCGTCGTCTGCAAGGGGGCTTTGACAGCTCTTTGAGATCCGGACAGATGGACAAATAAAAGGTGGCAGCCGAGGAGTGTCGGGGAAGTGCCGGTGCCTTGGCCTGGCACGGGGGCCCCAGAGGCGGTCGGGGGGGGGGGGCGCTCTGTTTCCCAGAGACCTTTAGAATGGAAAGAAGAGGGTGGAAGAGGCGCACGTGCTCTCCATTTTGGGGAGCAGAATGCGGGTGTGTGTGTGTGTTTAAGAGCACTGGGTCTGCTCGGCTTCAGGGTTCTTTGTAAGGAGCCACCATGAAAGCCTCGTGGGGGTCAGAGGGGGGGTTTCCCTGGCAGAGCGACCTCCAGACCTGGGACCATAGCAGGGAAGCCCTTGTGCTTCCTCCCTTCCTCTGCTGGCCTCACCTTAGGTGGACCCCAGAGGAGGGCTTTCGGGGAGAACCTCCCTGAGCACAAACAGGGAGCCGGCTGAGTAGGGCTTCATTTCCTGTTTCACTGTTATTTAGGCAGACGTATTGTTTTAGTGGAAGGTAAACCACCCAGAGTAATGTATCTGCACTAATGGGGCAATATGCAAATTCAATCAATCAATCAATCAATCTGGCTTTAAAAGGAATGAAGACTAGTACTTATACCTGGAATGAGAAGCAGGGGAGGAATTAGCGCAGCTCCTGCTTCAAATGCTGGCAATTGGTGAGCCCAGCTTCACAGTTCAGTTCGTTTTGTGCTGCCTAACAGTTTCTGAACTGCCTTCAGGTGCTGCCCCACATCCAGCACCTTGCGGTGGTCTAGCCTGGAGGCTTCCCGAGCCTTGACAACCCTGGCCAGGCTGCCACAGGAGTAGGTGTGTTTTGTTGTTCCTCCCAATGTTCACAGGATGTCAGCAGGGAGAAAAGGACTAAAGTTCCCCCTTCACATTTTGCTGTCATCCTAATTATAACCCAGAGCTAAGTGGCAGCACATTAAATTGTAACGTGTTACCAGTCATTTGTCCCTTTCGTTGGCGGTGGCCATCCGTGCTCCTTTTGTCGGCTGACTGGCTGGGTCTGCGGAGCATTTCGTTTTCTTCTCCGACCGACCGAGAGATCAGGTGCTCAGTGCAAGGGCCTGGCTCCCCTCCCTCCCACCCACCCCATCCCTGCCCACTGAGAGAGGACAGCCTGGGCTTCTGCCTTTTGCCCCCAGCAATAGCCCAGGCTTCATTGGCTCTAGGAAACCCCCCCCCCCCGCTCCTCTTTCCGGCCATCCAGGACATTGGCAAAGCTCTCCTCCAGCAAGCACCGCATTTCAAACAAATCCATTCTCCTCCTGTCAGCTTTCTTCACCTAAATTGAGAGGACATAATATTTGCACTCCTTGTGTCGGAAGAAGTGGATTTTGATCTAGGAGAGCTCACTCTGAATAAATCTATTCATCTTTAAATAGGCACAATATCTGGTTCTTTTTTTTTTTTGCCTCCATTGCTTCCCCCCCCCCCTTTCCCCTCTAATGTGGGCGGATTTGTCTCCCGGAAGCACAGCACGGCTGATGGGCTTTCTGGAGAGCTCTGTCTTCGTCGTAGTTCTAGAGACATGCATGGCCCGCATGGCCCCGCTCGCATTTCCCTTAGAGATGTCCCTAAGCACGGCGAGCCTTTTGCCGAGGCCACACCTCCCCTCCGTGGCCCGGGACTTGCCTTAAAGGCTACCAACAAAGTCCCTCTGAAGGTCTGGGCTGCCAGACCTGTATTTTGGACACACCGTGAGAAGGCACGGTTCTCTGGGAAAGGTGGATGGCAGCAGGAAAAGAAGAAAGCCCAATGGATTGACTCAGTAAAAAGAAGCCACAGCCTCAGGTTTCTAAGAGGTCTGTCTGGTCAGGGCAGGACATTTCAGAGGCCACTCATTTATAGCGTCCTCGTAGATTAGAGGTGACTTTGCCAGCCCACAACAGCAGCAATGCGCCCATACCCACAAGGTGGTGAGAATAGGGACCAGGGGAGAAGACAGGCAACGGGCGGGGTGAAGCTGCATCGTTAGCACAGGAAAGGGACTACGTATGAAGATGTTAATTACTTGAAATTGCGCGCCACAGGCAGGTTCATCCTTGTGTGCCAGACAGATTTGACCATCATAGAAATGAAAAAAAAGTTATTTTGGAGGCAGAGGTCAGAGTCTGTCAAGGGAGGCAACCGGATATTACAGAAAGCTGGGTTATTCATGTACGTAGCGCACCAAGAAGCCTTGATCTCTGTTTCGGCCCTTAGAGAACCACACAAGCTGGTTGATGCAGCCGCTGCCTGCTGGTCTCCCTCTCGAGTCGCTCTTTGTGTTTCTTCCCACCCCCTCCCGCCCCCCCTTGCGGTGGTCACTCTGGGAGCCATAACAGAAGGTCCTGGGAGGTCGAAGTGTTTCTGAAACCGGCTTCTCTGTGCTGCCATTCCTGACGTCAGATCTGTGTTCATTTGCTATTCTGTTTCACAGAGATTGTCCTGTGTCGAAAGCAGAAGGGGGCTGCCAGCCTCAGGCGGCAGACGTCAGGTTAGAGAAGGAACGAGTAGTAGACGAATGCCTGCTGGTGGGGGCACAAGTGGCATCTGGGCTTGTGGCGTGGTTGCTGCACATGGTGCTTGTAGGCAAGTACCCCCGCCCCCACCCCCACCCCCACCCCCAGGATGCGAGTCTCACGGGGGTGTGTGTGTCTTGTTTGGAAACCCCCTAATAGTGTTCTGTTATTCTCTTGCTCTGTTGGGCCGGTCTTCGAGCAGGTGGCGCCTGGGTGTCACTCTGGCTCTGCCGGCTGCCTTTTCACCACATTGGGTGGGCAATGCACTTGGAGAGACCGCTGTGCCCTGACCCCCCCCCCCTTGAGATTTTCTGCCTGTACCCTGCGGTCCTGAGCCGACCTGCTTCTATTGGGGAGCTGGGCTGGAACCAGTGGGCTTGGCTGCGTGTTGTGGGTGGAGGCTGGAGGTAGGAAAGGCCGACCCGGGAAGTGCGCCTGTGGCCTGGCCGGGTCCCGAACCCTCGGCCAGCATCTCTGGACCGGAGGGAGGGCCCTGGTGGAAGTCCTAGCGGGATTTCTCCAGGAACCCCTGACTGGGGGGGGGGGGATGATAAAAAAACTCCCCGATGAGCATCCCACTGAGGAGGAGGAGGAGGAGGCCCTTCCGGGCACCGGATCGGGGCAACTGGTGTGCCCGCCGCGGTGCTCTCAAAATCGCGGTGTGTCAGCAACGCTTGCTAGTCGGGCTCACTGTGGCTGCAGCTTTAGAACGGCATTTTGGATGGCTTGCAAATCGTCTGAGGAATGTAAATGTAAAGCGACTGAACCTCTCCATGGTGGGCGCACCGCCGTCCTCGGCTTTCCTCTCCGCCTGCCCGCCCCCTTTAATTTTGTCAGCCTGCAATGTTGCTCCTTCTTTGAGTCTTGTCTAACGGGGACTCTTTTTTTTGGGGGGGGGGGCGGTTTGCGGAATTGGCAATGGGCAGCCAGCCCTCCTCCCACCACGGCCAACTCCCTTCCCCCCCCCCCCCCCCCGCTGCCAGGTCCAGGAAGTGTGTGTGTGCGTGTGCGCCCCGCACGCACGCGCTGCTTTGCCTCCAAGCTGATACTTTGGGAAAAGCAGCTGCCGTTTGTTTGGTGGCGCAAATGCCAGGTTCTTGATGTATTGTTTGGGGCTTCCAGGCACGGCTCTGCCTGCCTCCGCGGAGACCCACCCCTCTAATCAGCAAAGTGGCAGGCCTGGGCGGGGGGGGGGGGTGCCCGGGTGGTAACAAGTGGCACAGGGAGGGAGGGGGGTGGGCGCACGGGAGGGGCCAGGATGGCGGCAGGAAGCCCTGGGGAAGGCGGCCTTGCAGTCCGGCTCGTTCTGGGCCACTGCCGTGCGCCCCCCCCCCGCCACCCCCGCTTTCCTCTGGGCTGCGCCTGCGGGGGGGGGGTCCAGGCCTCCCCCCTCCTCCCTTTATCAGCCAAGCGGCAGCTGCTCCGCGGGCCGCGGAAGAACAAAGGGCCGAGGCGGCGGCGGCGGCGGCGGCGGCGCCGGGCCAGCCTGGCCGGGTTTGAGGAGCCAAGCAGGGGGCGAGCGGGTGGGCGGCAGAGAGGAGCTGCCCTGGGCGCGTGTGAGCGGGCGAGCGCGTGTTCGTGGCAGGAAACAAGCGGCCATTGGGAGCCCTGGAAAGAGGGATCAATGGACCGCGACGGTGGGCGGGCGCCGAGGGGCGGAGGGGAGGGGAGCACCTGGGGGGGGGGTTGCCTCCGCTTGGCCGGGCTCAGCAGGCGCTGCACCTGCTGCACATTGCCGGCGGGGGGGGGGGGGGGGCGGCGTCGGCGTCGCAGGGTCCGTTTTGTGCCTGAGAAATGTGTGCCTGTGTGCTGAACAGCTGCTGCTCCCCCCCCCCCCGCTTGAGAAAAGCTGCTAGGGGTCGTGTGGGTCCGGAGCTCTCCTTCAAAGCCAGCCCCTCCGGCCGGGGTCCCCCTGCCTCCTGAGAAAGCAGGCAGCCCCGCCGAGGGCCGAGGGCCGAGGGCGGCCGCCACCTTCCCGGGAGGCCTCCGCGCGTCTGGGGGTCTCGTCCCCCCCCCCCCCGGGCTGCTTCGGCCTGGGAGCTGCGGGGCTTGGCCGCCCTCCGACTCAGCCTCGCCCTTGGAAGAGCCAAGAGTCTGGAGAGCTGCAAGCGGGCCAAGCCACTGGACGTGGGCAAGCGGGGGGGGGGGGAGAGGTGTGTGTGTGTGTGTGTGTGTGTGTCTGCCACTTCACCCTCATGAGGGGAAGGGGCAGGAAGAAGGGTCCAATCCTTTCCTGCACCAGAAGTGGCACCTTTCCATCCTGAGGCACGGGGGGGGGGCCCTCTCTGGAGGGGTCGGCAGCTGGCACAGGCAGCTACTTTTACTGCTCCCCCCCCCCCGAAATTCCCCCCCAGTCTTGTTCCAAGCAGAGCACGGCGGGGGGGGGGGCGGCTGCACTTCCTTGCCCTCCTCTGCAGCTGACGTTGGCTGACACCGCGGGGGGGGGGGGGGGGCTCCATGAGTGCCAGTTGGCTGTGGTTGCCGCCAGCCTTGGCGGGTGTGCTGTTTCTTGGCAGGGCAGAGGCTCCTGGGAGGGGAGGGGGACCGCATAAGACTCCAAATGGGGGCCACTCCCTTCCCCCCCCACCTTGCACACCACACAAGTGCCAAGGGTGAGCCTTCCTCTGTGCTGCTGCAGCTGGCTTTGAAGAGCGCGGGTGTGGAGCGCTGGCCGGCCAGAGGAGCTGCAGAGAAGCTGAGCCGGAGAGCTGGGCCTCGGTGGCTGGGGTGCTGGCCCTCTGTGTGTGTATATGTGTGTGTGTGGAGACAGACAGACTGTTCCCCCTCCCCAGTGGGCATTTGCACAACTCCCTAGCTGCCCACCTGCCTGCCGGTGAGCCCAGCTGAGTTCCTGGCCCAGGCCTGTGTGCGGCCTCGAGGGGCACCTGGCTCCTTCTCCCCCACAGGCTGCCTCCCCGCCCCCTCCCGCCTGGTCCTTGCACAGTTGTGAGGCAAGGGGGCAGGATGGCTGACACACACACACACACACACACACACACACACACACACACACACACACACACACACACACACACACACACACACACACACACACACACACACACACACACACACACACACCGGGCCCTGGCAGGCTTCCCTGCTTTTCCTCTCCTCTTTGGGAGGAAGTGGGAGGCCGTGGGTAGGCTGCACACACACAAACACACACACAAACACACACACAGTCTTCCCCCCCCCCCCCCCGGCTGCCACTTCAGTCCTGGACGTTCTGTCTTGCAGGCAATCGCGCGCAAGAGTCCCGGCTGTCCCTCCGCATCCGCATCCTGGACGTCAACGACAATCCCCCAGAACTGGCCACACCCTACGAGGCTGCAGTCTGTGAGGATGCCAAGCCAGGGCAGGTGAGGGGGCTGGGCGGGGGAGGGGAAGGGGAGGGAAAGGGAAAGGGAGCTGGGGGGGGGCACCTGGGGCAGGAGGCCCATCCCAGGCAGGACATCCAGCAGGGAGGATTTTGCACACGCGCACACACACACACACTGCCCCCTGGAAGGGGCAGGTTTGCTTTCCAGAACCCTCCTACCCCCAGGACTGCTGCAATCTTGACTGGGGTGTTTGTTTCCCCCCTCCCAAAAATCCTCCCTGCCCTCCACCATGGCTGAGGGGCCCGTTGGGGCCAGCCCAGGGCCACCCTCCCATCCTGCTCCATCTTCTCTATGGAGTGAGGAGGGAAGCAGGGGAGGGCTGGGGGCCCAGGAGGGGGCTGCTGTGAGACCCAGGGCTGGGCATCCAAGGAGCTCTGAAGTGGTTGTTGTTGTTGTATGTGTGTGTGTGTGTGTGTGTGTGTGTGTGTGCAGGGGTGTGTGCAGCTGGCTTTTCTGGGCCAGGCCCCCTGGGCTGCCTGCCTCCTTGGAGGCACACATGGGGGGTGGGTGGGGGCGGGCTTGGGCTCTTCCAAAGGGTGTGATTCTTCCCTGCAGCTTATCCAGACCATCAGCGTCGTGGACCGGGATGAGCCCCAGAGCGGCCACCGCTTTTATTTCACGCTGGCCCCAGAGGTCTCCAGCAGCCGCCACTTCTCCCTGCTGGACATTGAGGGTAAGCCCCTTCCCAGCCCCCCGCCCCCCGTTGGAAGGTGTGCTCCCCCCCCAAAGAGCTACTTCCCAGCAGGGCCCTGGTGGGTGGGGAGAGGGTGCAGGGGCTCCCTCCCTGCCTGTTGGCGGCCCTTCCCTTTCCCCACGGTGGGGGGGGGGGCTCAACCCAAGCTCTGACCAACAGTCTTCTCTCCCTACCAGCGACTCAGCCATTTCCGGGGTGGGGGGTGTTTCTTGCCACCAGCCCTGTTGGGAATGGCCCTCCTCGTCCCCCTCCCCCCCCACCTTTGCCCAGTCACTCCAGGCTACCCCCCCCCGCCCCCCTTTCCCCTCCCCATGACCTCCTCAGCCTGCCCGGGACTTCCTCGCAGGCACCCTATAAATATCGGGAGGGGTGACAAAGTGCCGCCAACGGCCCATCTGTTTCTTTGTATAAATTTGTAGCCGGTTTTGAGATGTGATTTATAAATATTGCCGTTGGAGCCAAGACGAGACGCTGATGGATGCCAGCCCAGATGGAGGAGACACGAAGCTCTCCCTTAAATCTTTGCCTTTTATATCCTGCGCAGCAAGTGGCGGCAGGCACGCGGGGGTGGGGCGGGGTGGGGGGGCTGCTTGGCACACCGGCTTCTGCTTGCCACCCACCCTACCCCTGAAAACCAGAAGGGGGCCAGAGGGACAAAAAGGGGGAGGGCTGCCCCTCTCCCAGAGGGCTTGGGGCAGGCCTGTTTCGTACCCCCCCCCACCCCCCACCCCCCGTGCCTGCTGGCCATGGCTGTTTCAAAGTCCTGACGTGATCCTCCCTTGCAGGGAAGGGCAGGAGTTGCTAGGGAGCTGGGGCCAAAATGAGGGGCGCCAGGGCAACCCCCCCCACTCTCCCCCTTGCTGCATAATGCCAGGCCCCTCTCAGCTGCTGCTGTGCCCGCTTCCCTAGGTTTCCTTTGGAAGTGGGGGGGGGGGGGCTCTTGGCCGGCTGGAGGCTCGCTGAGAGAGGAGGAGGAAGGGTCCTGATTCCAAGGCTGCGCGCAAGACGAGGAGCAGATGCTGGAAGTCTCTGAAGGCCTCCCTAAGGGGAGGGGGGCATCACAGCAGAGGCTCCCTGCAGATCCTGAGAGTGAAGTGCCCACAGGACTGTGGGGGGGTGGGGGGGTGAGGAAGGGAGTACTGTGGAAGAAGGGAAGGATGCCCCCCTTCCCCTGTGGGAGCCACACGCGGAGTCTCTCTGCGCTGCTGTTGCTGCTGCCGTTGTGCTCCCTGGTCTTTCCTGCCGTCCAAGGGGCACCTGCTAGTTTGGGGGTGAAGAGGGAGACGGAGAGGAAGGGCCCGCCAGGGGTCCCAGGTGGGCTGCCGGAGGGACGACACCATGGCTGCTGCCTCTTGAGCCAACAGGGCAGGGTGGAGTGAGCGGTCCAGTCTGGAGGGTTGCCTGCTGAGGGGGCAGCAGAGGTGTGTATGTTGGGGGGCGGGTGCTGCCTGGCAGATGTGGGAGACCCGTGGGATGGGGCCGGGGTCCTGCTGAGGGCAGTGCTCGCGCTCTTTCCTCTCCAGACAACACGGCGGCCTTGCACACGGAGCGCCCGGCTTTCAACCGGCAGGAGCAGGACCTCTTCCTGGTGCCCATCCTGGTGGTGGACAGCGGCCCCCCCACCCTGAGCAGCACCGGCACCCTCACCATCCGGGTCTGTGGCTGCGACAGTTCCGGAGCGGTCCAGTCTTGCAACACCACGGCTTACGTCGTGGCCGCCTCGCTCAGCCCGGGCGCCCTCATCGCCTTGCTGGTGTGTGTCCTCATCCTCATTGGTGAGTGACCTCAATCCCCCTCCCGCCAAGCGCAGACACCCACCCACATGCGCACGTTTGCCAAGGCAGAAACCTTTGGCCTCCCACCGCTCAGCCCAGCCTTTTCGTATGGCCCTGGGGAGGGGGGGCACCAGGACCACCCCAGCAGCTGAAAGCTTGGGAGCTGAGAAGAGGGGGGGGCCCTCGGCTTCTAGGGGCAGCGTCAGGGCAGCCCATCGCTCTCCAGCCCAGCCTCGGCCAGGCTTGGTGACCCCCATCAGGGCGAGGTCATGGGCTGTCCAGCTCCCTTCTTTCCCACCTCCTCCTCCTCCTCCAGACTCTCCCCTCCCCTCTGCGCCCACATTTCTTCTCCTTCTGGGGCTTTTCTCCCCTGAGTGCTTTTGCCCGTTGGGACTGACCTGTTGCCTAACTGGTCATGGACGAGGTGTGGCCGCCTGGACCTCCAGCCCACTTGAGCTAGGGCCCAGCCGGCCTGCTCTGTGCCCGCTCATCCAGACCACCACCATCCCCGTCTGTCATCCTCTTCCCTTGGCTGCCGCTTTCTTCCCAGACATGTGGACGTGGCCTTCGTCATGGGATGGGGGATAGGAGGGCCCTGCAGGCATCCGGGGCACACACACACATGCGCGGACGCACATACGCATGCATGATGAGCTGAAAAAGCAGGCTCTCGATCTGCCTTCATTCTTGCTAAGGTGAGGAGAGCCCTAGGCTCTGCACGGGGTGGCCCTAGACTCTCCCCCACCCCCCCACCCCCCCAGGTTCTGTAAGGCTGCACCTGAGTTCCCTACTCGTTGCCCCCACCTGCCAGATCTCTGTGTCAGAAGATGATCCTGGGTAAGGGGGTGGGGGAAGATGGTTCTGCCCTTCCACCCACTGCCCACTTCACCAGCATAAAAGGCGCTGGGAAAACCCACTTCCCTGCCATGCATTGTGGGAAGAAGGGTGTCGTTCCTGTGCCAGACCCCTACGACGAAACGGAGCCTCCGTGCCCGTGAAGCTAACAACCCGTCTCTTTTGAATGTCCTCCTGCTCCTCAGTGCATGTAGTAGGAGGGGGTCAACGGTTTGTGCCAGGGAGTTCAACCCCCCCCTTCTCACCCAGCCCCTCTGGTTGGGCAGCAGGGCCTCCCCTTCTCCTGAGCCCTGATGACTCCCCCACTGCCCCCCACCCAGTGAGGACCATCGCCTTCCTCTCCCTCCAGTGCTGGTTCTCCTGATCCTGACGCTCAAGCGGCACCAGAAGGGGCACCTAGCGTCCGAGGAGGACGAGGACATGCGCGACAACGTCATCAAGTACAACGACGAGGGGGGAGGCGAGCAGGACACGGAGGCCTACGACATGTCTGCCCTGCGCAGCCTCTACGACTTTGTTGAGACCAAGGGGGAGGGCGAGGGGGGCGGCCTGCCCTCCTCAGAGCTCCGGGCCCTGCCGCAGTGGGGCCCGGCGCCCGACCTGGACTTCTCCCTCTTCAGGGACTACATCAGCAGGAAGGTGGGGCAGGCCGACGAGGACCCCTCCGTGCCCCCCTATGACTCTTTCCAGACCTACGCCTTCGAAGGGGCCGACTCCGCTCCGGCCTCCCTCAGCTCCATCACCTCCCACACCTCCCACAGCTCGGAGCAGGACTTCTCCTATCTCGGCAGCTGGGGCCCCCGCTTTCGGCAGCTAGCGGCCCTCTACGCTGGCCACCACTGGGGCCGGGGGGAGGGGGAGGAGGAGGGCGGCGGCGGTGGTGAGGAGTCCTAAGGGCCGGCGAACCAAAAAGCTCCCCCCGCCCCTCACTCACCCAAGGAACCCCAACGGAGGACAGATGGGGCAGGACGGGCCTCCGTGGCTCCCGAAGGGCCACGGTGTGGGCCCACCAGAGTCCGCCACACGGCCACACTCCCTGTTGCAGAGAGGCAGGCGAAGGCCTCCTGCGGAAGGCTGGGGAGCAGGCGGGGGGGGCTGATGTAGAAGGACAGGCCGTGGGCCAAGGGGTGGGGTGGGATTGTGTTCCCGCCCGGACAAGCCCAGCCGGGGAATCTCTCTGCCTTCCCGATCCCTCCCTGGCTGCTGCCACTGGGCCTGCCACCCACCTTCTCCTCCTCCTCTTCCTCCTCCTCCTCCTCCTCCCTTCAAAGGTGGTGGTGGCTCCCTCCCCAGTTCATTTAAGAAAGAGCCTCAGCCCAGCCTGGGTTCTCCTCCTCCAGTGAATTATCATTTAAATGGATCTGTGACAGGAGGAGAGGGAGCAGCCGGCCTGCTGGGAGGGAGGGGGAGCCTTTTGTTGTCCAAATTGATTTTGTCACTTGATTCTCAACATTTGACAAGCTTTGATTTGTAAAAGCAGCATCTTAGCCAAGCCTGTTTCCTCCTCCTGGCTAGGGATCTCCTACTCCCTGGAATGGGACTGAGTCCTCCCTTTTACCAAGGGGGTGGGGAGGGGTGGGGAGGGAGGAGGGGGCAGCAGGGTAAGGTGGGAGTTTGGGGGTTGGGGTTGGGGATGGAGGTGGGGGGGAAGCTGATGCTCCCAGATCCTCTGCTCCGGCGGAGTTCAGAGAGGAAGGGGTGGCTTCACCCCATGCACTGTGGATTCAAAACCTTCCTCCACCCCACACCCCACCCCCTGCCTTGGGGGCCAATCCTCAGGGCCTCGGCCTCCCTCCCTCTCTTCTGCCCCCACCCACTCACCCACCCTCTGCCCTGCCTGCTCCTTCCATCGCGGAAGTGCCACGTGGGGTTTGCTTGTTTGTGGCTGGCAGGTGGCTTCAGCCTGTGTGGGTGTCTGGGGTCGGGTGGGCGCATGAGAAGCGAGAGCCTCCGTTTCCTGCACCGCATCCTGCGCGTTTGGGGGTGGAGGTCCTGGGCCCACCAGCATCTTTCCCTCTTCACAGGGCCACACCCTCTGTGTGAAAGGGAGATTTCTCTCGTGCGCGTGCACACCCACCCCACCTTTGCCCCAGCCCTTGGCTTGCCTTTTCAGGGTAGGCGGGTGGGTCTTTTGTGGAGCGTAGTTGTCCAGCATCTCTCTCCCCACCCCACCCCCGTGCCCTCCTTGTCCTCCTGGGCTGACATGCCACATGGGAGAGTCCGGTGAGTGGGTGGGTGGGTGGCTGCTAGGCTCTGGGGCTCTCCGTGCCCCACTGCCCCCAGGGGTGTTGATGGCCTGGAGAGGTCAAGAGGCTCCCCGAGAGCTGGGCCCCAAAGGAATGCCCCACTTCCCGTGAACTGTTTCCCCCCCCCTTCCCTCCATGTGGTCCTTGCCTGCCCCACTTGCCTGCCCAGCTGTTACCCTGATCAGCCGGCTGCCCCATTCTCAGGATTTGTCCGAGTCTCTCTGGACTGCTCTGGCATCATCATCTTCGGAGGAGGCAAATCTGGGGAACTCTTCCCCCCCCCCACCGCCGCCCCTCTTCAGCCCATGGGCCCTTCACTGTGACTCTCCCTCTCTTCCAGAGGGAAACCTGGGCAGCTTCTCTCCTTCCCCTTCCCATTCCCCACACACACACACACACACACAGAGGCTCGAGGCAGGAACAGGGACAGCTCCTTCTCTTCCTCCTCAGGAAAGTTTCTGGGCTTGCCCACCCAGCCCCTCCCCAGCTGGGACACCAGCAACCTCACAGGCAACGGGCCAAACAGGGTATGTATAATCTGACACTCTCCCCCACACACACACACACACACCGGCATCCACGCATCACCCCTCCCCATCGAGCAGCCATACTGCTGACCCTGGCCTCCCGCCTCTGCCACTGGCAAGTACGTCCCCCCCCCGAATTGCTGCCCCCCACTCCTGTAAATAGGGGCAGCCACCCTGCCCCAGAACCCCCTGCCCCACAGCCCTTCAGGGAGGAGCTGGCAGCCTCAGGAAGGACTGAGGGCAGAGGCAGGGCTGGGGAATCGACTGTGCTTTGGTTTCTGAGCCGGCAGAGTTGCTCACTTTGGTATTTTCACAAGGTCTTTCTCAGGCCTGGAAATAAATTATTTCCTTGTCATCCTCCTGGAGTCCTTTCTGCTTCTTTCCTTCAGTTCCCTTCCTTAACAGGAGACAAACTGGTATGTGTGTCGGTGTGGGTGGGTGTACCCTTGTGTGCGCACTCCCTCCTCATGTGAACATACACGCCCAAGGTTGGGAGAGGACCTGAGTCCTTCAGCAGGAGCCGAGGGAATTCCCTTCTCAAAAGTGGAGAAGACCCACACATGGTTGGAGGCCAGGGCCCACCTCCAGGCAGGAGACCAGTCCTCTCATCTCCAAGGGGCTGAAGTGTCAGCCTGATCCCCAAACATCTCCACAAGAGTCCTCCCAAACTTTATAACCTTCCAGGAAAAATCAGAAGCCTGTGCTCATCACAGCTGGCATATATCCCAAGAAGGGTTTAATTCCAGTATGAAACCAGACAATCATTTCCAATCATATCAAAATTCATCTGAGTATCAGAGTACTGTATAGATCTTTTCACAGTTGCAATAATTAAAGCAACATCCTCATGTCTATTTCTAAAAGCCTTATATGCCTGGCATCTATGTTCTTTATGCATGAAATACTTTGGAGTTCTTGTAAAATACAAAGTCTTATGAGTTATGCAGAAAACTGTAGGCACAAACATTTAAGCAGAAATCTATCTAAAATACAGGAGCATATCTTTTAGGAGTAAAAAAAAGAACAATGAGAACTTTTCAATTACATTCTAAAAATGCAAGCACGTATAGCTTAATAAGGCACATTTAAAAACAAAAGGCAGAGGATACATCAGACTTCTTAAGAATAATATATATTATATAACTTTCCTAGTCTTTAAGCTTATTTTAAAAAACCACACACACACACAAAATGATACACTTTCTAATGCTCGCCCAGACAAGCCAAACTTGTGCCAGTTTGCATCTATGGAGATAAATCTGTGATGATTGTTGTTGACTGGTGCTTGAAGCAGCGTAGAGTTGTGATGATGTGAAGCATGGATAT
Source organism: Pogona vitticeps (assembly GCF_051106095.1). Taxonomy (NCBI): domain Eukaryota; kingdom Metazoa; phylum Chordata; class Lepidosauria; order Squamata; family Agamidae; genus Pogona; species Pogona vitticeps. The sequence continues at coordinate 451,423 of NC_135786.1, forward strand.
TCATGTCTTTGTGTCCCTTTCCTCCTAACTATAAACATTCCTTATTCACAGGTCTTGGAAGCTCAAATACCTAAAGATTCAAGAAGAAAAAAATGACTAGGGATCTCAGTTCCAAGGGATTTCAGCAAAGTTTGTAATTTCAGAGGCTTGTAACTTAATATCTGGCAAATTGCCATTTTACTAATAACATTTTGGTTTTGACAAGACCTTTTGCAAAACCTGGAGCTTCGAGGTTCAACAGCATCAAAGAATCAAAACCCTAAATTCTTTTTGTTGTTGTTTAGTCGTTAAGTCATGTCCGACTCTGTGACCCCATGGACCAGAGCAGGCCAGGCCCTCCTGTCTTCTACTGCCTCCCAGAGTTGGGTCAAATTCATGTTGGTCGCTTCGATGTCACTGTCCAACCATCTCGTCCTAAATTCTTAAGAAGACCCAAATAATAAAAGTACTGAATTTACAAAGAGTGCCGAGCATCAGGCCTACATATGTCATCTCTAAGTTGTAACAAAAATATCATTCAGCTGCGAGATGCTTATGATTCACTGACCTTGTTCAACTTTAGCTAATTGTCTTCGTACACTTAAAAATGTTCTGCAATGAGTATAGTAAACTATTTCCAAGCTGTACTTTTAAACATACTTTCAGGGCAACTTTTTCTGCACTTGCCTTAACTGTGCCTTTTCACTTTATACATACAATTCAAATATTGACAGAAGAACACTCACCCTTTTCTGCCATCAGCTCTTTGAATTATCACAGGGACCTCAAGAAATGCTGAATCCATTGCACTCCAGGTATTTGTGGAGCACATATAACTTAGAAGGAGCAAGCCCTCGCTGGCAGTTCACGTGTCTGTGGTTTACCCTTCCCGTTGCACTGAATGTTCTTGTGGGAGGGGTGGGGTGCATCTGAGGGACATGGCTGGCTGAGAAAAGGGAGGCTGTCTCTCCTAGAGAGGTAGTGTTTCCAAAGCCTGCCTGAGCACCTGTAATGCCTGACCCTGAATATGTGTGGTGCTTTCCTTCTGCCACTCCTTCCCTGCACCTCCGAGCAGGAAAAGATGGGCTCACAGCAACACATGCAGTGGGTGGGTAACCACAACAGATAAATCCAGCAGATGCCTGCCCGGTTCCCACCCTAGGCCACCCCACCCCCAAAGAGCAGCCAAAAATAACTCTGGAGAAGCTGTATTATCCCAGACAACCTGTGCCAAGGAGGCCCTGTTAGTCCAAACACAGTGCCCTAAAATTAATCTCCTGCTTTGCGTGCGGCTGCCGCCCCCCGGCGGCCCGTGGGATTCAATCCCAGGTGCTTGCACTGGGGAAAGGAAAAACATCTGGTGGGAAAGGCCATCTTGATCCTGAGCTGCTGCCAGGCAGAATGCCCAGCCAGGCAGACGCATGCCTCAGCCTGGTAGAAGGCACCCCTTCTGGCCTTCCCTAAAGGCCCGTGTGGCTTGTCCAGAGAACCAGGCTGCTTGTCCTGGGACTGGTCTGGCCAAGAGGACTACCTGGAAGGGCTCCGGCTGTGGGCCACACCTTTTGCCTCAGAGTGGCCTCTTTGGCCAGAGGCCCTGGCCACATCAGGATTTCCCAGAGGCTACTTGAAGAAGAGCAGCAAGGCCAACGTGTCACAGCTGGAGAGTCCCTTGAACTGCTGCATATCCCTCTTTTCCTGAACGACAAGCCAGTGCTGCTGTCGCTGGACCACTGACCCCTCCTCTGTGCCAGAGACGGGGAGCAGGTGGAGAGCCTGTTCCATCTGGGAGATTTTGGGGGAAAAAGGTTTCTAGGAATTTGGAGACGCCTTTAGGGAGCAGAATACAAGGCAAGAACAACAAATATAAGGAGGATCACCAAACACCCTCTCTGATTTACATGCAAAATGAGCACTTTATAGGGTTGAAAAAGAAAGCCACTGTAGAAACATTGAAAGTACTGTAGAAGAAGGTATCTTTGCTTAGAGTTACCATCTGTACTTGAGGCTTGCCTCATATGCCAGAAACAGGGAAAAACCAAGCTTGCGGCCAAGAACGCCCTCCTTCCATTGATCCTCACTGCCTAATTTGACTGTCTCTGCCCTGCCGGTCTGGGCACCACCTCTCTGAAGGTCCCACGTGGCCAGCAGATGTTCCACATCAACCGCCACCGGCATTCTCAGTTACCAAGTGGAAGAGAAATGTGGCGTGGCCCCTCCAGGCCTCCTTCCCCCACCCCCATGCTGGGTCTCTTGCTGTCAGAGCAGCAGCTTGGACAGGAAGGGGGTTCTAGCGCCCACCTTGCTGGCAAAGGCTACCTGCCTGCACTTTGCTTACAGCAGGGAGTTCCTGAAATCGATGTATTCTCGAAGGCTTTCACGGCCGGGATCTGATGGTTGTTGTGGGTTTTTCGGGCTCTTTGGCTCTGTTCGAAAGGTTGTTCTTCTTGATGTTTTGCCAGTCTCTGTGGCCGGCATCTTCACAACAGAGCATGGACAGAGTTCCTACTCCACTCTTCTGAAGGTGCCCATGGCCACAGAGACTGGTGAGATGTCAGGAAGAACAACCTTCCGAACACGGCCAAAAAGCCCGAAAGACCCACGACAACCATCAGTTCGTGAAATCCTTGGCAACCTGGAGAGGGACGGAGTGAAAGCAGAGACCTGAAACTCAGAATATCAGAACGGAGCCTTGCGTTGCTGAAGAGGAGTCCATGGGGGAGTGTTTGTGTGTGTGTGTGTGTGTGTGTGGAAGGACCGGGATCACTCAGGGATGGCAGGAACCCAGCAGGCCAGGGCGAGGCGACCGCTTCCAAACCAGGACTCTGAGCTGGAGCAGCAGCTACCGAGTCAGAGGGCTCGTCTGCCAGGTGGAGAAGGGCCTCTCCTCCCATCTCCAGGCGTGCTGCTGCTGCTGGTGGTGGTCAGGCTGGGAGACCTCCAGCCTGTGGCCAAAAGGAGGCTGGGTGCCTTCCCTCCCCTTGCCCTGCCGGAACAGGAGAATCCAAGCTGTGGAAGCCTGGCCGGGTGGAGCGAGCCCTCCTCCTGCTGAGCCAGACCTCTCCGGTTGGCCTCTTGGTTCAGCCCAGCAGCTTCACAGCTGGCAGGAGGACCGGCGCCCTGGGAGTCTCTGCCTGCCTGCTTGCAGGACCCAGTAAAAGCAGCAGCTGCTCAAAGGAGCTTAAAGGGGGGAGGGAGGGCGGGAGGGGGCTTATCTCCCTTCTTCCTAGAAAACCAAATTGAAGACTTCGTCTTGGTCCAGAGCCAGGGAGCGCAGCGCGGCAGAGGCACGAAAACCGCTGGAGAGAGCCATCCTGGCAAGGGCGGGCCGAGGAGGAGGAGGAAGAGGAGGAGGAGGCGGATCTGCCTGCTGCGGGGGCTGGGAGAGAACAGGGCCGCAGGTGCCCCCCTCCCTTTCCCTGGGTGCACAACATGCAGGGATGCCCAAGGCCTGTCCAGGAAGGCATTAGAGGCTTCCGCCATCCCAGGAGTAGGCCACCCCTCTGCTGTCCTGACGCCCTGGAGGCGTTCCTCCTCCCCCATGGCAGGATCCTGCCCTGCCAGAAGCTCCTCCAAGCAGGGAGGTGTCCCTCCTCTTGCTCCCGGGCCCGGTGGCGGGCGAAGAGGGAGCAGGGCAAGGAGACAGCCTGCCGTGTGGGCTCAGTCCTTCTCCTGCCCCTCCGCCCGGCAGGAAAGGTCCGGCAGAGGAGGCCCCGCTTCGGCCACGCTCCCCTCGAGGCGGCCCCGGGGCTTCTAGGGAACCGGTCTCGCCGGGGTTCTCTGCCGCCCGAGGAGGTTCGCCCGCCCGCCCTCCTCTCCCCCACCCTCCCCTCCCCCACAGTGCTTCGCGGTCCTCCGTGGTCCGCGCCCCTTGGCTCCTCCTCCGGGCACCGAGTCCTCACGTTTCCCCACCCCCACCCCCGTGCCAGGTGTGCCGCGCCCCGGGTGCAACGGGGCCCTCCCGCTGCCCGGACACGCGGAGCTGGGAAAGGAGGCGCCCGCCGGCCCGCGGGAAAGGCGCTGCGGCCGCCCGCTTCGTCTCCAGGCGGGACTTCTTATCGCGGGGCTCCGGGGTCGCCGGGGTGGGGGGTGGGGGCTGAGCTGGAAAGGCAGCGGCCCTTCCCAGAACAAGCCGGGGCAGGCAGGCAGGCAGGCAGGCCAACGCCCGCTAAGAGGCCGGGCCAGCCCGCTAACGGCGAGCCTCTGCCTCCCGCGTCGGCAGCGGGCGGAGCGGGAGGGGCAGAATCACAGCCAAACCCAGTCCCGTGCCTCCATCAACCGGGGGCCAAGAGCCGGGGCCTCATCCTGGCTCGCCGCACACCCACCCACCCAACCGTCGTGACTTCGCTGGCGTTTCCTCGCCTCCGGTGCTCCCAACCCCCCAGCCCCGCAGCAGTGGAGGAGGCTCAGCCCGCTCTCCTGTTCGTAGTCCGTCGAGCCCGCGCTGACCGGCCGGTAGCCAGCCCGCGGCAGGGAGGCCTGGCCGGTCGCCCCCGCCCGCCGCAGCTTCCAGAGGGCCCAGAGGGGCGCACGGCCCCCGGGCCGCCGTCCCCCTCGCCGTCCCCCATGCCCCGCCGCGGAGCCCTCTCCCTCGCTCCTCCGCCCCGGTGGCTCGCCGGCAGCCTGGCGCTCAGCCTCCCGGCTGCCTCCCCAAGTCCAGCCTCGTCGTCCGGAAGCGCCTGCCGGACCAGGTGCTCCGTCCCGGCCCTCCTCCGCGCCGCCTCTCCTGGCCTTCGCCGGCCGTCCACAGGGGCCACGCGTGGAGGCGATCGCGTGGAGCCGTGAAGGAGCCCGGCGTGTGTGGACTTCGGGGAAACCGCCCGCCTGCCCGGAGGAGGCCTCCCTCCGCCCCTCCGCGACGGGGCGGAAAGCGGCCTCGGGGCGCCTGGCGGACACAGAGGGCCGCCCCCCCCTCCCGGACGCCCCCTCGGAATAGGGATCTGGCCCCAGTTTCCGTCAGCTGGAGGGGGGTTGGGGCCCGAGGCGCTTCGGAGCAGGCCAGGAGTCGGTCGGCCTGGATGTTGCTTCGCTCCAAGCGGGCGGCTGGCTGCCTTCTCGGCTCCTGAACTCAGGGCCGACGACGGGAGAGGAGGCCTGCCCTAGCACCTGTGCGTGTGACTCACAGCGTCGGGGCCAAAGTGGGCGAGATGGAGCGGGGCCGGTGCTTGAACCCCGGGCTTCTGGCGGCCTGGCTTTTCCCCTGCTGCAGAAGCAGGCCCTCTCTCTGGGGCTCAGCCTGCCCGCCGCCCCCCACAGCCCCCGCCCTCGCCCCCGGCCCTTTCCTCAGGCTGTCCCGGTGCAGCCCCCTGAACACGAGGCGGCGGGCGGTGCCCCCTCGGCGGCCCCGGCGGCTCTCTCGGCGGCGGCCCTGCCGGTCCAGGCAGGCTCCGGTGCTGCTGCCGGCTGGGTCGTGGTGCCCTCACCCCCAGCTGGGCAGGAGAGGAGCGAGGGAGGAATTACCCGAAATGAACTGATTAATCTCTTTAAATAACTGTGCACCCCACCCCCTCTCCCCCAAAGTTAATCTGCTCTAAATGGTTGGAGAGCTATTCTGGGCACCAATCAATATGGGGCTGCTTGCTTTTCATATGTAATTCACAGTAATTGCACCAGCCTTTCTGGAGAAAATGACATTGTCGAGGCAGCCCCAGCTCTGTGCAAGGCCGGGATCAATTGGCCGTCGGCTCACCAGGCCCCTCCGTGAGATTGTGATCCGTGCAGAGGCGAGGCCAGGGAGGGAGGGAGGGAGGGAGGGAGGGGGCCTGTGTCTTTGTGGCGGGCGGGGGGGGGGGAGAGAAAGAAGTGCTCCAGAGTGCTTCAGCTGACAGAAGCGCCTGGCATGACCCAAAGGGCAGCGTGGCGTGAGAAAGCAGGGGCCATGTCCAGCTCCCTCCCCTCCTATTTCCCAGGAGAAGGCTTGCGGGGGGGGGGCGCTCCTCCCTCGGCTGAGCAGCCTTCAGGCTGGCTTCTTAGCATCCACTCAGAGAGCATTGATTTTTGCGCTCCCCTGGCCTGGCGACAGCCTGCATCTTGCGTGGCACAGCAGGGAAGGGACTCCAGAGGGGCCCATGGAAAGCCAAGACAAGGAGGCAGGGTGCTGTGCCCAGGCAGAGGGAAGCGGGGGGGGGGGGGCTAAGGACATCAGAAGAGCCCTTGCTGGATCAGGCCAAGGAGCTCTCTAGTCCAGCTTCCTGTGTCTCACTGCAGCCCCCAGTAGATAGATGCCTCAGAGACCTGTCTCCTGAGCCCCCTCTTCCCCTGCATCTGGCCTTTGGAGGTTCCTCCCTTCGAAGCCTGGAGATTATATTACATCCCCATTCATGGCTTGTCCCCTGTGACGGACCTTTCTTCCAGGAATCTGTCCCGTCCCCTTTTCAAGGCCTCTAGGGATGATCACTGTGGTCATCAGCAGCTCTTACAGAGTGGCAGGCCACTCCTCTTTGCCACCCAGCCGGTGGCCAGAGTGGGGAGGTGGGGGGGGGAAAGCAGCATCCTTTGCTTGTCAATAGAGGGTGTGCTCAGGCACGCGATCGGTCCTTCTGTCAAGGCCAGCCTGCTTCACTGGCTGATGGATGGCACTTGCCCTCAGGAAGGCCTGCCTCCTGTTTCACAGAAATCTTTTCTCGAGCGGTGTGAATCCCTTCGTTCAGATCCTGCCTGATGGAGCTGCAGCAGCTGAAGCCAAGCTCATGGGAAGCCAGTACCAAGGGCCATCATCTTTGCCGCCTGGGTGCCCCTCGGCAGCTGCCAGCTCCCAAGGAAAGTGCCCTCTGCACCAAGAGAGCTGTGCCCATCCATCCATCCATCCATCCATCCATCCATCCATCCATCCGTCCATCCATCCATCCATCCATCCATCCATCCATCCATCCATCCATCCATCCATCCATCCATCCATCCATCCATCCATCCATCCACTCACCCACCTGCCTCCTACCGCAACAGCAGCTGTACATACGGCTTTGCTGGCCTTTGCCACTGGCAGCCCACCTTGGACACACCATCTTGTTCTGGAACCATGTGGGGCTTCCTAAAGGTCTGGAACCTTGGAGTCCAACTCTGAGACCCAGCTGAAACCTTGAAGCAAGGTGTGAGGGAGGCCCGCTCCTTCGTCTCCCCCTCCTTCCCCGAGGGGCAATGGAGCAACCCAGGAGAATCCTCCTGCAGTTGTTAGGCATTGTGAAATCACATCAGACCCCATAGCAGGGGTTCCAAAGTGTGTGAGCTATTTAAGGAGTGGTTTTCCTGCTTCCTCCCCCTGCCCTCACGAGTTTCCAGGGCTGAGTCAAACTCTGAACCCAGATCTCCCGAGTCCCAGTCGGTCATCACTCTTACCTGCTGCCCTACCCTGGAGGCCAGCGTTCCCGGCGTTCGCCCAGGCGGGCTGCCCTGGACCCTCCACGTTTACCATGGGGGGGGCCCTGCAAGGGTTCTGCCCTTCTACTTGCCTCCATGCTAAGGGTGCAGGAGCCCATTGGGTACCAACAGCTACAGGGGGTGTGCACTCATGCGTGCACTGCAATGTCTCTGTCTAGCAGCCAGGTGGTTTTCCATGTGTCGACTTAAAAGGGTCCACTGGCCTCATCTCACACACACCCTCTGCCCGCTGGCATCTCCTTGCAGGAGGCCAGGGAGTCAAATGGTCCCGAGGGGTGAGTGCTCAGCCCTGAGCCAAGGTGAAGGCGGGGGATGGGTGGGGAGGGAGGTGTGTTGTCGCTGAGTTGCTGTTTTTAAAGGCAGAGTTTTTCTGGGCCGGAGAGGCTGGCAGCGAGCCATCCTGCCCGCCTGCTGCCCCTCCACCACCCGGAGGGGGGAGGGGAGAGCTGCCTGAGCAGAGGGAATCCTTTGCGTTTCCATCAGCCATTGTTCAGCCAGACTGTAATTTTCCAGGATGTCATTCTAATTCCTGCGGGGAAACTTATTACTTCTGATCTGCCCATAAAGAAGCTCAGTGACTTATGGCGGGGGTAGGGGTGGGGGTGGGGAAGCCGCCAGGGACTCGCCTCTCAATCCATCACGCGGGGGCTGCAGGGCCGTCTCGCCAGAACAGGGGCTCGAGGGGGCGGGGGGGGGAGAGATGGTGACATGGGAGGGGGTGACCATCTGCAATGCTTCTGCCACCCACCGTTCCTGCATCGTGACTCGAAGTGGGCGGCTGCTGGGCGTCAGCCCGACTCCTCTTGCTCCTTCCAAAGGCTGGCATGCCATCTCTCTCTGCTCCAGGAAGGGGCCGAAGGGGCCGTGGCGGGGCTGGCATTTCCAGCTGCCTCATGGCTGCTGTGAAGCCAAGGACTGGCTCAGGCTGGAAAGCAGAACCCTCCCTGGCCTCCCCTGTTTACCTTGGCCTGCTCTGGGCGAGGCCCCCAGCGCAGCGGAGGGCTCCTGCCTTGTGGGGCAGCAGGGCAGCCAGGCTGGGAGAGGGTGCCTGGGGTGTTCGGAGCCCACTGTGCCTCTCTAGCTGCCTGCCCATCTTTGCCCCCCCGGGAGGAATTTGGGGAGGGGGGTAGGAGGCCAAGAACAAACAGCAGCCTCCCATGCTCTTTGGGAAGCTTCTGCGGCATCAAGAGCTGCTCCTTTTCTACCAGCTGGGAAGTGGGAAGATGGAGAGGCCTCAGAACCTGCCAATAAGGTGCCCCCCCCCACGCCAGCCTTGCTACCTGCCTTCAAATCGGTACAGGGAGGCACCAGTGGCCACTTTCTCTCCCCTCCCCTCCCCCAACACACACACACACATACGCAAGCCCAGTGGTGCAGTTCCCAGGGCAGATGGGCCTGTAGCCCCCACACCATCGCCCGGTTCTGCAACCTGACTGGGCGGAAAAGAGGGTGGCTGAGGGCCCAGGTGCTCCCTCATGGCAGAAGCCCTCCGTGAGCATGGCACTGCCAGTCTTGCACCCTTTAGGCGTGTGCCAGTCTGTGGGAGCCTCGTTGCCCTCCCAACATCATGGAGCTCCAGTTAGTTTCCTTGGGAAGGAAAGATGGAGGGGGGGCTCTTACAAAGGGCTTTTCTGACATTCTTCTCTGACTTGGCAAATTAAACTCTGAGCTGGGTTGGGGTGGGAGATCTGGCTTTTGCTCTCCACCTCGAAAGCCATTTTCACCGACTGCTGCTCCCCTCCCCTCAGTTCATTTTCTCTTCCCTTTCTTTGAGGTAGGGAAGTGATCAAGGAGCCCAGCAAGGGGACTGTCCTCCTTACTCCCTGTTCTCTGTTGCATGATAGAGTTCTCCTGATGCCGGGTGCTCTCCCAGTCTCATCCCCCTGCATCAGGGCAATGGAGAGGAGGAAGAGGAAGGGGGAAAAGCTGTCCCTGCCCCCCCCTTGATGCTGCCCCCTCCCCTGCAGCTCCCTTGCCCTCAGCTCTAGAATAAGGAATGAGAATGAGTTTGGAGCTGGGGGGGGCACCTTGGGGAGTCTTGTAGAGAGAGGAGAGCAGGCAGGCAGGTCCTCCTTCCAGATCCTCTGGCTGGGACGCAGGTGTGCTCTTTTCCTTGCTTCCCCCACCCCACCCAGATCATTTCTGGATCATTTCCACCTTGAGGCTGGGAGAGCCCGGCGGCCTCTCAGTCCTGCCCATCCAAGCGGTTTCTGGCTTCAGCCCGACTCCTCTTGCTCCTTCCAAAGGCTGGCATGCCATCTCTCTCTCGGCTATTTTTCTGGCTTCTTGTTTGCAATGCCTTTGGGGCTCTGCAGGTGGGAAGGTGGCAAGGCAGAGGGGAGAGGTCGGAGCAGTTAACGCTTGCTGAAGTGGAGACTGTGACCCACAAGAGGCAAGAAGGGATCAAGCTTCCCCTTATCAGGACAGCCGGATGTAAATCTGTCCTTCTTGCTCTTGCTCTTTCGAAAAAAGAGAGAAAAAGCCATGGTGGCTAAAAGGCCTATACAGCTAAACTCACAACACATTGCAAGATTAAAATACAGTTAAACAGATATTCAACAGATATTCAAACCACAAACCAGCTAAAAACACACCAGTAAAGTGTATGGCCACTATCATCACCTCTTTACCAGTAAAACTAATTTCTAACCTGGACTTGAGTTTCCAAAGGACTGCTTGGAAAGGCAATTCCCCCCCCCCCCCCGCTGGTGGAAGGACAAGAGGGGGGATGAACACGTGAAAGAGAGTTCCATCATCTGGGGGCCGCGACTGGAAAAGTCCTGTCCTGTGTCTGCACCAGATGTGCCTCTGAGGGTGCCTGGATCCAGGGAAGCTCCCACCACCACTGCCACCGCCACCACCAAAGGTCTCAAAAGTCTGAAGTGAACCTCGGTGTGTTTAATATGGGAAGATGTTGATCTTCTGTGCTGTCAAGCCGGAATGGACTCACAGCGACCTTAAAGGGGTTTTCAAAGTAAGTGAGGCATTCCAGGAGTGTTTTTCCAATTCACCACTCTGACTCAGTGAGTTTCTGTGGCTCAGTGGGGATTCGATCCTAGGCCTCCTGACTGAGTCTTAGTCCATCTCTCCATCCACTACTACTATATTTTTTTATGGGAAGATACTGGCCTTCAAATAGCCTGGACCCCTTCCTTCCTTCCTTCCTTCCTTCCTTCCTTCCTTCCTTCCTTCCTTCCTTCCTTCCTTCCTTCCTTCCTTCCTTCCTTCCTTCCTTCCTTCCTTCCTTCCTTCCTTCCTTCCTTCCTTCCCTCCCTATTAGTGCAGTGCACTATCCTGGACAGTTTTCAGCAACAGGAAATAAAACAAGTGCTGTTAAACTACTAATTACACAACTAAGAAGTCATAAACAACAAATAAAACACAAGGCGCCCGTGGCAGGTTCTCAATGAGACAGCAGGACTGGAGGCGTAAAACCAAGAAGGCATCCTTCGGTCTTGAGAGACGATGGTCACATGCTCTGAATAGAGGACTTGGAACAGCGTCTCATGTTGCTGAGAAGGCCAATTCGAGAGTAACACAATCCCTTCCACACTGAAGACAAATACAATCTGTCCCCTGTCCAGCTCCCTGGTTTTGCTGATTTCAGGACTGCCTCTTTGCCTCAGCCTGCTGAACAAGTATCTCTGATGCACTGCCTGCCTCTAGGCTGAATGCTCAGATGTCAACATTTCCCATCTGTTGAGGTCCATTCCTAAGGTCTTCAGATCCCGCTTGCAGATCTCCTTGTAACGCAGCTGTGGTCTCCCTCTGGGGCGGCTTCCCTGCACTAATTCTCCATACAGGAGATCTTTTGGAATCTGACCATTAGCCATTCTCACGACATGCCCGAGCCAACGTAGACATCACTGTTTCAGTAATGTATACATGCTAAAAATCCCACCTCGTTCTAGGACTACTCTATTTGGAACTTTGTCCTGCCAGGTGATACCAAAAATGCATCAGCAACAGTGCATATGGAACGTCTTCAGCTTCCTCTCCTGCCATGCACAAAGGGTCCAGGACTCACTGCAGTACAGGAGTACAGGACACAGGCTCTATAGACCTGGATCTTGGTATATGCCGTCAGCTTCTTATTAAGCCATACTTTCTTTGTGACTCTAGAGAACATGGTAGCTGCTTTGCCAATACATTTGTCCAGCTCGACATCTAGGGAGGGAGTGTCAGAGATGGTTGAGCCATGGTACACAAAGTCATGAACAACCTCCAATTCTTGTGTGGAGATGGTGAGTCCACTCCCTGGCCCATGACTTGCCTTTTCTTCAGGCTGATTGTTAGTCCAAAGTCTTGGCAGGCCTTGCTGAAACAATTCATGAGTTGTTGGAGGTCTTCAGCAGAGTGGGCAACAATGGTTGCATCATCTTGCAGTTGGACTTTGGTCTTTGCTCTCAATCTAGAGAGATTAAAGAGCTTTCCGTCTGATCTAGTCCAGAGATAGACACCTTCTGTTGCAGTTCCAAAGGCATGCCTCAGCATGACAGCTAAAAAGATACCAGTGTGGGCGCGAGGACACAGCCCTGTTTCACCCTGATTCCAATGTCAGAGGGATCTGATGTTGAGCCATAAAAACTACAGTGCCCTTCATTTCCTCATGAAAAGACCTGAAGAAGTTAAGGAGTCGAGGTGGACATCCAATCTTGGCAAGTATTTTAAAAAGGCCGTCCCTGCTAACCAAATCAAAGGCATTTGTAAGATCTATGAAGGCCACAAAGAGTGGCTGTCATTGTTCCCTACATTTCTCCTGCAACTGTCTGAAAATACCATGGCAGTCATGGATCTATTAGCTCGAAATCCACACTGTGATTCTGGATAGACTCTGTCTGCAAGCACGTGGAGTCTCTTCAGCACAACACAGGCTAGCAGCTTCCCTACAACACTAAGAAGAGAGATGCCAGAGTAGTTATTGCAGTCGCCCCTGTCTCCTTTGTTCTTATACAATGTCACAATGTTTGCATCCTTCATGTCCTGTGGTACTCCACCTTCCCTCCAGCAAAGACAAAAGACTTCATACAGTTCGGTGGTGATGATCTCTTTACAGCACTTCAGCAGGGATGTTATCCGTCCCAGGTGCCTTGCTGGAGGTGAGAGAATCCAAAGCCACTTTTATTTTTGCTAAGTTGGTTCGCTGTCCAACTCTTCCAAGACAGGCAGATACTTGATGGTATTTAATGCCTCTTTGGTTACTACATTCTGTCTGGAATGTAGCTCAGAGTAGTGCTGCACCCAGCGGTCCATCTGCTGTGCTCGGTCCTGGATGATCACGCCTGTAGCAGACTTCAGAGGAGCAGATTTCTTCTGTATTGGACCTAAAGCCTCTTATCCCTGATGGCTGGCATCAACTCCTCCAAATGGGCATTGAACCAGTCGGCCATCTTTTTGGTCTTCTTGCCAAATGTGGGCAAAGCAGTGTTATAAACAGCGTTCTTGAAATGTTCCCATTGTTCAGGTGCATTTGCATCAGCTGGGCCTGGAAGGGTTTCCTCAAGTGCTTGGGCAAATTCCTCCACTTCTCTTTGATCGTGAGTCTTGCTGATGTTGATACATGGTCTTCCTTCCTTTTTCATGTGATCCAATCTCTTTGTTCACAGTTTTACTCTACTACACACCAGGGACTGATCAGTATCGCAATTAGCACCCTGATAACTGTGTGTGATCATAATACTGGGAAGGCTAGAGAGTCTAGTGAGGATCAAATTGAGCTGATGCCAATGCTTGTATCTTGGATGTCTCCAGGAAACTCTGTGTTGAAGCTTCGTATTAAAACGCGTTACTGACACAAAGACAATAATAACAGCAAAACTCCAGCAAGTGTTGGCCATTTTCATTCATCTTCCCAATGCCAAAGCAGCCTAGACAAGTGGGCCAAGAATTATGATCAGCACCAACTCTAGTGTTAAAGTCTCCAAGAATGAACAACATCTCTCTCGCAGGGATTTTTTTGGTAGTAGCTGCCAGATTGTCATAGAATTTGTCTTTGCCTTCTGTTGTGGATGACAGTGTTGGTGCATATGCACTGATGAGGGTGACCAGTCCCACTGATGAGTGGAGCTGCAGAGACAGGATTCTTTCTCTCTCTGCAGTAGGTGGAACAATGGATCTCAGCAGAGTATTTCTAACTTCAAAGCCAACACCATATTTCTTGGTCTCATTCAATGGTTTTCCATGCCAGAAGAATGAGAAGTTTTTTTCTTTGACAGATCCCATGTCTGGCAATCTTGTCTCTTGCAGGGCAACAATGTCCATCTTCAGTCTACTCAGTTCCATGTCAATGATAGCTGTCTTGTGCACCATCTATTTCCTGCAGGTCATCAGAAAAGCCAGAGGTCATTGTCCAAACATTCCAGATGCCCAACCTTAGGGCAGAAATTTTCTTATGATTGTTGCATGGTGCAAGGTTATCGATTTGCATGTCGGCTTTCACCCTAAACCCCACACACCCTGTGAGGTTAACAGACTGTGGTAAGGCAGCACCTTACTGGCTGGGGGGCTGCCGAGCTTAAGGTGGGTGGTCGCTACCTGGAGAGGTGCAATGACCTCTCCCACCATCAGAAGTAGCCCCTGGCATCATGCTCTATGCCAATCGAGCAAAGACTTATAACCGGTAACTGCTACATCCCGTGTTATTTTGACGCTGTATGCAAAGCTGGAGTGTTTTCTCCAGAGCACGAAACCTGGGTAAAATAATGTGGAGGATAGGCTGTTACCCAAGCAGCAAATCCCCCCTCTCCACGTCACTGAAATAGTCCAATGGAAAGGCAAGAGCCAATACAACTGGTTCCAACGACGCTGCAGGAGTTTCCAGAAGAACACAAACTGCCTCCGCCTCTGGATTTTGCCTCGAGGTTAACTCCTGAAGCCTTTTCCATCAGTGGATATAGCCACAAGGCAGTGGACATTTGAAATCGGAGTTTTCCTTCTCCCAAATGGGCTGCCTTCCCAGGCTGACGAGCCCCACCTACCCGGCCTGCTCCCTAATAGTGCAAAGATTAGAAACACAGGCCTCCAGCTGCCAGACCTTGTCTTCCAAGAGGACCACCAACTAACACTTAGAGCAGTTGTACCCAGGCACCTCATTTGGAAAGAAAACAAACATGCCACAGGTGTTGCAAGTGACTGCAGAGACCGCTCTCCATCTCGATAGAATGGTCAGTGATTTAAAAAGAGAGGAAGTCTGATCCTCACCCTAAAACTTCCCTGACCCCCCCCCCCACCAGGTGCATGCACTCCTATTTGTCTTTCCTATTTACCAGTTACAGTCTAAAAAATAAAATCAGAGGATTACCCCTTGCTCTGCTTCCTCTGCAGGAAAAGGGCTTAAAGCTTCTGGCAGCCCTAATTTAAAGCTAAAACCCCACCCCCCTCAGACCTTGCGGTCAGGGAGAACAAGGGTCAGAGCAAACACACTCTTGCAAGCCGAAAAATCCACAAGCCTAGAAGAAAATACCACACAAATAAAAAGTCCTCCCAGGTACAGCTCACCTTCTGCTTCCCCTTCCTCTGCCAGTGTGGAAGGCCTTCCTGCAAAGCAGTGCTGAAAGTTGCCCTCCGAACTTTAGCAGGGAGGGCTTTGTCAGTCATCACCAGCGCTTTGCACTGGCCCCAGAAACCAGGCTGGTAGCCAGTGAGGCTGTTGGAGGATGGGAGTTAGAGGCTCCTTGTAATCAGCACCCATCAGCAGTCTGGTTGCAACGTTCTGAATCAGACGAACTTTCCAAACAAAGTCAGCCCTACATAGAGTGCATTGTGGTGATCCAGGTGGGATGGGAGTAAGGCACAGCTCACCATAACCAAGTTGAGACATGTCTAGAAATGGGGGCAGCTGGTGCACCAGCATTAGCTGTGCCAATGCACTCCTGGCCACCACTGAGACCTGAGAATCCATGCACAGGGATGAGTCCAAGAGCATGCCCAAACTATGCACCTGTGTTTCCAGGGTGAGAGGAACCCTACGCAGCACAGACAGAATCCCTATTCCTCGACCTGTCTTTTGACTAAATAGCAACGCCTCCATCTTGTCTAGATTAAGCTTCAGCTTGTTCACCCTGAATCAGACCATCAGTGACACCAGGGACTCTGGTTTAGAGCCAAGAGAGCTTCCTTGGAATCAGATGGAAAAGAGATTTAGGAAGAGGGGGAGGAATACTGATGACACCAAATCTCCAAACTCCACACAGCATCTCCCAGCAGATTAATGTAGGTGTTCAATAGAAGGGAGAGAACATGAGGGGTTCCACAGGCCAATGGCCAGGGCATCAGACAGGAGTCCTGCAGCAGCACCTTCTGAGTTTGCTTCTCTTAGGAGCCTCGTGGTGCAGTGGTTAAGCTGCTGACCTGCTTCCCCTTCCTCTGCCAAAAAAGGGCTCACTTGGCCTCTCTGTCTCTGCTTCCCTTTGTCCTTCAGCCAAAACTGTGCTCACGGCCTGGGGTTCAATCCCAGGTAGCCGGCTCAAGGTTGACTCAGCCTTCTGTCCTTCCGAGGTCAGTAAAATGAGTACCCAGCTTGCTTGGGGGGGGGACACACACAATGTGTGGCCTGTGTAATGAACTTATAAACCACCAGAGAGTGCTTTAATCACGATGGGGTGGTATATAAGCAGCACAATTTCTCAAAAAAGAACTGGAGCCACCATAAACTTGCCTCCTAGTCCCATCCTATAGAGACAGGCGAGAAGAATGCCATGGTCAAGGGCATCAAAAGCCACTGAGAGGGCCAGCAGAACGAAGAGGGTCCAGTCCCAATCCATCTCCATCCCATATCTTGGGCTGATGCCAGACAGAAGAGGATCTCAACAATCTGCTTCTTCCAGGAGGTCCCCCTCATCACTGCCTTCCTCTCGGTGGTGTTGGGGGGCTGGCCCTGAGCAGGAAGATGCTGTTCTGGTACAATGGCTTCAGAAGGTAAGTATGAGACTGGGCCAGGGATCTCCCTGCCTCATCTTGGACTAGGCTCTGGGGCGCTGTCTCAGCAGCCCCCCTCCCCAAATGTGGCTGGCATCTCTTCTTCCTTGCTTATGGATTGATGATGGGGTGATGCTGGCGGCTTTCTCTTGGCCACTTTCTGGATGACAGTTCAGCCTGGGTCAGGGGAGAGCGACAGTGCTCCTTCCTGGCTTGGAGGTCTGTGCCATGGAGCAGAGGCAGAGAGGCTAAGTGAGCACAGCATCCTCTCCACTTGCCCCAAAAGGTGACTTCTGTGAAATCTGAGGAAGAACTCCCCAAGAGGAGAAGCTATTTGAAAATGGAATGGACTCCTTCTCAGGGGACAAGGCTTCCCCTCCTCGGAGGCTTTTAAACTGCGACTGGATGTCAACCTGCCAGGGAGGTCCCTTCCTCTTCCACTGTGCCTTGTCTCCTTCAGTCCAAATTGCTCCCATCAATGCCAATGTCCACCCTTCTCTGCTCTCTCCTCAAACACAGACACGTGCACGCTCACGCATATACCTACAAAAAGGTGCTCCCCTGGCACAATCTGCTCTCCCAATGAGCGATTACCAGCCATCCGGAAAAATCAACCAAACACTAACACAGCCACTTATGCCACATTTGCATATTTGTTTAATAAAAAATTATGGCTGATAATTAATTGCCCAGCACATCTCTCTCACCCTACCTGCTTCCCCCCATGCACTTTTCCTGCTTGCTCAGCACGTGCGCGCACACACTGCCGCCAGTCCCTTTTCCATCAGGCCAGGCAGGGCCATAAATAGGTGCTTATTATGTGCAAGTTGCAACTGCTGGAGCTGGAAGGAATAATCATCACTGGCCCCGCAGAAAGTGGACATATTTATGCCTGGCCCTGGGGCCACTCGGGCAATTTATGGCTGCCCTGAAATTCAATGGGAAGCTGCAGTGACTTCAGCTGGCATGATGGAGGGGCCCCCAGAGCCTCCCTGGGACGTGAGAGTTGTGGGAAGCAGCTGGGCCCCCGAGGAGGACTGGCTGACCAGCTCAGCGGGTGCGGGAGAAGGAGGGGGGGGGGAAAGGGTTCCTGGCTGGCCCACAGCCAGCATGCCAGGTGATGCCAGGAAAAGCCAGAAATTGGCCTGAGAAGGATGCCAGGGGTGGGGGCCAGAGCAGGACAGGTGGGGGCCTAAGAGGAAAGGGCTGTCATGCTCAGCGGTGGGAACGTTTTAAAGGGAGTTCCCATAGGGAGCTATTGGTCGAGCATGCTCTCTACTAGGGAGCAGGCCTGGCCGATACTTGGGTGGTGGTGGTGGTGGGAAAGCAGGTTGTGGCAGGAAAGTGGCAAGCAGCATGCTGGGAGGCATCTCTTCGGAGGATGAGGAGAGTGTGGATTTGGGGGCCAGGAAGAGACACAGAAGGACAGGGACTGCCTGAGCAATGCCAGGCCAAAGGAGTGGGGACTGCTCCCTTTGTAGGGCGACTTCTCCTGACCTCCAAGGTCCCAAGACACCACAGCAACTGGACTGCCACTCCTGCAGCTAAAGTCAGTCTCCCTCCCTCCCTCCCTCCCTCCCTCTCTAGGGAGAACACAGCTGTGGGAGCCAACTAGTTCAAAATGCCAATGATCGGTAGCTAGTTACTTTTTGATTAAGGAGACATGTGCCAATCAGGATCTGTCCTTCCAGTGAGCACTCAGGGGTGATTTCATTCAGAACGGATAGGTTTGTTCTCTTTGCACTCCAGGGGACTCTCAAGAGTCTCCTCCAGCACCACAATTCAAAGGCATCAATTCTTTGGCGGTCAGCCTTCTTTATGGTCCAGCTCTCACTTTATTTATTTATTTCCATACATCACGACAGGAAAAACCATAGCTTTGACTATGCGGACCTTTGTAATTTATGTAATTTTTTTGCTTTATTTTATCGTTTATCCTACACTGGAAGCCGCCTAGAGTGGTCTATTAGGCCAGATAGGCGGGTATGTATGTATAAATAAATAAATAAATAAATAAATAAATAAATAAATGATAGACAGACAGACAGACAGACAGACAAACAAACAAATAAACAAATAAATAAATAAATAAAGTTGCCGGCAAAGTGAGTGTTACATACAGCACTGATGTTACCTGTCTGTCATGGGTTTGGAGGGAAAGTTCCATCCTATGGGGAGTGGAAGGCGGGACATCAGGAGGAGGGGCTGTACTGTATAAATATGTGATGCCTGTGTGGTGGGAGAGATGCTGAGAGACACTGGGGAGTGACGAAGCAGCAGCTGGGAAGAAGAAGCTGTTGTGGGAGTCTGTGTGTCAGACAGGGTACTTCTGTGTGTCAGAGTACCAACCTGATAGGTTCAGGTGTCTGTTGGTTAGCCAGAACTGATAGGTTCAGGGTCTGTGCTTCAAGTTAAGGGTTCTGGGTGAACCAAACTGTATGCTTGTATGAGTGAGAATAAGCCACGTTACTTTATCCTATTCACCTGATTGTTTATTTTTCCCTGTGTGTATTTAAATAAACCTTATT
Organism: Pogona vitticeps; assembly: GCF_051106095.1. Lineage (NCBI taxonomy): Eukaryota > Metazoa > Chordata > Lepidosauria > Squamata > Agamidae > Pogona > Pogona vitticeps. Next base: position 470,220 of record NC_135786.1, read on the forward strand.
CTTTTTATTGTTGAAAAATCCATCCCTGGTCTGTGTGACTTCTTAAAGGGAATGGTTGGTGGCAGCTTAGTGTAACTGTGTGACATATCCCAGTAGGTCTGGGTTTGTCACATTGATTGGTGTCCAGCGTGTGGGATACGACTGGTCCAGTTGTCCAGTGGTCCAGCAAAGCCTTGGCAAGTGTGCCCAGAGCAAGGGGGGTCTAGTCAGGGACAGTCTGAGGCGCGTAGGTAATCTTCTAGGTGTACCTCACGGGGAGGTGCGCTAGTAGAAGAACGTGCCAACTGGGGAGACTTAGATTAAGGTGCTCTGAGGCAGCCTAGTTTTGGCGGGAAAAAGCTGAGGCAAAACTGCGTAGCAACAGCGAGCTAGCTTGCCAGCTGAGAGGCCCAGCAGAGGGGGGTAGGCTCTGACTCGATACTGTTGCAAGTTAGTGCTGAAGAACAGCAGCCTAGAGAAGGCTGGTTCTGAGGCAAGAAGGAAAAAAGTGGTCGTTTTATTTTGAGGCTTGACTTTTTAAAGCAGCCTGTTCTGAGGGGGGATTATGCCCTTGACTCGAAGCCAGATGGCCGAAATAAGTGAAGTGAAAGACCCCCAGATTGACCAAGGTTCTGAGGATGAATTTGGCTCAGTGCAGGGTGACAGCACAGGAGAGCAGAACCCAGAACTCAGAAAATTGCTCATAGCCCAACAGCATGAACTGAGGATGAGGCAATTTGAAGTGGAGGAAAGGTTAGAGAGAGAAAAAATGGAGGAAAGGGAAAGAGAGAAACAGCGGCAATTTGAATTAGAGAGAGAGAGAGAGAGAATGGAGAGGGAAGAAAGAATGGAGAGAGAGAAAATTGCTCTGGAAAAAGAAAGAATGGCGTTTGAATTAAGAAAATTGGAAATAATGAACCAGAACAATAATAACAATAGGGATTCTGAGGGAGGCCAACTGTCTAAAGCTGACCTGAAGAAATTCCCTGTGTACCACAAGGGAGATTGTCCCGAGGTGTTCTTTTCCTTAGTGGAAAGAGCGTTTGTGGACTTCTCAGTGAGGGAAACTGAGAAGATGACCATCATGCGGTCTTTAATCAGTGGTAGCCTGGCTGAGGTTTATGCCGAGATGCCTGAGGAACTGATGAAAGATTTTGCAGAGTTTAAGAAACTGGTGTTTGCCAGACATGGGATAAATGCGGAACAGCTGAGACAAAGATTCAGGTCCCTAACCAAGAAACCAGAACAAACTTTTACCCAAGTGGGGGCCCAATTGGTGAGGCTGCTTGAGAAATGGCTATCGCAGGAAGGGACAGAGACCTATGAGCAGCTTAAAGACTTAATAGCACTGGAACAGTTCTATTCAGTCCTGCAGGGGGAATTGAAATTCCAGGTGAGGGAAAGGAAACCGAAGTCTGTGGCAGCAGCCGCAGAGATCGCAGATTTTATTTCCCAAATAAGAAAGCCCTTGGGTGAGGGGAAATCTGTAGGTAAACCCAAAGAAACCTACAGCAAGTACTCTCAGGGACCAGGGAAAAGCCAGCAAGGGGGAGGGGCCCATGGTGAAGGGAAGCCCTCAGACATGAAACCAAGACCTCAGGTTTTGGAGGGAAAACTAAAACAAGATGAGAGAGAATCAAAATACACCAGAAAATGTTATTTCTGTCAGGGAAAAGGCCATCTAATCTCAGATTGTGAGAAATTAAAGCAGCTAAAAGGAATGGTGCCTCAGGAGTCTAGTGGGACCAAGCCAAAAGCTGTGTTCTGTGTCCAGAAAGAGCAAGGCTCAGTGTCACTGAGGGAGCCTGTTGCCATGGCTACTCAGTCTGGAACAGCTACCTCTGCTGATCAGGCTGAGGAAAATGGTCCTCTTGTGGAGGTAAAGCGCTGCTTGCTGGTAAAAACAGATTCTCAGTTGTTTGAGACAGCCGGGGTGGACGTAGGAATACTTGACCGTCAGTATAGGGGGCTGCGGGACACTTGTTCCCAGGTAACCCTGTGCCATCCAGATATTATTCCTCGGGAGTTTATAATCCCAAATGAGAGCATGAAGGTAGCAGGGATTGAGGGGCAGGTAATCTCTCTGCCAGTAGCAGAGGTACCTGTCAACTTTCAAGGCTGGAGGGGAGCTTGGCGGCTAGCGATTTCATCGACTCTGCCAGCAGCCGTGCTCGTGGGAAATGACCTGGCTGAACATGTGAAACGGGTGCTAGTGATTACACGCTCACAAGCCACCACAGGGACAGTTCAGGGGGGTAATGATGAGCCAGAGACGGAAGCAGAGGGAAGTTCAGAAGCTGTGGTGGAAACCTTAACCACAGACAGCAGATTTGGACAGGAGCAAAAGGCAGACGCCACTCTCCAAAAGTGTTTTGAACAGGTGACTGACGCCCAGCTAACACCTGAAACCCCAGTGAGATTTCTGGAGGAAAAGGGGATTTTATATAGAGAAACCCTGAGGAATATCTCAAAAGGGGGAGATGGGATCAGAAGTCAGCTGGTGGTACCTGAAAAGTATTGCCCCATGATCTTACAAAGGGGGCACTCTGACATGTTTGCTGCACACTTAGGGGTGAAAGGGCCCCTTGATTTGATCAAACAAAATTGGGAGCAGATCACCCAGGATGACCCACAAGACGTTGTGACATACATAGACACCTTGATGAATGACCTAAAGAGAAATCTAGAGCTGGCAGCAGAAAACCTGCAAGCTCAGAAGGTCAGACAGAAAACATGGTATGACCACAAAGCTAGAGAGAGGCACTTTGACCCAGGGGAGGAAGTGCTTTGGCTTAGGCCCTGCAGAGAGAATAAACTGCAGCTCAAATGGGCAGGACCATATAGGGTCATTTCCAAGATGTCAGACCTGAACTACCTTATAGAGCAGGAGGAGAACCAAGCAAGGAGGGTGGTTCATGTGAATGCCCTAAAGCCCTACTACAGAGGGGAACAGAGGGTTTTATTCGCGATAAAAGCAGCTGAGAGTGAGGAAGCTGAATTACCCTTCTGGGAGGGTAGAGGGGAAGTAAAATACAACCCAGAGGAGGTAAAGATCAGTCCTGCACTCACCCAAGACCAGCAGCAAGAATTAAAAATGCTGCTTAGTAAATATCAACAGGTGTTTTCCAACAAGCCGGGGATAGTGAAGGGAGTGATGCATCGGATCCACACAGGGGATGCACCCCCGCAGGCAGTATCCCCATACCGAGTAACGGGACCCTATAGGGACAAGGTGCGGAAGGAGCTGGACGAGATGCTGAGGGAGAACATAATCGTCCCCTCTTCTAGTCCTTGGTCCTCTCCGATAGTCCTTGTGGACAAGCCTGATGGGAGCATTAGGTTTTGTGTCGATTACAGGAAATTAAACCGTGTAACCACTCCTGATGCCTACCCAATGCCCAGGCTAGACAACCTGATTGAAACCATAGGGGGTTGTCGGTTCATCTCATCATTGGACCTGGTAAAGGGATATTGGCAATTAAGAATTGATCCCAGGGATCAAGAAAAGACTGCCTTTTGCAGCCCTTTTGGTCTCTATGAGTTTCGAGTCCTGAGCTTTGGTCTCAGAAATGCACCAGCCACATTCCAAAGGCTGATGGACCAGACCTTGGTAGGGCTCAGTGACTTTACAGTGGCCTACATTGACGACATAGGGATCTTCAGTAATACCTGGGAAGATCACCTGATACACCTGGAGTTAGTGCTGCAGAGGTTAAGTGCAGCAGGGCTAACAGTAAAGGCCAGCAAGTGTCAGCTGGGTAGCCCAGAAATAAAATACTTGGGTCACATGGTAGGGGGAGGAGTGATAAAACCCCTAGAGGCCAAAATAGAAGCAGTTCGTGACTGGCCTAGACCCAACACCAAGAAAAAAGTCAAATCATTTCTTGGGTTGGTGGGCTACTACAGAAAGTTCATCCCGAGGTTTAGCGAGATTGCGGCTCCGCTGACCGATCTGACGAGGAAGAAGGCTGATGACCGCATCCCGTGGACCAGCGACTGTGAGGCGGCGTTCCAGAGGTTGAAGGAGGCGTTAATCAACTATCCTGTCCTGCGTGCTCCAGACTTCGACCGGGAGTTCATCATCTACACCGATGCATCTAACAGCGGGGTAGGAGCAGTTCTGTGCCAGGAGGATGAGAATGGTGACCAGCATCCAGTGTCCTACCTGAGTAGGAAACTTCCAAAAGGTGAGAGACATTTGGCAACCGTGGAGAAGGAGTGTTTGGCCATAGTCTACGCGATCCAGAAGGCCAAGCCTTACATCTGGGGAAGACATTTTATTCTGTGTACTGACCATTCACCATTGCAATGGTTAAAGACAATGAAAACCCACAATAGCAAACTTATGAGGTGGGCTTTAAACCTACAGGACTATGACTTTGAAGTGAAAGTGGTCAGAGGGTCAGTGAACTGTGTTGCTGACGCCTTATCAAGAAGACCTGAAGAATGAAGACGGCGAAAGAATATGGACTATGTGTATATAATGATGACAAAAGTTAAATGTACCTGTTTTTTTGAATTTGGTTTGTATGAATAAAGGTAAATTGATGTAATGTAAATGGTAAATGTTTAACTTAGGATGTAAGTTTAAGTAAGTATTATATGGAATGTATAACTGTTGTTGTGTATTTTATTCAGGTTGTTTTTTGGTGAAAAGCACCTTAGCTTTCCCCCTACAAAACAACTTATAAAGAGGGGAGGTGTTACATACAGCACTGATGTTACCTGTCTGTCATGGGTTTGGAGGGAAAGTTCCATCCTATGGGGAGTGGAAGGCGGGACATCAGGAGGAGGGGCTGTACTGTATAAATATGTGATGCCTGTGTGGTGGGAGAGATGCTGAGAGACACTGGGGAGTGACGAAGCAGCAGCTGGGAAGAAGAAGCTGTTGTGGGAGTCTGTGTGTCAGACAGGGTACTTCTGTGTGTCAGAGTACCAACCTGATAGGTTCAGGTGTCTGTTGGTTAGCCAGAACTGATAGGTTCAGGGTCTGTGCTTCAAGTTAAGGGTTCTGGGTGAACCAAACTGTATGCTTGTATGAGTGAGAATAAGCCACGTTACTTTATCCTATTCACCTGATTGTTTATTTTTCCCTGTGTGTATTTAAATAAACCTTATTCTTTTTATTGTTGAAAAATCCATCCCTGGTCTGTGTGACTTCTTAAAGGGAATGGTTGGTGGCAGCTTAGTGTAACTGTGTGACATATCCCAGTAGGTCTGGGTTTGTCACAGTGAGGTCACACTTTTTAGGCCGGCCAAGCCTTCTGAGAAGTACTTAGGAGAAAGAAGGGAGCTGGGGCGGGTTTGGGGGTCTGGAAGGAACTCCTCCTCCTCCTCCTCCTCCTCCTCCTCCGGGGTGCTCCTGGGGGCTCTCGCAGCAATGCCTGCCTGCCTGCCTGCCTGCCTCCCCCGCAGGCGGCCAAACTCGAATGAACTTCCTGAGCGAAATCAGACCCGACGAGAACAGCTTGTCGCCAGCAGGAAACTGACTCCCCCCCCCGAGCACCTCCCGCGTGCTTGTCCTAAAAGGAAGGGGGAGGTCGAGCTCCCCCGCCCCCGAAGCGCACGATGTGGCCCTCCCGTGCCCTGCTTCAGGGGAAAGGGCAGCGCAAATGGCTCGCGCCCTGTCTCTCCCCCCCCTCCGGCCCCGCGCAACCCGGCTGGTCTTCCTGGACCCGCGAAAGGCTCGGAGACGGGGCGGAGGGGGGGGTGGAGGTTGCGCGCCCGCGGCGGCGGAAAGACGGGGCCCTTCCCTGGCCGCCGCGGGGCTCCTGCTCGGCTTCGCTGCTGCCGCCGCCTCACTTCCCGCGGGGCTCCCGCTCGGCGGGGAACAAGCCGGCCCCGGTGTCCACCGGCCTCCCTTGAGGGCTGATTCCGCCGCGGGGCTCGCCGGCTGACCCGAGAGCCCCGGCGGCGGCCGGAAGGGAGGCCGAGAGGAGCCCCGAAACGCCCCCGGAGCGCCTGGCACGGACCTTCCCCGGACGCCCAGGGGCTCGGCAGGGGAGGCGCGCTGCGCTTTAATGTTGGTTTTGGCCCGATCGGCTAAGAGCAGAGACTAACACGGCGACCCCTCCTAAAATTTCTGTCAGGGGTCTTTCCCTTGATGTTGTTCAAGGCTGTGTGAACTCCCAAGAGGCTGTGGACCTCCCGGCTGAAACACGCCCCCCCCACCTGTTGGCAACCCCAGAGAACCAGCTGGAGCCAAAGGGGGGCCCACAGGAAACGACCTTCCCAGGTGAAGCTTTAGGGCAAGTGGAGGGAAGCAAGAAAGCCAGACCCCCCCCCCCCCGTGGAAGGCAATCCTGGAGAGTGTTGCTCTGCCTTAATGGCTGGAGGACCCATCGTCCTGTGCTGGCACTCTGGCGCGCGCGTGGGGGGGGGGGGCTCAGGGTGCTTGGAAGGGAGGTTCTCTGAAGAAGGGTTCATGGCCACCACCATCCAGGGCTGGCCATGAAACAGAACTTCCTGTGACAAACCCAGACCTACTGGGATATGCCACACAGTTACACTAAGCTGCCACCAACCATTCCCTTTAAGAAGTCACACAGACCAGGGATGGATTTTTAAACAATAAAAAGAATAAGGTTTATTTTAAATACACACAGGGAAAAATAAACAATCAGGTGAATAGGATAAAGTAACGTGGCTTATTCTCACTCATACATACATACAGTTTGGTTCACACAGAACCCTTAACTTGAAGCACAGACCCTGAACCTATCAGTTCTGGCTAACCAACAGACACCTGAACCTATCAGGTTGGTACTCTGACACACAGTAGTACCCTGTCTGACACACAGACTCCCACAACAGCTTCTTCTTCCCAGCTGCTGCTTCGTCACATCCCAGTGTCTCACAGTGTCATCCCCTCACCACACAGGCATCACATATTTATACAGTACAGCCCCTCCTCCTGATGTCCCGCCTTCCACTCCCCATAGGATGGAACTTTCCCTCCAAACCCATGACAGACAGGTAACATCAGTGCTGTCTGTAACACCTCCCCTCTTTATAAGTTGTTTTGTAGGGGGAAAGCTAACGTGCTTTTCACCAAAAAACAACCTGTATAAAATACACAACAACAGTTATACATACCATATTATACTTACTTATCCTTACATTCTAAGTTAAACATTTACCATTTAGGCATTTAAACATTTACCATATACATTACATCAATTTTACCTTTATTCATACAAACCAAATTCAAAACCAGGTACATTTTACTTTTTGTCATCATTATATACACATAGTCCATGTTTCTTTCGCCGTCTTCACTCTTCAGGTCTTCTTGATAAGGCGTCAGCAACACAGTTCACTGACCCTCTGACCACCTTCACTTCAAAGTCATAGTCCTGTAGGTTTAAAGCCCACCTCATAAGTTTGCTATTGTGGGTTTTCATTGTCTTTAACCATTGCAATGGTGAATGGTCAGTACACAGAACAAAATGTCTTCCCCAGATGTAAGGCTTGGCCTTCTGGATCGCGTAGACTATGGCCAAACACTCCTTCTCCACGGTTGCCAAATGTCTCTCACCTTTTTGAAGTTTCCTACTCAGGTAGGACACTGGATGCTGGTCACCATTCTCATCCTCCTGGCACAGAACTGCTCCTACCCCGCTGTTAGACGCATCGGTGTAGATGATGAACTCCCGGTCAAAGTCTGGAGCACGCAGGACTGGATAGTTGATTAACGCCTCCTTCAACCTCTGGAACGCCGCCTCACAGTCGCTGGTCCACGGGATGCGGTCATCAGCCTTCTTCCTCGTCAGATCGGTCAGCGGAGCCGCAATCTCGCTAAACCTCGGGATGAACTTTCTGTAGTAGCCCACCAACCCAAGAAATGATTTGACTTTTTTCTTGGTGTTGGGTCTAGGCCAATCACGAACAGCTTCTATTTTGGCCTCCAGGGGTTTTATCATTCCTCCCCCTACCATGTGACCCAAGTATTTTATTTCTGGGCTACCCAGCTGACACTTGCTGGCCTTTACTGTGAGCCCTGCTGCACTTAACCTCTGCAGCACTAACTCCAGGTGTATCAGGTGATCTTCCCAGGTATTACTGAAGATCCCTATGTCGTCAATGTAGGCCACTGTAAAGTCACTGAGCCCTGCCAAGGTCTGCTCCATCAGCCTTTGGAATGTGGCTGGTGCATTTCTGAGACCAAAGCTCAGGACTCGAAACTCATAGAGACCAAAAGGGCTGCAAAAGGCAGTCTTTTCTTGATCCCTGGGATCAATTCTTAATTGCCAATATCCCTTCACCAGGTCCAATGATGAGATGAACCGACAACCCCCTATGGTTTCAATCAGGTTGTCTAGCCTGGGCATTGGGTAGGCATCAGGAGTGGTTACACGGTTTAGTTTCCTGTAATCGACACAAAACCTAATGCTCCCATCAGGCTTGTCCACAAGGACTATCGGAGAGGACCAAGGACTAGACGAGGGGACGATTATGTTCTCCCTCAGCATTTCGTCCAGCTCCTTCCGCACCTTGTCCCTATAGGGTCCCGTTACTCGGTATGGGGATACTGCCTGCGGGGGTGCATCCCCTGTGTGGATCCGATGCATCACTCCCTTCACTATCCCCGGCTTGTTGGAAAACACCTGTTGATATTTACTAAGCAGCATTTTTAGTTCTTGCTGCTGGTCTTGGGTGAGTGCAGGACTGATCTTTACCTCCTCTGGGTTGTATTTTACTTCCCCTCTACCCTCCCAGAAGGGTAATTCAGCTTCCTCACTCTCAGCTGCTTTTATCGCGAATAAAACCCTCTGTTCCCCTCTGTAGTAGGGTTTTAGGGCATTCACATGAACCACCCTCCTTGCTTGGTTCTCCTCCTGCTCTATTAGGTAGTTCAGGTCTGACATCTTGGAAATGACCCTATATGGTCCTGCCCATTTGAGCTGCAGTTTATTCTCTCTGCAGGGCCTAAGCCAAAGCACTTCCTCCCCTGGGTCAAAGTGCCTCTCTCTAGCTTTGTGGTCATACCATGTTTTCTGTCTGACCTTCTGAGCTTGCAGGTTTTCTGCCGCCAGCTCTAGATTTCTCCTTAGGTCATTCATCAGGGTGTCTATGTATGTCACAACGTCTTGTGGGTCATCCTGGGTGACCTGCTCCCAAATTTGTTTGATCAAATCAAGGGGCCCTTTCACCCCTAAGTGTGCAGCAAACATGTCAGAGTGACCCCTTTGTAAGATCATGGGGCGATACTTTTCAGGTACCACCAGCTGACTTCTGATCCCATCTCCCCCTTTTGAGATATTCCTCAGGGTTTCTCTATATAAAATCCCCTTTTTCTCCAGAAATCTCACTGGGGTTTCAGGTGTTAGCTGGGCGTCAGTCACCTGTTCAAAACACTTTTGGAGAGTGGCGTCTGCCTTTTGCTCTTGTCCAAATCTGCTGTCTGTGGTTAAGGTTTCCACCACAGCTTCTGAACTCCCCTCTGCTTCCGTCTCTGGCTCATCATTACCCCCCTGAACTGTCCCCGTGGTGGCTTGTGAGCGTGTAATCACTAGCACCCGTTTCACATGTTCAGCCAGGTCATTTCCCACGAGCACGGCTGCTGGCAGAGTCGATGAAATCGCTAGCCGCCAATCTCCCCTCCAGCCTTGAAAGTTGACAGGTACCTCTGCTACTGGCAGAGAGATTACCTGCCCCTCAATCCCTGCCACCTTTATGCTCTCATTTGGGATTATAAACTCCCTAGGAATAATATCTGGATGGCACAGGGTTACCTGGGAACAAGTGTCCCGCAGCCCCCTATACTGACGGTCAAGTATTCCTACGTCCACCCCTGCTGTCTCAAACAATTGAGAATCTGTTTTTATCAGCAAGCAGCGCTTTACCTCCACAAGAGGACCATTTTCCTCAGCCTGATCAGCAGCGGTAGCTGTTCCAGACTGAGTAACCATGGCAACAGGCTCCCTCAGTGAGACTGAGCCTTGCTCTTTCTGGACACAGAACACAGCTTTTGGCTTGGTTCCACTAGACTCCTGAGGCACCATTTCTTTTAGCTGCTTTAATTTCTCACACTCTGAGATTAGATGACCCTTTCCCTGACAGAAATAACATTTTCTGGTGTATTTTGATTCTCTCTCATCTTGTTTTGGTTTTCCCTCCAAAATCTGAGGTCTTAGTTTCATGTCTGAGGGCTTCCCTTCACCATGGGCCCCTCCCCCTTGCTGGCTTTTCCCTGGTCCCTGAGAGTACTTGCTGTAGGTTTCTTTGGGTTTACCCACAGATTTCCCCTCACCCAAGGGCTTTCTTATTTGGGAAATAAAATCTGCGATTTCTGCGGCTGCTGCCACAGATTTCGGTTTCCTTTCCCTCACCTGGAATTTCAATTCCCCATGCAGGACTGAATAGAACTGTTCCAGTGCTATCAAGTCTTTAAGCTGCTCATAGGTCTCTGTTCCCTCCTGCGATAGCCATTTCTCAAGCAGCCTCACCAATTGGGCCCCCACTTGGGTAAAAGTCTGTTCTGGTTTTTTTGTGAGGGACCTGAATCTTTGTCTCAGCTGCTCTGCATTTATCCCATGTCTGGCAAACACCAGTTTTTTAAACTCTGCAAAATCTTTCATCAGTTCCTCAGGCATCTCGGCATAGACCTCAGCCAGGCTACCACTGATTAAAGATCGCATGATGGTCATCTTCTCAGTTTCCCTCACTGAGAAGTCCACAAACGCTCTTTCCACTAAGGAAAAGAACACCTCAGGACAATCTCCCTTGTGGTACACAGGGAATTTCTTCAGGTCAGCTTTAGACAGTTGGCCTCCCTCAGAATCCCTATTGTTATTATTGTTCTGGTTCATCAGTTCCAGTTTTCTTAATTCAAACGCCATTTTCTCTCTCTCCAATGCCAATTCAAATTGTCTCTGTTTCTCTCTTTCCCTTTCCTCCATTTCAAATTGCCTTTCCCTTTCCTCCCTTCTTTCTCTCTCTAATCTTTCCTCCATTTCCCTCACCCTCAGTTCATGCTGTTGGGCTAGGAGTATTTTTCTGAGTTCTGGGTCCTGCTCTCCTGTGCTGTCACCTTGCACTGAGCCAAATTCATCCTCAGAACCTTGGTCAATCTGGGGGTCTTTCACTTCACTCATGTCTGCTACTTGGCTTCGAGTCAAGGGCATAACCCCCCCTCAGAACAGGCTGCTTTAAAAAGTCAAGCCTCAAAATAAAACGACCACTTTTTTCCTTTTTGCCTCAGAACCAGCTCTCCCTAGAGACTGCTGCTGTTCTTCAGCACTAACTTGCAACAGTATCGAGTCAGAGCCTACCCCCCTCTGCTGGGCCTCTCAGCTGGCAGGCTAGATCACTGTTACTACGCAGTTTTGCCTCAGCTTTTTCCCGCCAAAACTAGGCTACCTCAGAGCACCTTAATCTAAGTCTCCCCAGTTGGCACGTTCTTCTACTAGCGCACCTCCCCGTGAGGTACACCTAGAAGATTACCTACGCGCCTCAGACTGTCCCTGACTAGACCCCCCTTGCTCTGGGCACACTTGCCAAGGCTTTGCTGGACCGCTGGACAACTGGACCAGTCGTATCCCACACGCTGGACACCAATCAATGTGACAAACCCAGACCTACTGGGATATGCCACACAGTTACACTAAGCTGCCACCAACCATTCCCTTTAAGAAGTCACACAGACCAGGGATGGATTTTTAAACAATAAAAAGAATAAGGTTTATTTTAAATACACACAGGGAAAAATAAACAATCAGGTGAATAGGATAAAGTAACGTGGCTTATTCTCACTCATACATACATACAGTTTGGTTCACACAGAACCCTTAACTTGAAGCACAGACCCTGAACCTATCAGTTCTGGCTAACCAACAGACACCTGAACCTATCAGGTTGGTACTCTGACACACAGTAGTACCCTGTCTGACACACAGACTCCCACAACAGCTTCTTCTTCCCAGCTGCTGCTTCGTCACATCCCAGTGCCTCACAGTGTCATCCCCTCACCACACAGGCATCACATATTTATACAGTACAGCCCCTCCTCCTGATGTCCCGCCTTCCACTCCCCATAGGATGGAACTTTCCCTCCAAACCCATGACAGACAGGTAACATCAGTGCTGTCTGTAACACTTCCCTCCTCCAAATCAGCCCAGTTCTCAGCTGGATCCTGAGAGCAAACGCCCGAGAAGGGCAGCCGGGGCCTCTTGCCCAAAGGCAGCCCACGAGGGACCCACCCTCGGGGCCCCTCCCAAGGGCACCTCCTAGGCCTCTCTGGCCCCAGTGAGATGCCACCCAACCTCCCCTCGGGTCTCCTAGAGGTGGCTGCTTGCCATGGAGGCAGATGCCTTCCTGTCACTTGAGGGGGGGTGGCTGGGGCTCTTCAGCCATCATTTCCCGGCAGGAGGCTTGGCAAGTGCATCTTGAGCTGATTAGTGCTGATTGCCACCCTACCACCCACCAGCCACATGAATGGGGTGAGGAGGACCAGAGGAGGAGGAGGAGCTGCCAAGGTGCCCACGCAAACCTCCAGCAGCTGGAGCCACGCACTCTCTCCAGTTCCCAGGGCTGGACTCTCCTTGCAGTTGTCACCTGTGCCAAGGGAAGGTGTCAGGCAAGCTCACCGGGGCCTCACAAGCTTCCCTTCCTGAATCCTGACAGGTGGGCATGCTGGCACCTTGAAAAGATAAGCTGCTCTCAGAATGGCCCATTTGGAGGCACAGAGAGTGGCGTGTGGTATGCTCAAGGCTCCCGCTAGGCTGGTGGGGACACGATGTTCATTTATGAAACCATCCAGAAATGTGTCTCATGCTGCCATTCCCAGCCCACATGCTGAGGCTTTCCTTGTACTGCCCCTGGCTGTAGGTCTAGCCCCCTGCCTGGTGTCCCTCCCGTCTCCACTTTCTCCAGTTTGGAACAGCCAAGGGCCAATGCTGTGGGTGAGGGAACTGAGGAGAAGAAATCCACCCGGTTCATATTTAATGCCTAGCTTTCATTTCCCAGATCAATACACAGATTGAAACAGCTGCCCTCCTTTGTCATTTACACTTTGGACCCCGAATGTGTTTTGCCTTGTGCAACGTTGCATACTAAAAGGTGTGCACTTGGGAAAAGGTGCTTGAAAATGTGTATGGAAATTTTCCTATAAGACTTAACAAAAATTCAGTCTCAATCAGGAACAGGATATTGCAAACCTGAGATCGGAAAAGTGAGAAACTGGGTGGAAGTTACACTGACAGATTCAGCTGTGCTAGACATGTCAGGATTGCAGGCACCACTTGGCCAGTGCCGGTGACCAGGAGAGCGTTCATTTCAGCCCCCCCCTCCTCCTCTCTCCAACCCTCCCTTCTCCTCCTGCTTTGCCTTCTTCTTGCTTTTCATGGCATTGCCACATGACAGCAGGCTCACGGCAGGTTGTTGTGATTGGGAGTTGGTTGATGGCGTTACCTGTTGGAATCTGCACTGTAAGGGAAGAGGGTTAAACATCCACCCAGTTAGGCTAATCGCTCCTCTCTTTCTTCTTGGCTGCCATCCCTGCCAGGTGGAGGGCAAGACAGCCTTCCCTTCAGTCCCTGGGGTCCAGGTGGGGATTCCTCGCTGTGTTCCAGGAGCAGAGCATGACCGACTCTGGATGTCAGGGTGCTGGAAGATCCTGATGTGCAGGGATGTTGATGTTACATACAGCACTGATGTTACCTGTCTGTCATGGGTTTGGAGGGAAAGTTCCATCCTATGGGGAGTGGAAGGCGGGACATCAGGAGGAGGGGCTGTACTGTATATATATGTGAAGCCTGTGTGGTGAAGTTAGGAGACGCTGGGATGTGAAGAAGCAGCAGCTGGGAAGAAGAAGCTGGTGTGGGAGTCTGTGTGTCAGACAGGGTACTACTGTGTGTCAGTACCAACCTGATAGGTTCAGGTGTCTGTTGGTTAGCCAGAACTGATAGGTTCAGGGTCTGTGCTTCAAGTTAAGGGTTCTGTGTGAACCAAACTGTATGCATGTATGAATGAGACTAAGCCACGTTACTATATCTTATTCACATAATCATTTTATTTTCCCTGTGTGTGATTTAAATAAACCTTATTCTTTTATTTGTTTAAAAATCCATCCCTGGTCTGTGTGACTTCTTATAGGGAATGGTTGGTGGCAGCTTAGTTAACGTGTGGCAGATCCCAGTAGGTCTGGGTTTGTCACAGTTGACATCACATTGTCTGCCACTCGACATGGATCCCTTGGTGTCCCATTCTGCCCACATTTGGCTCTGATACTCATAGTGATATATGCGGGCCTATGTGTAAGATGGCGGGGGGGCGGGGGAGAGAGAGGCTTTCACTAGCATAGCTGCCTGTGTTTCTGCCCTCCCACAAGGAGATCCTAGTGCACCAGGAGCAGCAGTCCTTCCCAGATACAGAAAGCAATATATTCTGTCCAGGCAAGATTACTGCAATGTGTCCATCTACAAGGCAGCCCTTGGAGACTGTTCTGAAACATAATCTGCATTATTATTCCTGGGATGATCCTGGTTTTAAAACAGTGGTGAGGAAATGGATTTCCGTTGGCTGTGCATGCTGTATGCTAGACACAATTCATAGTAGTCCAGCTTTTCCACCCTTAAAGCCCCACATGAGCCTGCTTTGAGTCCCATCCCAAGCCCTGTTTGCTTTTATCTGATTGATTTCCACTGGATTTTCTCAATCTGCTCTGCTGATTCTGGGTTTTGTGGCTGTTTTGCTGGTTTTACCTGTGTACTATTTGGACTGTTCTCCTTCAATGGTTTTCGTTGTAAGAGTCTAGGCAGACTTACTAGAAAAGAAGAACATGAATATTTGAAATAAATGCATGGGGGGGGGGAATAATGACAGGGCCTGTGTCTTGCTGCTCTCCCCCCCCCCTCCCCGGCACAAACTCCGTTCCTTACACTTCTCTGCAGGCAACAAGATGGGCGGCTGTCATAGTCCAGCTCTAACATCAGTAAACGGGAGAGTACTCTGAAGAAAAACAATGGAGACTGCAGTCAGGGATTCAAAAAGGAAGCATGCTCCGTCATGCCTGTAGGAAAAGAAACTTACTTGGCCATGCCCAGCACCTCCCTTTATTCAGAATTTAGGTTACACACGAAGGAAAACTCTGATTTTAAACCTCCACTGCCTTGTGGCTATATCCACTTATGGAAAAGGGTTCAGGAGATAAACTCGAGGCAAAATCTGGAGCCGGAGTCCCATAGGCAGTTCATGTCATTCTGGCAACTCCTGCAACGCCGCTGGAACCAGTTGTATTGGCTCTTGCCTTTCCATTGGACCATTTCAGCGACATGGAGAGGGGGGATTTGCTGCTTGGGTAACAGTCTATCCTCCACATTATTTTACCCAGTCTTTGTGCTCTGGAGAGGACACTCCAGCTTCGCATACAGCATGGAAACAACACGGGAAGTAACAGTTACCGGTTATAAGTCTTTGCTCAATTGGCGTAGAGCATGACGCCAGGGGCTACTTCTGAAGGTGGGGGAGGTCATTGCACCTCACTAGGTAGATACCGCCCACCTTAAGCTGGGCAGCCCCCAGCCAGTAAGGTGCTACCTCGCCACGGTCTGTTAACTTCACAGGGTGCGTGGGGTTTAGGGAGAAACCCGACAAGCAGATCGATAACCGTGCACCATGCAACAATCATAAGAAAACTTCTGCCCTAAAGCTGTGCACCTGGAATGTACGGACAATGACCCCTGGCTTTTCTGACTACGGCTTTCCTGACGACCTGCAAGAAATAGACGATGTGCGCAAGACAGCTATCATTGACATGGAACTGAGTAGACTGCGGATGGACATTGTTGCCCTGCAAGAGAAAAGATTGCCAGACTCGGGATCTGTCAAAGAAAAAAACTTCTCATTTTTCTGGCAGAGAAAACCATCGAATGAGACCAGGAAATATGGTGTTGGCTTTGCAGTCAGAAATACTCTGCTGAGATGCATTGTTCCACCTACTAGCCGCCTCGAGTGGTCTTAACCGACTAGATAGGCGGGATATAAATAAAATAAAATAAAATAAATACTGTGGGGAGTGAAAGAATCCTGTCTCTGCAGCTCCACTCATCAGCAGGACCAGTCACCCTCATTAGTGCATATGCACCAACACTGTCATCCACTACAGAAGCGAAAGACAAATTCTATGACGATCTGGCAGCTACTATCAAAAAAGTCCCTGAAAGAGAGGCACTGTTCATTCTTGGAGACTTTAATGCTAGAGTTGGTGCTGATCACAATTCTTGGCCCACTTGTCTAGGCCGTTTTGGCATTGGAAAGATGAATGAAAATGGCCAACACTTGCTGGAGTTCTGCTGTTATTATGGTCTTTGTGTCAGCAACACATTCTTTAATATGAAGCTTCAACACAGAGTTTCCTGGAGGCATCCAAGATCCAAGCATTGGCATCAGCTCAGTTTGATCCTCACGAGACGTTCTAGCCTTCCTAGTATTACGATCACACCGCAGTTACCAGAGTGCTGATTGCTATACTGATCACTCCCTGGTGTGTAGTAGAGTAAAACTGCGAACAAAGAGATTGTATCACATGAAAAAGGAAGGAAGACCACGTATTGACATCAGCAAGACTCGCAATCAAAGAAAAGTGAAGGAATTTGCCCAAGTCCTTGAGGAAACCCTTCCAGGTCCAGCTAATGTAAATGCACCCAAATGATGGGAACATTTCAAGAATGCTGTGTATAACACCGCCTTGTCCACCTTTGGCAAGAAGACCAAAAAGATGGCTGACTAGTTCGAAGCCCATTCGGAGAATTTGATGCCAACCATCAAGGATAAGAGAAGAGCTCTAACAGCATACAAAGCCTGTCCTAGCGAGTACAACTTACAAGCTCTTCGAGCTGCTCGTAGCCAAGTCCAACAGGCTGCCAGGAGATGCTCCAATGATTATTGGCTTCAGCTCTGCTCTCAAATACAGATAGCAGCGGACACAGGTAACATCAAAGGAATGTCTGATGGTATCAAGCAGGCCTTAGGTCCAATACAGAAGAAATGTGCTCCCTTGAAGTCTGCTACAGGCGTGATCATCCAGGACCGAGCACAGCAGATGGAACACTGGGTGCAGCACTACTCTGAGCTATATTCCAGAGAGAATGTAGTAACTGAAGAAGCATTAAATAATATTGAGTACCTGCCTGTCTTGGAAGAGCTGGACAGCGAACCAACCTTAGCAGAAATAAAAGCAGCCTTGGATTCCCTCGCCTCCGGCAAGGCACCTGAAAGGGACAGCATCCCTGTTGAAGTGCTGAAATGCTGTAAGGAGATCATCACCACCGAACTGTATGAAGTCTTCTGTCTCTACTGGAGGGAAGGTGGAGTACCACAGGACATGAAGGATGCAAACATCATCACATTGTACAAGAACAAAGGAGACAGGGGCGACTGCAATAACTACCGTGGCATCTCTCTTCTTAGCGTTGTAGGGAACCTACTTGCCCGTGTTGTCCTGAAGAGGCTCCAGGTGCTTGCAGACAGAGTCTATCCAGAATCACAGTGTGGATTTCGAGCTAATAGATCCACCACTGACATGGTATTCTCCCTCCGACAGTTGCAGGAGTAATGCAGGGAACAACAACAGCCACTCTTTGTGGCCTTCATAGACCTTACAAAAGCATTTGACTTGGTTAGCAGGGATGGTCTTTTTAAAATACTTCCCAAGATTGGATGTCCACCTCGTCTCCATAACATCATCAGGTCCATCCATGATGGAATGAAAGGCACTGTAGTTTTTGACGGCTCAACATCAGATCCCTTTGACATCTGAAGCAGAGTGAAACAGGGCTGTGTCCTCGCACCAACCCTTTTTGGGATCTTTTTTGCTGTCATGCTGAAGCATGCCTTTGGAGCTGCAACCGAGGGCTTCTTTCTCTGGACTAGATCAGACGGAAAGCTCTTTAATTTCTCTAGATTGAGAGCGAAGACCAAAGTCCAACTGATATGCATGCGGGACTTCCTCTTCGCGGATGATGCAGCCATTGTTGCCCACTCTGCTGAAGACCTCCAACAACTCATGAATCATTTCAGCAAGGCCTGCCAAGACTTTGGACTAACGATCAGCCTGAAGAAAACACAAGTCATGGGCCAGGGTGTGGATTCACCTCCCTCTATTACCATCTCCACACAAGAATTGGAAGTTGTTCATGACTTTGTGTACCTTGGCTCAACGATCTCTGACACCCTCTCTCTAGATGTCGAGCTGGATAAACGCATTGGCAAAGCAGCTACCATGTTCTCTAGACTCACAAAGAGAGTATGGCTCAATAAGAAGCTGACGACACATACAAAGATCCAGGTCTATAGAGCCTGTGTCTTAAGCACACTCCTGTACTGCAGTGAGTCCTGAACCCTTCGTGCACGGCAGGAGAGGAAGCTGAACACCTTCCGTATGCGTTGCTTCCGACGGATTTTTGGTATCACCTGGCAGGACAAAGTTCCAAATAGAGTAGTCCGAACGAGCTGGAATTTTCAGCATGCATACATTACTGAAACAGTGACGTCTACATTGGCTTGGGCATGTTGTGAGAATGGCTGATGGTCAGATTCCAAAGGGTCTCCTGTATGGAGAATTAGTGCAGGAAGCCGCCCCAGAGGGAGACCACAGCTGCGTTACAAGGACATCTGGAAGCGGGGTCTGAAGGCCTTAGGAATAGACCTCAACAGATGGGAAACCCTGACATCTGAGCGTTCAGCCTGGAGGCAGGCGTTGCATCACGGCCTCTCCCAATTTGAAGAGACCCTTGTCCAGCAGGCCGAGGCAAAGAGGAATTCACAAAAGCAGCAAAACCAGGGAGCTGGACAGAGGACGGATTGCATTTGTCTTCAGTGTGCAAGAGATTGTCACTCTCGAATTGGCCTCCTCAGCCACACTAGATGCTGTTCCAAGTTCTCCATACAGGGCACGGTACCATAGTCTCTCAAGACTGATGGATGCCTACTACTAGGTTACACAGGAATCACATTACAACCAATGAGGCATCGAGTACGTTCTGCCTAGCAACAACTGACACATGCATAGATTAACTGTGTTAAAGAGCTAGGCATTCGGCTGATGCATTCTTCTGCCTAGGTGACCTCCTTGCTCAGCTGTAATGAAGTCAGCAGACTCCCACAGGCGGCCATCTGTCCAGCACGAGGGCCTTTTTGGGCCTTGCTTGGGTCACCCAAAAGGTCAAAAGCCTTTTGAGCCCTGCTGCGCCTCCCCTCCCTGCTGCTGCCAGTGCTATAAGGACCCTGGCCCCCACTCCGCCCTGCCCTTCAGGGGCCAGCCCCCCTGCCTCCCTCTGTGCCCTGCCTTCTGCACCCGGGGAAAGAGACGTGGGCGCCGGCTGCCGTTTTTAATAGAGACGAGTCCAGGGAGATTTTCGCCGTGTCAGCAGGCTGGAATGACAGGGAACTGTCTGAGAGCCAGCCCAGTCCTCCTTCTCACTAACGTTCTGCCTTTAATTAAAATTGATAATTATTCTCTCACTTCCTTTGTGCCGCCAGAGAGGAGCCACTCGAGGAGTCAAGGCCTGGGCGGCTGTCCTGATGACTGACGCTCAGCCCAGCCCCAAAGACCTGACCTGGCTGCCTTTTTTGCAAAGGTTTGGATTTCCTCCTGGTTTGAGACGAAAAACCCTTCCGTGGCAGTGGACGGGGGGGGGGGGAGGAAGAGGGGGCTGCCGAGCTTCCCCTTGGCTGAAAAAGGGGCCCTGGACTCCCTACCCACCCCCTGCCAGCATGGGGAGTGGCCACGGCTCAGTGTCTTCACACCCTCCACCCCTTAAGGGGTGGCCCTGAGAGGGCCTGGACGACCCCCTGTCCCTCGGCCAAGTCTTGTCCCCAGTGCGCTGGTGGTGGGTGCCTTTGCTCCAACCTTCTACTAAAAAAAAGGGGGGGGGAGTGCTGTAAATCTCCCTTTGCCCCTCCCCCAAGCTAGGACCACCCGCAATCCAGGACAAGCTGCTTCCCGCACCTCCTTGGTTCCTAGTCCCCTGGATGGCCGGCAAGGGCTCAGCCCCTCTCTCCAGCCCTCCCCACCGGCCTGCAGGGTTTGTTCTGGCCAAGGCTGAAGACGCTGCAGATGCCTTCTGGTCTGCCAATTCCCCCACCCCCAAGGCTTGCAGGGAAGCAGAGGAGTCACAGCAGAAAAGCATCGGGGAGGGCGGAGGGCCTCACACCTGACGGGCACCCGTCTCCGCTGAGACTGCCCTGTGGCCCTGTCAACCGCGGTCTCTAGCCAGGCCCCATGATGCCCATTTGGGCAGCTTCCCGGTCGAGGCTCCATGCTTTGGTGTCATTTTAAAGCAAGTATTTATTTATTTATTCCATTTATACCCCGCCTATCTGGTCACTGTGACCACTCTAGGCACATGGAGTATGGAGCCCAGGGGGCTCTGACCGTCTATGGGCCACCAAGAATTTTGGAGCTCCCTTGTGGGCATCGTCAGAAGACAGCTGCTGCTGCTGCTGCTGCCGCCACCGGGCCTGCCCTGACCTCGAAGTGACAGGAAAGTGGGCTTAGGTCCGGACCACGCCCAGTCTGATTCATGGAGGGATTCGGGAGGGGCAAAAATCCTGGTGAGCCCTGAAGCCCTGGGCCCAGAGCCTGGGGTTTTGTGCCCTGCCTCCCTGTGAGGGACTTCTCCCACTTCCCCCCCTGGGGGGGGGGCTCTGATCTCCCTGCTGCCACGTCTAGGCAGGCTGCCTTCCCTGCCCCCCTTCTCCCCACACCACATTCTTACCCATGGAGGAGGCAGCGCTTTGGCCCTCATCAATCTCTCACACACCCAAATGGTCAATAGGACTCCTCAATTAAAAATCAATAATATTAAAATGACGTCTTCACCTGGAACCTGCATGCAAGTACATGGTAAGCAGGTGGTTTCCATAATGGGCTAACCTTGTGCTTTGTGCCTTTGCGGAACTGAAGCACAACCACAGCCCCTCCACCCTCCTCCGCTGCCCCCCCCCGTTGTGGATGTGACCCCATGAGCAGGGCTGGTCCACAGTTCCTAATCTCTCCATCCAGGGTGAGCAGCCAGGAGGACTCCTGAAGGAGAGCTTCAATCCAGCAACAGCGGGGGGGGGGGGGGGGAGGGGCTCATCCTGCCTGGGCTCAGCATCCACGCTCTTTGGAGGCTGAGCTTGCAGGCTCTGAAAGAAGACAGGGAAAGTACAGCTGTGGTTGCCTAGCAACCATGGTCACCACCTTCTCCCTCTCTCAGGTAAGCCTCCTAAGCCAGGAGAGGGGTCCCCACAGGGGATGATGATGTGCCTGCATGGGACCCGCTGTGAGTGAGTCCCACAGGGTTAGAACGACCATGCCCCCTCCTCCAGCCCAGCCTGGGGGCTTCTCGGAGCCCCTCAGGGAATGCCCGCCCCCCAATAACCTGGCCTTGAGTTCCAACCCTTGGCCTTTGCCCCACACGGGAAGCAGGCCAGGCTGGAATCCCAGGGAGCCACCTTTCCACCTCAGGTGTCCCCCCCCCCCCCGCACACGCCATGCCCCTACCCTTTAACGGTCCAGTTGCACCTAGGATGGTGGCCAGGCATGCCAGGGGGCCCTTCCCTGCGGGTGTCCAATGAGAAGGACAAGGTGGCACTGGTCAGGAGGACGGGGGGGGGAGGAAGGGCTCGGGGCTCCTGCCCTACCCAGGGACCCACCCTCCCACCAGTGCGGCCTGAGCCAGCGAGTCCCTGCCAAGGAGAAGGCGAAGAGGGTGGCGGAGGCCCTCCTGGGCGGGTGGGTGATGTGGGGGTGGGGGGTGAGCGCGACCCTGCCTCCCTCTCTTGCTGCTGCTGCTGCTGCTGCTGCTGCTGAGGCTGCTCAGGAGGAGATGGAATCGGAGTGACAGCCTCTGGCCCCCTCGGGACTCCCAGCCCGTGTCGCGTGGCTCGGCTGCTCCCAAGCATGAAAGGGGAAGGAGAGGGCGAGCAGGCGGGCGGGCGGGCGGGCGGGAGGAGAGACAACCCCCCCCCCACCGCAGGCGCGCGCCACCGGGGCCTGCTGGGATTCGGCTGAAGCTCAGGCCGGCTGGCCTTCCTCCCGAGGGAAAAGGAGACCCCCGTCCCCCAGGAGACCCCGACGTGAGTGGGATCTCGGAGCCTGCCAGAGCCGGGCCGGGGCGCCTCTCTCCGGTTCTTGCGGCCACCCGCCCCCGCCGAGAAGGCCGCCTGCCTGGCCATCCTCCCCGCCCAAGCCGCGCGGGGTCCTCCCGTCGAGGTGGGTTCGAGGCGGGGGCCGGGCGGCCGCTCCCCGCGAGGGAGAGGGCGCTGCCACCCAGGAGGGCCGGGCCTGGGCTCCCTCTCCCTCTCCCCTCCCCTCCCCCCCCGCTTCGGAGCCAGGCCGGCGGGCCTGTCAGGCTGCCGAGGCGGATGCCTTGCATCTCGGAGTCGCTGGCTCGCGACGGGGCAGAGCAGGAAATGTCAGCCAGCGCTGGGGGCTGCCCGCGCGGAGTGGCAGATGGTCCGTGATGGATGTGTCACTTCGGATCGCCAGCCTTTTTAAAGATGCGGCTCAAGCGGAGGTGACAGCTGGTGGCGGGCGGGCGAAGTCCCAGCCCCCGCCCGCCCGCGCCCGCGCTGGGGTGCCCTGGGCCACGAGAGGGAAGGGGGCCGGCCGGGAGCCTTGCCCTTGCCCGCGCCCTTCCGCCGCCCCCCCCCCTGCTCGCCCACCCCGGCCGGTAGCCCTTCCACCCGGGCGGCAGGGCCGCGACGTGGCCGGGGCTTGCTCCTCCTCGGCCCAGGGGTGGGCCTGCCGCCCTCCTGCCCTCGACCGCCCCCCTCGACCTGTGGGCTGCAAGGGGGCAGCGGGGAAGAGGGGGCGGCCTCCGCTTGTACAGGTGACCCAGCTGCCCGGCCAGGGACGGCGGCAGAGCGGGAGAAGCAGGGGGCCGGTGGAGGCAGGCCGTCGTCCGGGCAGGTCCCGTCTGCCTGCTTGCTGCCCCTCCCGTGAGCAGAGCAGAGCAGCCTCCTCCGCTCCGGCCTTGGAGCGGATCCTGCGCCGCCCTGTCGCTCCTTGTCAGGTACAGGCTTTGGCGGTCGCTGCCGGGCTTTCATGGACGACCGAACGCATTTTCGTCAACGTTTATTAGCCGCCGCAAGCGGAGCGCTCGAGCCGGCCCCATCTCTCTCTCTCTCATATATATATATAGCTGGAGATCCCTGATCAGTTTTTAATGTAAAAGGGAGAGGGGGACCCCTTCCACAGCTCTTTAATCACGGAGGGGCCACGAGGCCCATTGATTTCCGAAAAGGTCGCCCACATGTTTGAGGAAGTGGATTTTCGTCCAAGAAAGCTCAGGCAGAAAGTTAGTCTTCCAGGCGCGAGAATGCTTTGTCCTTTGTTTCCCCAACACCACTTGTTCCAGTTCCCTCCCCCTTGATTTTGGCCCAGGTCTGACTCTCCTCCGCCCTGCACCCCCCCCCCGTTTCTCCCTGACCAGCCAGCTGGCTCCTGGATTCCACTCACCCACCGATTCCTGAGGTCCTGTCCTCTTATCTCAGGATGCTGAGTCCTCCAAGCCTTTGATAACAGTCTGGCTTCAAGGCTTCACAGAAAACCAAACGTCTACTTACCACAGTCTGCCGCTTTGGGCCAAACCACACGTGGCTCTCCATCCACTGAGGAGTTAAATACGCATGTGTTTTTGTAGGGGAGAAATGCAAACAGCATCGGCTGGAAGGGGCTGATCATCAATGGGAGAGCAGCAAGTAGGCAGGGGGAATGCAAACCTCCCACCCCCCCTCGGCCACCCTGATGAAAATCTCATCTCTGAAGCTGGCATTTGCATTGAGGTGGGGAATCGCCCACCCAGGTCAGCAGGGATTTTATTAGGCACGGGGTGGGTGGGTGCGTATTTTAAGGACTGCACACTTTTATCCTCAGGAGGACTGTGTTTGACCCACCAGAACACGTCTAAAGAGTGGGTGAGGAAGGGCTTTCTTTTCTGCCTAGCAAGAGAAGCATCTGTCCTCAGAAGAGAGGACGCGGCCTTATCCTGGGCGAAATCCTGTTAGCAATACCGGAGCGTAACTGCTCTGCAATTCCTCCAGTAATCTCTAGCTCCCAGGGATGGCAAACCAGCAAGTGTCCCGTCGGGACTCCATGCCTACGCCAGTGAATGCCCTCTTGCACAATTAGCACAGAAAGATACGTGTGTGTGTGTGTGTGTGTGTGTGTGTGTGTGTGTGTGTGTGTGTGTGTGTGTGTGTGTGTGTGTGTGCAACAAGGTCCTGTATGCAAAAAAAGGTCCCCAAACGGGACATTGGCCCCTGAGTCCACCTCCCTCGGGCCACCTCCTTTTGACTCCACCTCCAGGGACAGGCAGCAGCAGTAGCAGTGGCTTGCCAGGAAGTTGGGTTCACCTTGTCTTCTGTCTCTTTCCCCAAAACGGACAGCAGGGCACTCCCAGAGGCTTGGCTTGCCCACATGAGCAAGGAGGGGCCAGTGAGGAAGGAATTCCACTGGAGAAGAGAAGACGGAGGGGTGACGGGACAGCCGCCTTCAACTATCACATGAAGGTCTGTCACATGAAAAATGAATCCAGGCTGTCTTCCGCTGCTCCAACTGGGTTACAAATTGCAAGAAAGAGAATCCAACTAAATATTGGGAAGACCTTCCTGGCAGTGAGAGTCGTCACTGGGCAGAGGAAAGGACTTCCTGGGAGCAGGGTGGCCTCTCTTTCCCTGGAGGCTTTTATGCAGAGAAGGGCAGGTCCCCTGCCAGCGATGCTTCTTGGTGTGGCAGGAGGTTAGGGCTTAGAAGACCCTTGTGGTCCCTTCCAACTCTCTTGTTCTAGGATGCCATGCGCCTGTGACCGCCAGCATGGAACGCAGGTCCTCTGCCCCTGAGCGGTCCCCATCTCCTGGCATCGAGGCATGAGAAGCCTTCTGGCCAGGTGTCCCCAAGCATGTGTGGACAGGTTCCGTGTCAGGAGGTGCTTTCCAAAGGGGAATCAGACGGCAGCACACAGAGTCCCCGTGATGTGCTGTGTATTGGATGGGAAATGTATACACCTTCTCAAAAATGCCATGTCCCCAACTCAGCGGGAGCGATGAGTGCACAAAGAAGCCACACACAGCACCCGTTCATGTAAGCTTCCTTTATTAAGAGCAGCTTCTCTGAGAGGCAACAGGATGGATGCCTTCAAGTCCTGGAAGGCCTTTTCCTGCGGAGGATGGAGCAAACCTCCTCCTCTGTTGCTCCAAAGTCATGGATTCAGGCTGGTCCATTTGCCACACTGGGCTCCTCGAAACACTGCAGCTGCACCTGGCCAAGGGGGGGGGGGGTTGACAGGGCTCAACGGCTGCTGGGAGAGAACAGCAAGCGGTTAAGAGAAGGAGAGGCAGACTCCCACCATCCTTGGCTGCAGGAGGCTGCGGTGGCAGATTGAAGAAAAAGGTTTGGGAACCATCCGGTTCAGGCCTACCAGTGTCCCAATGACTACGTAAGTGAGAGTGTGAATGCTGGACAGCGAAGGAAGCCGAGAAGAAAAAAACTGATTTGTTTGAATGCTAGGGAATGAGCTTTATAAATACCCCAGACCCTCAGAAAGACCAATAAGGGTACACAAGATCCAATCCAGCCTGAACTCTCTCTCTAGAAGCAGAATCGACTAAGCGGATGCTATCATACGTGGAGCACAGGGGACCCACTCAAGAGACAATCATGCTGGTAAATGTTGAAGGAGGCCGAAAAAGAGGAAGAGGGAACCCATGACCTCCTGGGGAGGTGGGGAGCGCTCCAACCCTGGAGGCCTTCAAGAGAAAACTGGAGAAACATCAGTCAGATCTGCTTGAACAGAGGGTTTGGACCCTGTGGCCTTAGAAGCCCCTTCCAATGCCATTATTCATTCTATGATTATATGAAATGCTCTTGTTAAGTGCTGTCTGGCTTGCGACAACCTTATGAATGAGCAATCTCCAACATGTCCTATACTTCTGCTCAGCTCTTGTAAGCTCAAGTCAATGGTTTCCTTTACGGAATCAATCCATCTCATGTTTGGTCTTCCTCTTTTCCTGCTGATGTCCACCTTTCCCAGCACAATTGTCTTTTCCAGAGAATCCTGACCTCTCATGATCTATCCAGCCTCAGATTCAGGAGGTTCAGAGTTTCCCCAAAACTCTTTAAAAATAAATTAAAGAAGTATTAATAGAGAAAACTCTTGAAAAAATAAAGAAGTATTAATAGAGAAAGGGTTAAACACAATAAGGAGTCCGATGAAAAAGATTAAAGATAAAAAATACTATAGAGGACATTTTGGGGGAAGAAGAGGGAATAACCTGGTTAAATATACTCCAAATGGAAAGCTGGACAAGAGAGTGGTGTAGAAAAGTAGGAGAGATTAGAAAATTGACAAAAGCTGAGGAGATCATCAAGAGGAAGGAAACAAAAGGAAAGGTACAGTTAGCAGAATTTATAAGATTTTAATGCATTCTGCATTTGAGCAAGTGATGATGAAAAGCCAGTGGCAGGAGGACTTTGAGGAAGAGATTATATGATCACAAAGAATAATGAATAATATGTCTATAAGGGTAAAAGTAAATTGTTACTGTGGTTGCATGGAGATGGTACTTTACCCCAGTAAGATTGAATAGAATAAATAAAAATATAGCATCTCTATGCTGGAGATGCAAAAAGGAAAGGGGGACCTATATGCAGATGTGGTGGACATGTGAAATAAGAAAGAAAGAATGGGCACTGTTTTTTAAAGAAATAAGAGAAATTATTGGATATAATATTCAAATGCCACCAACTGTTGTCCTTCTAATTGCCCAGAGTCGTCGAACAGACCAGATGGGCTGGATACAAATCAAGTCATATCAATCAATCAATCAATCAATCAATCAATCAATCAATCAATCAATCAATCAATCAATCAATCAATCAATCAATCAATCAACAAACTATAATCAAGAATGACCCTCTTAAAAAAGAACAGAAAGAGTTAATTGTTATAATGGTCACAGCAGCAAGATTAATATTTGCAAAATATTGGAAAAATTACAAACAAGTCAACCTTGAAGATTAGGAAATGTGGAGTTTAGCAATAAATGATAAGCTAACATGTGAAATAAAAGGAAGAAGGGGAATGACAAAATACAATGATTTTAAAGAGGTATGGAAGTTATATTTGGAGCATTTTTTTTAATTTTTTTTTGAAGGGGAAAGGCTATAGGCCAGCAGAAGAATCAATGGATTTTTGAGAAATACAGGATGAAAAGGGGTATAATTGGATACTTCTGGTCACCTGGTTCAAAGGGTGAAGGTGGTGGTATGGGTGGGGAAAGTCCAATGTGCATTGTGTATTTGAATTTTAGGTTTTTTTCTCGTTATTTGTATTCTTTTCTCTTGTTAATTAAAATTATAATAATAATTATATATATAAGAACAGACTCAGAATCAACGTTTTCGCCTCCAGAGAGAGCTCAGGATTGATTTCATCTCTAGGACCTACTTGTTTATCTTTCTCTTTCCGGCAACCCAGAGCATCCACAAAGCTCTCCCCCAGCATCACATTTCAAACAAATCAATTTTTCCCCTCTCAGCTTTCTTTACTGTGCAGCTTTCACACCCACGTATGATGATTGGAAACAGAAGTGTGAGGATGATCTTGGCCTTGCTGTCCAGTGACACACCCGTACACTTGATGATCTTTTCAAATTCTTCCATTGCTTCCCTTCTGAGTCTCAGTCTCCTTCTGATTTCTTGACTGCAGTCACTATTTGAATTAGTAGTTAAACCAAGGTATACAAAGTCTTTAACAATTTCACTTTCTTTGTTGTCAACATTAAAGCTGTGTAGCTTTCCTGTAGTTATGATGTTGGTGTTCTTAATGTTCAGCTGCAGTTCTGATTTGTTTTGGTAATACTGCTAGAGAGAAGGATCTTGAAATTGTAGATAAAAAGCAGAATATGTGCCAACAGTACAATGTGGCTGCAAAAAAAGGCAAATGCTATTTTTGGCTGCATTAACAGAAGTGTAGTCTCCAGATCCTGTGAGGTACTAGTTCTGTTCAGCACTAGTTAGGCCTCATTTTGAGTACTGTGTATATTCTGGATACGACTCTTTAAGAAGAATGCCCACAAACTGGAGCAAGTTTGAAGGAGGGCAACAAGGAGGATCAGGGGTCTGGAAACCAAGCCCTAGGAGGAAAGACTGAAATAATTAGGCATGTTTCGCCTTGAGAAAAGAAGACCGAGGGGTGATATGGTAGCACTTCTCAAAACACTTGAAAGGCTGTCATACAGAGGAGGGGCAGCATCTGTCCTCAATCTCCCCAGAGCGCAGGAAATGTAACAGTGGGCTCAACCTACAGGAAGCCAGATTTTGGCTGAATGTCAGGAAAAACATAACGGTCAGAGCAGCAGCGTGACAATGGAACCAATGACCTCGAGAGGTGGTGAGTGCGGCATTCAAGGGAAGAGAGGAGAGGAGAATTGGACCTCTACCTGTCTGGCCTGCTTCGATTCAGATTCCTGCATTGAGCAGGGGGTTAGGCTTGATGGCCTTTGAGGCCCCTTCCATGATTCTAGGATTCTTATTTCGTTCTTTTGCCCAAGAAAAGCCTCTTGGAGTGACTCACAAAGATCAATCGCATGCTGGGTTCCTGCCCTTGGGCTTACACAAGACCCAAAAAAAAAGAAAAAAAGGAAAAAGGGATTGGGAGGGAAGGAGGGAGGGAAAGCAATCCTGACCCACAGTTTGGAAGACAGCCTCAGGGAGAAGAGGAGGCAAATGGGGCCGGCATTGCAGCCTTGCCTTCAGCCTGACCCTCCACTGCTCTCTCCCTGCTTCAGTTGATGGAGGGCTCGTGTCCACTTGTTTGTTTGTTCACGCTCTGTCCTGTCGCCCACCTGTGCGGGACCCAAGAGCACGTCAAATGTAAGCCATTCCTGGCTGGCACCAAGGCTTACAGGCTCAGCCCTCTATTTGGTTGTCCTTGAGCAACACCCGGTGCCCCCTAAAGCCAGAAACGAAGTGAGAGGGTCGAGGAGAGATCAGGGGAAAGCTTGTCCTCGGGTTCAGGAGTTCACCTGGAGCAAGGCAAGGAGTGGATCCCCGGGCTGCGACTCATGAGTCTTCTTGTGGCACAAGGCCTGGCAGACGTTGCGCAGGACCTGGAAATGAACTCCCTGTGGGCTGTTGGGGAGCCTTCCAGAAGCCCAAGCAGACTCCTCCCATGTTGCTGTCCTGCCATGTAGATAATAATAGCATCCCGGACAGGAAGCCTCTTGGGCCTCAGTCTGGATCACACACACCTACGCTCACAAATGCGCCTGTCGACACACAGGCACACTGGATCAGCAACAGACTTCACCTCTTTCTCTGTATCTAGAACTATTATTGCTGTTGGTTTAGCAAATCAACAGGCAAGTCAGGGCCTTGGTCACCTGAGAGGAAGGAAGAGCTTGTTTCAGATCATGTCGGACAGTTAGGCTGACCCTCCCCCTCCCTGATCAATTAACTAATGCCCTTTCTTGGCAGGCAAAGGTAACCGCTCCTGTGTCCTTTCCGTTGCTTTACTGCCCTTGTTTAACTCTGCAGAAGGGTTTTGAGACAAGATAGTGGGAGGATGACAAACCTAGATAGCATCTTAAAAAGCAGAGACATCACCTTGCCGACAAAGGTCCGCATAGTCAAAGCTGTGGTTTTTCCAGGAGCGATGTATGGAAGTGAGAGCAGGACCATAAAGAAGGCTGACTGCTGAAGAATTGATGCTTTTGAATTGTGGTGCTGGAGGAGGCTCTTGAGAGTCCCCTCAACTGCAAGGAGAACAAACCTGTCCATTCTGAAGGTAATCAACCCTGAGTGCTCACTGGAAGGACAGATCCTGAAGCTGAGGCTCCAAGACTTTGGCCATCTCATGAGAAGAGAAGACTCCTTGGAAAAAACCTTGATGTTAGGAAAGTGTGACGGCAAGAGGAGAAGGGGACGACCGAGGACGAGATGGACGGACAGGGTCACCAAAGTGACCAATATGAATCTGACCCAACTCTGGGAGGCCATGGAAGACGGGAGGGCCTGGCGTGCTCTGGTCAATGGGGTCACGAAGAGTCGGACACGACTAAACGACTTAACGACTAAACAACAAAAAGCAGGAGGATGTGGGACTGAGCTCTTTCCTGATGACCACCATGATTGCTCTCCGGACCGATGCTGCCTGAGAGAACATACTTTTGCTTTTTACTCTTTTAACACCTCTTCTGCCTTGCGAACCTCTGAAGGGTCTGTTCACCGGTGTTTCCAACTGCTTATTTCTTGTTCTGTGAGCAAATATCTGTTTTCTTTTACCCCAAAATCAGTGTCCAAGTAATGAATTAAGCTGGTGAAATGCTGTGGGTGGGTGTGTATGTTTTTTGGGGGGACTTGCTAATCCAAATATTTTTGTTGTGCAGTTAAGGGAATTAAAGGACGTTCCTTTCTTCTAGGACTACAAAGCCCATCATAAACCCCATAACTTTAACAAGAACAAGGTATCCTCCAGAGTCAGGGGCCACTGAGTTGAGGCAAGTGGTCAGTCAATGCATCGAACAGGCTGGCCATCTCCACGCCCAGCCCTCCTCTCGCGGAGCTGATGCACAAGCAAGATGGCTGAGCAGGACTTTTCACCACGCAATGCGACGTGTGCTGTTGCTTCTTGATCCATAGCTATGCAGGGGCTGGTTCTCACATAGGTTTCGATAAACACTCGGGCAGGCAGAAGCAAATATTCAGTGTCTTTGTTGCTCTGCCACTCGCCTTGCATTGCCTCCCTTTGCCTGCTTGTAATGGAAACATTTCTGTACAGGTGCCCTTTCAGAAAAGATCGATCTATTATGCATTCAAGGCCCTTGTGTCCTGGTTTCCTCCCAGCGGCTTCTGCGAGGGTGGAGGGGGTGGGGAGGCGGCCCAGCCTCTAACTAAGCTGAGGTCTGCTCAGCTTTACCAATCTCAGCATTTAAGAGACACAGGCAGCGCTCAGACACAAACACATCTGAAGTCTGAGCAAAACTGGTTCCTTCCTTCCTTCCTTCCTTCCTTCCTTCCTTCCTTCCTTCCTTCCTTCCTTCCTTCCTTCCTTCCTTCCTTCCTTCCTTCCTTCCTTCCTTCCTTCCATTTGCACAAAAATACATGGAGGCTATGCTTATTGCAAAACAAAATCCAAAGCAAAGTGTGCTGCTTATAAACTACCTCAAAGTGCTTAATTTAATTATGCCGGCTGGACATTGGCCCCACTCCCCCTGCAAGTTGGGTATTCAATTTATAGAAAGCTGAGTCAACCTCAAGCTGGCTACCTGGAATTGAACCTGGGTAGTGAGCAAAGTTTTGGCTGCAGTACTGCAATTTAGCTACTTTGCCAGGAGGCTCCTCATTTTTAGTGAAAGTGAAAGAAGAAAGTGTCAAAGCAGGACTGCAGTTGAAACTTAAGAAGTCAAAACTCGTGAGTACAAAAGAACGACACAATTTCAGCATTCACTATGAAGAAATTGAAATAATTGAAGATTTTGTATGCCTTGGCTCAATCCTCAATCCAAATGGAGACTGCAGCCAAGAAAGTAGAAGAAGACAGAGAAGACTCAGAAGGGCAGCCATGAAGGGCCATCAAGCAAATCAACAGGACGTGTCATCGGAGGCCAAGCCCAAGATTATATCCACGCTCTTGAGTTTCCAATCAACACCTGTGGGTAAGAAATCTGACAGGAAGTAAAAACTGATTTGTTTGAAATGTGATGCTGGAGGAGAGCTTTTTGGATATCCTGGACTGCCAGAAAGATAGACAAGTGGGTCCTAGACAGAATCAATCCTGAACTCTCTCTGGAGGCAAAAATGCTGAAATTGAGGATGTCCTGCTTTGTGAGAAGGCAGGATGCTCTGGAAAGCACAGAATAATACTGGTAAAGGTCAAAGGCAGCAGGAAAAGAGGAAGACCCAATATGAGATGGACGGACTCCCTCAAGGGAGCCAGAGGCTTGAATTTGCAAGAACTGAGTAGGGCAGCTGAGGGAAGGACGTTTTGGAAACGGCTTATTCATAGGGTCACCCTATGTGGGAGATGACCTGATAGCACATAACAAGAAGCTTCAATGATTTAAGGCTTGCAGCTCTCTTCCTGCCCCCAGGCTCAACAACACACAAAGGGAGCCCATCATCTTTTCCTCTTCCCCGCAACACCCCCCCCCCCCCGTTGCAGCGGACTAGCCCCACACAGTCGCTGAGGTCATTGGTGCCCCCCCACCTCTAGAAGCACATCCTTGGCTCTTGAGCTCATTGGGGCTGAGCTATGGCTCACCCCCCCCCCCGAGAGAGAGAGAGAGAGAGAGAGAGAGAGAGAGAGAGAGCCCAACATCTTGGAGATGTGAAACCTTTGGCTTCTGTTTGGTGTGTAGTGTAGAATATTGGGAAAGGAGGCCGAAGGAGGGAAGCGGCAAATGTCACATAGGGCTGTATGCCTAAAGCCTCCCAGACCACTACAGAGGAGCCCCCCATCACAGTTTCCCAGCCCCCCCCCCCAACAACCTGCTGTCCTGGTGAAGCACTGCCCCTCCCAGGTGTTTGGAGCCCAAATCCATTTAGGGGCTTAGCGCCAAGCACCAGCACCTTGAAGAGGGCTGCAGAAGCCGACAGGCACTTGGCCTGGCTCCTTGGGGACCACAGCGGGCACACCAGGTAGGATTCGGCCGCTGCCTTCTGTGCTCTTGGGGGCACCCAAGAGGCCTTCAACAGCAGACCCACCCCGTGGTACGGAACAGGGATCGACACACGTGGCTGTCAGAGCCTGGGTGGTGAAATACGTGGGCGGGGGACAAGGTGGACGTTTCCTTTGGCACACGTGGTCAATGCCAGGACTTTGAGCAGCCTTTCCCTCCGTGCAGAACCCCCACCTCCTATTGGAAAGAGGAACCATTGGGCTATGCTATTGAAGGGGGGGAGAAAAGGGGCACTTACGCCCAACCCAAAATCCTCTGTCTCTGTAATGTACATGGGGAGAGTGATGTATTCTAGTGGTGTACATTCTGCACACAAAAGAGGCACAACACATACACACACACAGCTGGGAGAGGTTATCCATAAGGGTGACTAAATAAGGCTGTAAAGCAGCCACGGACAACCCTGAGCCTAGATGGAAATGTGTCCAGATAATCCACTTTGTGAAGATACGGCTGGAGTTGAGTCACCCGTTTCCCACGCTCTCCGCCCGGCCACCCGCCCGCAAGCACCTTATCTCAAAACAACAACCACAACAAAAGAGGAATCAGGAGCTGGGCACCCATGGGGTCCATCTCGGCTCCAAAGTCCAGTGCCGTTGCTCTCAAAGTGTTTTGCAAAATGCCTACAGAAGCCTTTCCTAAAGGCCAGCTGAGCAGGATCCTTCCACTGCCCCCAGCACCCTGCTGGGTAGGACCTTCACTGCAGGCGGTGCAGAGCTTGTGCGCGCACGCACATCTCCAGTCTCAACTCACTCTGAGGCTGTGGCCTCTCTTGCTCCAGAGAATGTCCTGCCCACCCCACAGCTGTTTGGGGCTCTGCATCCCAGGAGGAGGTGTAGTGGGGGGGGCAGCCTTGTTCTCAGCCCTTGCAAGCCACAGCCGGGGGGGGGGGGCTCCTGTGTAAGGGACCACAGCCACGCCAACCGGCTACCAAGCAGCCTTGAGGCTGAGCTTATTTCTAGGGAGGGGGAACTTCATGCTGATGCTTCTCTGCAACATCCCAATGACCTCCTTTTCTGCCCTGGAATCCCACAGCAAGGCGGATCTGTGACCTGCAGAGGCCTTAGACAGAGTAACGGGCAGACCTCTGGGGGGGGGGTTCAGTGAGGTGGGGAACCTGCAGGATGATCCCTCGGGCAGCTCCAAGTCAGGGGGCCTCTGAAGCTCCATCCCGGCTTCCTGGCCCTTGGCCATCCCATCAGGACCATTTGTTGGTTGTTGTTGGTCAGCCTCTCTGCTTGAACCTGAACTGTAAGCGTCACCTTCATCTCACAAAGAGTTCAGTAGAACTCAGAAGGCTTGCCTTCTTTGTAGCTTTTGGGGATCCCATCAAGCAGCAGAAGCTTGGCTCCTACCGTCAAGGAAGCTGTGGAACTGGCCTCCCCGCCTGCCTTCAGACACTGACCGACTGACTGACCGCAAGGTGGCTTCTTGGTGAGCCAAGAGCCCCTTCTCTTCCCTCCGTGGCTGCTGCTCAAAGCCCTCAAAAGCAGCCGTGGGCGCCGTGGCTTCCTTCTGCCCCAGGGGAGCAGCCCCGTGGGCCCCCATCCCAGGACTCTTCCCTGCTCAGCCCCGTGCTGCCAAGAGCCAGAGGATATTTGCTGCGTTTTGCCCAAAGGGAGAGAAGCGGGCTCTGCTTCCATGATCCCCCTCCCCTCGCGTGCCACCAGCTCTTCCATGTGTGGACATGCCCCCCCCCCACTGCCAGGGCCCAGAGAGCTCCCTGCCTCTCCCCACCTGGGCTGTGGCCCTTGTGCCCAAGGCATCATCCTCAGCCAACGCCTGGAGGCTGGCACAGGAAGGGCTCCCAGTTCAGCCAGCCCTGGCCGAAACCCTGCTAGGATCAACTGGCCAAACTGGGGGAGGGGAGGGCAGAGTCCCTCTTGAAAGCGGTCCTTCTGGCTGTCATGTTGCTTCCAGGCCCTTGTCCTCTCCCGCCTGTCCCACGCCTCTCTCTCTCTTTCTGTGTGTGTGTGTGTGTGTGTGTGTGTGTGTGTGTGTGTAGGTAGGTGGGTCACTGAGGCTCCAGGAGTGGCCAAGCAGGTCCCCGAGGACAAGGGAGCCTCGATTGAGCATGTGGGGGGGGGTGCACACGCTCTGGGAAAGCCTGCTTCCAAGTTTCCCTCTCTCTTCTCTGGCCGAAGAGACGGAGGAAGGGAAGAGGGGTTGGAGGGGGTGGGGTGGGGAAGGGGGAGCAGCAGGTGCAAAGAGCAGCGCAGGAGGGCTTCTTCGCGTTTTGGGTGCCTCTCTGCCAGAGAGCAGTCCTTCTGCTGCGTGCAAGGCTGGACTGCTTCAGGTTCTTCCTGCTGGGTAGAGTCTGCACTGAGCAGGACTTGGACTAGATGACCTCTAAGGCACCTTTCAATAGTCAGCAGTTCTGATTCTAAGATATTCCAGCTCCCCAGAGGGGAAACAGATGCTGAGCGATTCGCCCTCAGCCACATAGCGAGTAGCTTTGTGATCAGAGTGGGAAGAGTCTTTTCCACCAATAATCCTTTCCCCCCCCCCCGCCTCCTTTTGCAACTGGCACTTCTCCCTTGAGTCTGGAGCCTGGGGGGGGGGGGGTAATCTTGGAAATGGGCAAAGGCAAGCCCTCCTTTGCAAAGCCCTCCCTTAGAAGAGCCCTAAGCTGCTGAAAGTGGCTGGAGAGAGAGCTGGGGTGGAGGTGGGGGCCTCAGTCCCGGGTGGGGCTGCCTTTACCTGCCATGGGAGGAGAGGAGACCAAGGGCTTCTCTCTTCCCCCAGGACTTCCCAGCCTGCCCTGCCATCTCCTGGCCCAGAGGCGGTGTGTGTGCGTGTGGGGGGGAGACAGGGAGAGTCCCAGCCGTTCCCTCTGCCTCTCTAACCTTCTCCAAGAATTTATCTCTCATCTGTTGCCTTCTAAGAACATATGGCTGAAATTCCCCTGAGCAGGACTTCCTTTTAGAGCATCTATTACTCAGATCAAGGTTAATCCTGAGCAATCTAATGGGGTGAAAAGGACTTTAAGATAAATCGGCTTTAATCTCTGGGGCTCTGGTGGCCTTAAAGGGCCATTTGTACACCCAGCCGCTCCTTGAAGGCCATGTTGGGCTCCTCGGCCGACTCTCTTCCACCTCATCTTGTGCCACCTGCAGGTTTAGGGTTTCTGGGTAGAGGCTGCGGTATAATGAGGGAGCAGGGGACAGAGCAGCCACGGCGGGGGGGGGGGGGAGAGGGAATGTGAGGCCAGGAAAACAGTGCAAACAGCAAAAGCAATGTAGCTTTGCAAACAGCCAGGGTCAACCCCCTCTTGCCTTTCCCGCCCCCTCCTACCCACTCTCTCCCCCCCCCCCAGGCCCTCAGCAGCATCCTCAGGACTGTATTGTCCAGCTGTGCCTCAGGGCAAAGGAGTCAAGGACCGGAAAGGCCTCTTGGGTGAGCAGAAGCCTGCAAGCTGCTCCCTCCCAGTGGCTGCAAGGAACAGCCACTGGCCTTTCTCCGTGGGCTTCGTCCTCAGGCTACGCAGGCCCACCACCATGCAAGAGAGTCTATTTTCTGTTCTGAGTAATGAGCGTGCTTATCAACTGCTGGGGGGGGCGGGTTGGAATGGAACACATCAGACTGGCAGGCCATGTCGGCATGTTTTCTCTGCAATTCCCCTGGGGGAACAATCAACTCAGTCAAACCCCTGCTAGGATTAGCTTGGCATTGCATTCCACACCTGGCTATTGGGCTCCTTCGCCCTCACCCCCCCCACGCACACACAGAGCGCTGCCCTTCCTTGACAGCTGGAGGGTTTCTCTAGCTGGCTGGGCTTGAAATGGGGGTGGGTGGAGGGGGGGTGGAGAAGGGGCTGAGTTGTTCACAAGCATAGGGAGGACATGCACCTGGAGTAGGAGCCGGGCACACATCCTGCCAGGCCAGGCAAGGCGGCGGGGTGTGTGTGTGGGTCCTGGCACCTGGTGTCCCTTCTGGAGGAGAACACTCTGGTTCTGCAGCTCTCCCTGGGGAGAAGGTTCCCCCCCCATGCCACAGGTCCAGGCAGGCAGTTTTTACCCAAGCAGGATCTCAAGGTTGCCCCCTTCGCCTGGCCTCTGTCCATTCAAGTGGTTAGCTCCCAAATCCCCTTCTAGTCGCCCCCTCCCTACGCCATGGCTGGTGATCTTGGGCCACTCCCAGTCTCCCCCCCCACCTCTGGAAGAAGGAGGTCCCCGTCTTTCCTCCGTTCCTGCCCTGCATTTCCTCTTTTGCTGCCTTTTGTCTACCCTGAAAGCTCTCCTGTCCCCCTCAGCTGGGATCCTGCTTTAAAACAGCAGGAGCGGCAACACGAGACAGCTGCACTGGATGCGACCAGAGGCCCAGCTGCTCCAGAACCCTGCTTGCCCAAGGACCAGTTTTGCCTTCAGAAGCTCCCAAATGGGCCAGGAGCGTGATGGGGCCCCCTCCTCCTTCTGCTGCCTAAGAAAGACACACACACACACAGAGAGAGAGAGAGAGAGAGATCTAGGAAGGCTGGAGGTCACATCTAGGCTGAGCTCCTTCGCCACTTGGAATGGTCCTAATCGCCTTGTAATAAGAAATTCCCTTATAAGCCATGGTTTGGCAGAGGAAGCAGAGGAACAGCCTCATCTTGCAAAACCAAACTCTCCTCCCCAGCAAAGAGCAGGAGGCTCAGTGCCTGCACCAAGCCCCAGGCCCTCTGGACCAAGACACACACGCCCCCCCCGGAGGGAGCCGCGTCTGTTCTATGACATCTCAGCAACACACACACACACACACACACACACACACACACACACACACACACACACACACACACACACACACACACACACACACACACACACACACACACACACACACACACACACACACACACACACACACACACACACACACCAGGCGTCTCCTACCCATTCAGTCTTGGCATGGATTCTGGACTCCAGTGGAAGTGAGCTGGCAAGGAAAGTTTTAAAAACTGACAAAGAAACGTTCGGACGTTTTTCTTTGGAAGATGCTGCAGCTGCTGAATGGGCAAAGCAGCCATGTGTGCTCTCCAATGGGAAAGGTAGTCAGGAAATCTCAGTGAGTCCAAAATCAGGCAGCAAAGCAGCCCTTTCCACCCCTTCTCTGTCTTGGCAGCCTCTCCACTTCTGCACCAGGTCAAAGTGCTCTGGCCCTGCCTCCTTGAAAGGATCAAGACCCTCCTCCCTCCCACGAACTCTGACCCAGAGCCCAAAGTCATCACTTCAGGGCCTTCTTTCTGTCCTCACCTCTCTCTCTCTCTCTCTCTCTCTCTCTCTCACACACACACACACACACACACACACACACACACACACACACAGAGCCAAAGGAGGCTCAATGGGTTTGCGCAAGAGAGAGGGCCTTAAGCATGGGTGTGTGTGTGTCTGGGGGGGGGAACCCCTCCCCAGAAGTGTTCATCTGACCCAACCCTGCCACCTCTTGAGCACCAGACAGAGGCCTTTCTTTCCCTCTCCCCCTGCTTTTTATTGTTCGGCTTAAAATAGGTCGGTATGTTTCAAGCCTTTGCGCTTCACTTGCTCTCCTTATTTAGGTTCTGCACTTTCT
Organism: Pogona vitticeps; assembly: GCF_051106095.1. Taxonomy (NCBI): domain Eukaryota; kingdom Metazoa; phylum Chordata; class Lepidosauria; order Squamata; family Agamidae; genus Pogona; species Pogona vitticeps. The sequence continues at coordinate 508,420 of NC_135786.1, forward strand.
TCCATTTGTTTTGGGCAATGCATTTATACTTTGTGCTTTTACCTCCCTTTCAAGACCTGCCCATAGGACTCTGGCTATGGGGTGGTGGTGGTGGTGGGGAGGATGAATGAATGGAGAAATTACACATGTAGCTTTACTTTCCTTGGAGGCAGGGCTCCTGGCCCAGGATGGCTTTTGACTAGCTGCAGAAGAGCAGGGTCTCGGCAGCAGCCAAAAAACCAACCAGGTGGCACTGCTGAGGGAAGGGACCCCATGTCCCCTCTGCCCCCCAGCCTGAGCTGATGGAAGAAGCCAGAAGAATATCTGGAAAACCAGCTTCCAAGCAGGAGAAAATAATCCTGAAATGGAAAGGAAGTACTGTATCCGTCTCCAGGAAGATCTGCAGTTAAACCAATCCAAATCCATGGGTGGCCAAACACACACCAGAGCCAAGAGGATGCAGGGAAGAGATCAGAGTCAGAGCATTTGTAGGGCATGGCCAGAGGTTGGAAACATGAATGTTTTGGCTGGAGCATTCTCAGAACTGCAGGCCAGAAAGGGAGCTTTCCAAACTCTGGTCACCACCCTTCCTTTCTCTTCCCTCCTCCCTCCCTTCTATCCATCATCAGCTTCTCCCTCCCTCCCTTCCTTCTGCAACATTAAGTGCCACTTGCAAGGCCTCGCCGCCGGGTGGGCAGGGGGAAGAACCGCCTCCCAAATCCCAGAGTCCCAGACCCTGCCGGAAGATGGTATCTCAGCTAAACGATGCAAAAATGATTTAATGGAAGAAGCTAATCAAGGAAGCCAAGAGAGACCCTTCGCCACAGTGCAGATACAAGATTCAATTAAAATGCAGCCTTTGTGGGCCTCACCATTTTAATTTTCCACAAATTAGCTTAAAAAAGGTATGGAAATGAAGATATTAGATTTTTTTCTAAGTCAAAAGGAAAAAAAATCCTTTGAGGATTACATTAGCAATTCCCCTCGAAAAGCCAACGCATGGCCCTGATTCCCTTGCTTTAATCCCCTGCAGCCCACAGCCTGTTTCTAGTCCTTCCTGGACAAGAAGGGTTTGGGGCTAGGGCGGTTAACCCTTCAGCTCCAGGATCACCCTTCCAGCCCCCCTCCCTCAGAACCCGTTCTTGTGGGTGTCAGGCTCAAAGGCTGGTCCAGGAAGAACCTCGCTCAGGCGTCACTCGCCCCTCCTGGCGAAAGGAAAGCCCTTCCTGCCAAGATGCAGCTTGGAAACTCTTGTTGCTGCTGCTGCTGCTGCTGCTGCTTCAGGGCATGAAGAATGCCACCGGGGAGGCACCCGTCTGAATGGTAGAGATTTTAAACACGCCTGCCTCTGACTTTGCTTGCGCCAGACCCGACCTCCTTCCTGGAGTCAGAAGCAGCTGCTGCAATTGTGGGTTGATCTTGGTTTCTCCTGTGCTTGGCCTCCTAAGACCGAGAGCAGAGTCCCAAAGTGACCCCGTAGCCATCCAGATGTTCTGGACCCCCAGAGAATCTGGCAGCCTGGCCTCCCAGGGGTTGGGGGATCTTGTCTCTTCCTCATCTTCCCTGGAGTAGGAGAGGAGCAGCAGGCTTCCATGGGGGGTGGTGTCCTTTCAGAACGTGGCTTGTTCTGGGGCCCTGCTTCCTCTTCGTGCCTGCTTGTTTCAGGGGCGTCTGCGAAGGACAGCAAGCCGTCTGTCCCTGTCCTTTCTTCAGCTGGCTGTTCTCGGTCCTCCCGTGGTTCGAGAGAGCAGGAAGGATTTCCCCCTTTTCCTGCCTTTGTTCCGTCAGCCTTGCCTTTCCTTTCCGGCTGTTAAGGTCTCTCTTTCTCTTGGAGAGTGGATGGTGACCCCTCCCCCCCCACACAACATTTGCTTGGATCTAGCCAGTGGTGGGATTCAGCAGGTTTGCACCAGTTCTACAGAACCGGTGGCTAATGTATTATTGGTTCTGCAGAACCGTTTGTTGGCCTGCTGAATCCCACCACTGGATCTAGCACACTGTCAGCGATCTAGATTAAAAGAGGTTTTCCTACCATGTGTTTTCCAGATAAATTTTGATTAATTAATTGATTTTACTTACTTTTTAAAAAAACCTGTAAACTCATCTTGGGCTTTCTTTTCTTTCTCTTTTTGTTCCAGAGAAAAGAGAAAGTGGGCTTAAAACTCTCTGGGCAACTCTATGGCAGTTCTGCTCAGCCAACAGAGATTCTCCAAGAAGACACCACCCGCCCACCCCTCCCCGCAGAAGACTTACCCAGCCCTTGTGGCCCGGGCTGTTGGGCAGGCCTCCATGAGGTTGTTCCCCCTTCCCGAGGTCCAAGCGAGGAGACCCCTCTGCTCCTGCTCGCCTCTGTGCCTCTTGTCCAACGCGATGGGGGATGGAGCTGTGCGGTTCCTCGGCACAGCTGAGGAGGTTTGCCTCCCTGGGCACCCCGTGTGTGCCAAGGCTCCTCACTCTGAGGTGGGAAGGCATCCTAGGCAGTGGCTCCGCCTGCACCTCCAGGGGAGCAGGGGCTCAGCCCGAGGAGTCCCTTCCCCTCTGGAAGCTCCTGCCACCAAAGAAAGGCCTAAGGAGGGTCTGTACGGCACGACCTTGTTCTGGGCCGATTTTATTCCAATCAACTTTAATTAAGAAAGAAGCTTTGTTGTGTTGCACTGTTTTAATTACCTGTGGTTAAACATTCCCATGAGCCTGGTTACTCAGCCATAAACTCCACTGTACTTCCATTTAAAAAGGCATCTAAAATCTATGGTCTGCCATTTGTATAAATGGACATACAGGGAGCAGAGGAGGGAGGACCCCCAGGACTAAGAGGAGCTCAGGATGGGGCCCGGTGCAGGTGTGGCTACCTGGGAAGCAGTGGGTTCCCCAGTCAGCAGGGCCCTGAGTTGGTGGGAGGGAGCAGAGCAGGGCTGTTAAGGAGAGGCCCTTCTGGAGGGTGGAGTCCAGATGTTCCATGGCGCTGGAAGAACTGGGGGAGAAGGGCTCCCGGGCAGGCAAAGGGGGATGTAAAGAGACCCTCTTGTGCCCTCCTTCCCCCCCCCCAGTTAGAAAGTGGGTTCCTCTCTCCACCCCACCCCCCACCCAGGCTGCTCAAGGGCATGAAGGCCAGGGGGCCACGTGGGTGGGATGGGGGGGGACAGGGACAGGTGGGAGGACTCACCTGGGCTGAGGAGCACTGGCGACACCTTGGGCTCTGGATGGGCCTGGTGGTTGGTGGGGAGCGGGAAGCACCTTGAAGGAGGGGAAGGGCCCTAGATCTTCATTACAACTGGCTAACCATGAATATCAATCACAATTCCCTGTGTCAGCTGCACCAGGCAGCCTCAGCCAAACAGAAAAATAATCAGTTTATAACAAATAAATGTAATTTTTCATCCCCCGCCCCCGGCCACCAATTCTCCAGTGGTTTTTCTACGTGGCTTTCACCAGCTGGATGCTTCTGAAGATGGTGACGGTAGCAGGGGTTTGCCAGCTCCAACCCCCACCCCCACCCCCACCCCGCTGCTGTGGTTCCTCAGCTTGGCTGGGGAGGGGGAGGGGGCCGCCACACCCCTCCCCAAATCCCCTTATTAAGTCAGTTGCCATTGGTGCTGTACAGCCACGTGGCAAGCAGGCAGAATGCTGCTCGGGGGTCTCGTCCCATCACGTGCCAGAGAAACTTCCCAGCTCGTGTTAGGAATTCACATTTGCTCCATGTGCCTTCCCTGGATTTGGAAACCTTTGGGGTTACGGTTAGAGTTAGAACTGCCCTGTCTGGGCAGGAGAATGAGCCCCAGTGACCTCTGGGGGCAGGGGCTGGGATCCTGGCTCCCATTGCACCCCCTTGGCCACTTCCCGCCCTGGCTAACATGAGAGGAGGTGGAGGCCAGCCAGGTACAGGTGGCCACAGGGGTCCCCACCCGGTCCTAGACGCTCGGCCCCCACGACCCTCTCCCTGCCTCCCCCCCCCACAGCTTGTTCTTGTCTGTTTGGAACATGGCTCCCCATTTCCCCACCCTTCCCTGAAGGACTTCCCATTCCTTGAGGGGGGGGCGGGCCCTTCTCCTCCCTTCCTGTAGCTCTCCCAGAGGTATCTGTGCCTGACCTTCAGCATCCCTGAAAGGCACAGAGTCTTTGCTGCCCACTCCCCCCCCCCCCTTTTGCTCCTGACACTTTGAGAGGGAAGCCCATTTATCACTGTCTCTTTCCAAGGGTTCTGTATCTTGAGAGCCACGTGGGTCATCCAGCAGCAGAACAAGTGTGGGGTGGGGTTTTTTTTTCACTGTCAGAGTTACCATAGAGTGAAGGGGGTCAACTGTGGCTTCTTTCCCAGTCCCTTCCTCCACCCCCACCCCCCCAATGTGCTTCCTCCCAGCTTCTTCTGCTTCTTTGGCTGTCCTTCTCTGGGGCCAGTTGCACTCTAGCCAGAGAGAAGAGTCCCCTCTCAGGAGGTAAGGAGATCGCCCCTCTGACAGCAGGCATCCTTCATCTCAGTCTTAGCTAGCTAGCTAGCTAGTTAGTTAGTTAGTTAGTTAGTTAGTTAGTTAGTTAGTTAGTTAGTTAGTTAGTTAGTTAGTTAGTTAGTTAGTTAGTTAGTTAGTTAGTTAATTATGTGCTGTCAAGTCAGAACCAACTTATTAGGAAGCCTTGTTGGAGAGTTTGTACCGAAACTCGTGTGAATTCCAGTAAAACGCACAGCAGGAAGCGCCAGCCGGTTGGGCAGAATTAGCTAGAAGTTCCCCTTTTGTATCCGCCCCTCACCAAACACTAGCACTTAAAAATAACACCCAGGAGGCCTTTATTATTATTATTATTATTTTTGTATTAAAGAATTCTATATTCTGCTCACATGGATAAGCATTCAGAAGGTTTCAGGTCGATACAGAAAGAAGAAATAACAAAGACAATGTCCTTCTCCTTGGCCCACGTGGCTGGAGAGGTATCCAGGCTCAGAGAGCCAGGGTGGAGGTCTTACATCTTGAAAAGCGTGTGCAGGAATGGGGACCAACAATGGTGGTTCAATCACCTCGTGGTGAGAAGGGCCGGAAACAGGGGCGGAGCCTCCCTACCCGGGAACAACAAACTCCAGCATGCAAACAAACAAGCAAACAAGTTAGTTTGTGTTGCAGGCCCTTCCCCTTTGAAATTTACATCTAGATTGTTTGACCATCCAACAAACCTAACAGGGCTTTCAAGGTGAGACCTTTAAGCACTGCTCTCACCAGTTCCACATGCCCAGAGAGCTTCCATGGCTGAGTGGGGATTCGAACCCAGGTCTCCAGAGTCTTAGTCCATCACTCTATCTACTACACGACACAGGGAGCCCTGCCTTCTGTACAGCCTGGGAAATGAGTCAAGGGGAAAAAAGGTGGCAGAAAGGATAAACTATGGAAGGTTTGGTATTTGAGGGGGGGGGGAATACAGCTCAGCTGGTTGGATAGAATCTGAGTGTCTGGCAAGGGCTGGGAGCTTGACTCCCCGATTGTACCTCCCAGGAGAAAAGCCAGCCTGGGTAGCCTTGGGCAAGCTGCATGGCGGTCCCGGAGCACCCACGGAAGAAAGAATGGGTGAACACTTCTAGCTACTTTATACCGAGGAAACTTTGGAAACGGTTCCCACAAATATTTCTTTATTTATTGGATTTCTATCCCGCCCATCTAGACCAAACTTCTACTCGACTTGATGGCATGCTCTTCATTAAACAAAGTTTTAAAGGTTTGTGAGATGTTTAAGGAGTGGTTTTACCAGCTCCACTCTTCCAGTGAGTTTCCGTGGTTGAGTGAGAATATGAACCCAAACTGCTTGAGTCACAACCCATCACTCTGTCCATACACTATAAAACACAGGAAAGCCAGAAGTGATTCGATGGTATGTCATTACAGTATTTACAGGAACAGGATGGAAGGTTTATGCCTTCTTGCATAAGAGGGAAAGAGGCTGGCTTCTCCCTCTTGCCTGAGATTAGGACCCACCTGGGTCTAAATGGGGCGAGGGGGGAGGTTCAAGAGAGATAATGGGAGAGCTTCTTTCCATGGTAGGTAGACAGACTGTGGTCGGGACCAGAGCACAATGGACTTCAACCTGTCCTAGCTGGAGATGGGTGCCACCCGTGGCTGCTAGCCATGACGGCCAGGCCTTCGCCCCCACCGCCAGCATCCATCTGCCACCACACACTGCTTACTGGGAGTGCCAGCAGGAGGGGCCCAGAGGACTCCAGCAGGAAGGCTATGTGCCATTGTTCTTTTTCTGTGCTTCCCCCTCACCCCCCACTCCCACTCCCACTCTAGCCAGGCGCTCCGCTCTGCAGGACTGCCCAAAGAAGATGACCCAGGAAGAGGAAGAAGGGCAACTTCTAGGGACCCACAAGAAGCTGCCTCAGCCACCAGGCAGACCCACTTAGGCGCCCAGCGCTGCTTCTCCCCCATCTAGTAAGATCAGCCACGAAGGGGGGGGAGGAGGGGTCAGCAGGGAGCGCTCAGTGGCTCCGGGTGCATCGTTTCCAGGCAGGGCCCAGATCCAGAGTTGAAAAGAGGCTCCCGGACAGCAAGGCTGGTTCACTTCGGGCTCCTCCTCCGAGCAGGGCTGGTGGAAGAGATGGGGCAGAAGCGTGGCTCGAACCTCTCTCCTGACTAGCCAGTCCCCACAACCCTTGGCTCTGCCTGGTGATTCCAGCCCCACCCCCTGTGCACCCCACCCCCACCTCTCTCCCAGCAGCGGAAAGGCTGCCTCTCCTCCCCCCATCCCCATCCCCACCCCGCCCTCCCCCTCCCACCCCCTTTCCCTGCGCGCTAAATGGTTCTCGATGCAGGATTAATTTGTCATATTGACACTGATCGTTTATTACGGAGCAGAGAGGAGCCCATTCATTTGAATAGAAAACATTTCATCTTATCTGGTGCCTCTCCCCAGCGCGAGCCCTCGCTTTTTAACCTTGGACAACCAGGCGCTCATAATTTCCTCCCTGACACCCGATAAGAAACTTACTTCTGAATCCGGCTTTCTTTGGCATTTTAAGCACCTGCGCAAGGAAAACCTCAGCAGCCACTCTATACTAGGCAGCCCCGGCCTGGCTCTGCTCCCTGGGTGGGGTGGGGTGGAGTGGAGTGGGGGGGGGGTTTCCTCTTCCTTTCTGCTGGCCCACTTTTCAGGCTTTGGAACCGACCTTCGCCCTCCGCCCCGTCCACACACCCGCAACAGAAACCTGGAAGGCTCCACCCCGGCTGAAATCTCGAAGGTGAGAAGGATCAGTATCTGGGGAGGCTGGAACGAAGGAAAGAGATTTGCCTCAGATCAGAGCGGGGAGCGCCCGTCCTTGCCCTGGGCCAGATCGGAACCCGCTCGGCCCCCGCAATGGGGCTGGCCCTCCACCCCTCCTGGCATGCAGGCACTCACACTGACCCCCCTCCCAAACCTTTCCAAGGCCCACAGGGTTTTGCAGCAACGTGGCCGTTCTGGCCCGCCTTCACATTCCACTTGACGAAGAGTCCTGTGTCGTTCAGAAGTTCGCCAAGGCAGCAGCAAGCTCCCTCCCTCCCTCCCTCCCTCCGCCCCACCCGGGCCGAGCCCCGCGGCTCCTCCCGTCCGGGCACCCGAGACCACCTCCTTCGGCGCTTCCAGGCGGCGGGCAGAGCGCGCCCATCCGAAGCCGCCCCGGCCCTTGGACGCAATTGCCGGCCCGGCTGGCGCTAGGAGGCCGTCCGGAGGCTTTCCCCCCGGAGATGGCTTTCCGATCCGACGGAAGGCCCTGGTGGAGATAAGACGCTCCTTTCCAAGGCCCCGGCTGGAAATGCGGGGGCTCGGCGGGGAGGCGCAAATGGAGATAAATGAGCGGCCGGCGGCGACAGGCGGCAGCGGCGGCCTTTTCCCTGGCTGCCCAGAGGCCGGGTGTGTGTGTGGGGGGGGGAGCAGGCCCTGGAGGCACGGGGGTTCACAGAAGAGAGGTCTGGGAAAGTTGCGGGGCCGGGGGGAAGTCGGGCGGAGAGGAGAAGCCCTCTCCCAAGGGGGCGGGCATCAGCAGATCCCCCTCCTGTCGGAGGCGCCCTTCTCCTTCTCCTCCTCTAGCAGGCCCGGCTCAGAGCCTGCGAGGAACCCGGACGCCGAAGACATCGCCGCCCGGGAAGTCGGCCCGCATGCCCGCTTTGCCAGACCTGGAGGAGCCAGGCTCTGCGGCAGGCGCCCGGAAGGAAGGGCGCCGGACCTTCCCCGCTCGGCGTGGCTCTCTTCAGACGACCACAGACGCGTCTGATTTCACCTCAGGACAACGAAAGGCGCACGTGCGCAGTTTCCTTTCAGTGTCTGTCCTCCTTCATCCCTCTTTCGGGTGGAGAAGCAGTGGCCCCTTCGCTCCCCGCACAACCGCCTCTGGGGGTGACTGGGCGGGACTCCTGGGGCAGGAACAAGCCCTCCCCCGGGCGTGCGGGGGGGGCGGCGGCTGCTGAGTCCTGGCTAGCCGGAGCCTTCTCCCTTCCTTCTGCTTCCCCCCCCCCCCCAATCTCCCCATTGGGAGCAACCTCAGGCGCCTATTCCGCCCGCCCGTCCGCCTGCCTTTAGCCTGGCTCCCTCTCGCCCCTGGCTCTGCCTGGCAGGAATTGATGACCCCTTCTGCTCCCTGGTGCCCCCCTCCCGCCACCATTGTTGCCTGCCTGCCTGCCTGCCTCCCTCTTCTCCTTCCCCCCCCCACCCCGCTTCTTGGAGCCAGGGACCAGGGAGACTTAACACAGAAAAGTGGAGGGAGGAGGGGCTGCCTTTTCCTCCCCGGCTTGCCCAGGCCCTGCACACCAACACTCCAGGTCACCCCGGTGTATCACTCAATTCCTGAAGGGGTCTGACTTGGCCACCTGACACAGGCCTTAGTTACATCCCAGCTGCACTACTGTAACGCCCTTCACATGGGGCTGCCTTTGGAAAGGATAGGAAAACCTCAGCAGATCCAAACTGCCGCAGCTGACTGGGGCTGATTACAGGAATCACATGACCCACCCACCCTTTGTTACAGCAGCTCCACTGGCTGCCAACCGACTCCCAGGCGCAGTCTGAAGTGATGGTTCTAACTTATAAAGTCCTAAACAGCTTGGGTCCAAGCTATCTCAAGGACCATGTCTCCCATTATGAGCCTCCTCGGGGGCTAAGAAACTCAAGAGTGGCCTTCCTCTCAGTCCCATCATCCCCACAGGTGGGGACGCAGGAGATGGAGTCTCTGTGGCTGCTCCCAGACTCCGGAACTGCCTCCCACTGGAGGCCAGGAAGGCAACTTTTCCCTGAGTGGCTTCCATGAGTTCGATTTTTAAATGGATTTTTGTACTTTAGTGCTTTGAATGTGTTTTGGTTTTGCCTCTATTTTTTGTATGGTATTTGTTTGATCCTTTTCAGTATTTGTATACACACCGTTGTTATCTTTTATATTATGTTTTAATGATGTAAGCCGCCTTGGGTCCTTTTAAAGCCAAAAGGTAGGGTAAACATATTTAAAATAAATACTGTATAAATAAAATGAATTGTCTACCCAGAAACAAGAGGCTGCTGCAAATCCTTCTACATCAGGCTGTTTCTAAAGATGTTTTGGAAGCATTGGCTTCCCAGTGGCCCTGTTGGTTCCCGTTGCACCTGAACTGTGCCAGGTGGACTAAAGCCAGCATAAAGTCTCTCTCTCCCCTCCCTCCCTCCCCTCCCCTCCCCCTCCTTCCCTCCTTCCCCCCCCCCTCTCTCTGTCTGTGTGTGCATGTGTGTGTGTGTGTTGGGGAGCCAAATGACCTCCAGATATGCCTCCACCCAGGCCAGGCGGGCTGCTCTTTAAGAGCCTTCTGAGAGCAGTCATGTTGGATGTGTGTGTGTGTGTGTGTGCAAAGGTTCCCAGAGGGGCCCCTCATCGCTGGGAAGGGTTTTGAATGGAAGTCATTGAGAAACACCCCCATCACCCCCCACAGGCTGTCAGGAAAACTCTCCAGAGACTTGTTTTCCGCCAGGATGTCTTGAGTTGTGGGTTTCGCAGAAGCACTCCTGGCTCCGGGTGCAGTGTCGCCATTTATGTTTCCTGTTCTGTCCTGGTTGTTAGCTTCCTTCCGTGCATGGCTATGTTTATTGTTGTTTTTTCCATGAAAGTCCTTGAGAGGATGTTCTGTTCTGAAAGTTGGCCTGACAATTAAACAAATAAACAGATGACACACCTTCATCCTCTCGGGCACTAGATGGAAATGGAGCCCTGGCACATGTTCCCCCACCAAAGCAGGGGATTCGATATATGTATATTTCCCTCCCTGTACACATGCACCCACAGAGACAATCCCACTAGACTTGGAGACTTGCCGCTGGGCCGTGAAGAGGAGCTTCTCTGCTGTCAGTTTGTGGGCCAGGCCTGAGCCCTTCCTGGGAGGGAAACAGGGCTCTCCTGGGAAGAGCAGGTAGAATGCCAGCCCACCACTAAGGGAGGCCCACCAAGGGCGGCCTGGCCTGCCAGTGTATGCTTGGATTGGGATAGGGAAGGTTTCCTGGGCATATGGAGGATGTTGATCAGTCTCAGGCACTCGCCCTTTTTAAAGGAGCCAGCCAGTGTCAGGGCAGACCCTCCCCTCCATTCTTCCAGGCCCCTCAAACTGGGTACCACTATGCAGAGCGAGTGGGTGGGCTCTGCAGCACCGTCCGTCCCTTCTCCCCCTTCTCCCCCTCCCGCTCCTCTCTGTCTTGTCAGCATGACTTTGAAGCCCCACTTCTAGAGGATCCCAGTGACCAGCATGGCGGAATCAGTGGAGAGGGCTCTTCAGAGGCTGATCCAGCTTCAGGGCTCTTCTGATGGATGGCCCTCCTCCATGCCCACGCATTCTTAATGGGATCCTTCCAGCTTCGTGAACACCCTGCAGAGGCTCGGCTGGCAGGGTTCGGGGCATGTCTGCCCTGTCCTTGGGAGTCCCGCTGAACCCCTCGAGCGAGCTGGCCGGCCGAGAAAGGGGACACAAAGAACCCATTTCCTTGGGCCTCTGCCGAGGAGGGAGGGGGCTGTGCCGGCCTCTGGAAAGCCCGGCCCCTCTCCTCGGTCCGCAGCCTCTGTGGAAAGAAGGCAAAGCCCTTTCCTTCCATCGCCCTTCACAGCAAGGAAAAGCAGATCTGATTCGGAATTAGCCTGCAAGGGCCGTGTTCCCTTCCCTCTTATCTGAGTCGCTGTAACAAGTGCTTTGCATTTATTCCACCCAATGTGCTGCAGAACTGCGTTACAGCTCATGGCTGCGAGCCATCTGCGGAGAGAAATCCAGTTATACCTTGTATAATAAGTTCCTGACAATCTTGCGGAAGACTCCGGGTCATAAAAGTCTCCTGGTTTTATCGCCAGTAACAGACACGGAGAGAAATTAAGTTGTCTTATCAAATTTAGATAATATATATCCCTCTGGAGTGGAAGGTTCCTGATGGATCTTTTTCAGCCTGGGGGGAGAGAGGGAGGGAGGGAGGGAGAGAGGAAGAGGGGGAATACCCCCCCCGCGCACCACAACCTTAGGGGTTCTGAGGTATCCAGCCTCAAAGAGTAGCTCTGAGTGGAGAAGCAAGGGGCTTTCTGGCCATGGAAAGAGGCAGAGACCACGTTTCCAGTGAGGAATGAATGAGCAGGCCTGGCACTTCCCCCCTAACCCTCCAGCCATGGCTTCATCCCTCCGTATGATGAGCATCTGAGCCTCCAACCTCATTCTCTGATGCACAAGCTCTTTCTTTTTTCCTCCCGGGGCCTTTGTGAGCTTGGCTAATCCGAGAGTTTTGCAGCCAAGGTGGCCGGATGGCTTTCTGTGCTGGTGCCCAGCTCTGGAGCGGAGAGTGATGGATGCCCTGAGAGTAGACAAGTGAGGGATGGAGGGAGAAAGTGTGTGTGTGTGTGAGAGAGAGGGGGGGGGGGTTGAGATAGCACAGCTCTTGCTGGTAACTGGGGTGGGATTTGCGAGAGAATAACCAAGGCCGTCGGCTGGATTTTGCTCCCCAACAGAGCTTTGATCCTTGCCACCACTCATGACCCGGATTTAGGTCCCTGGCCTGCAAGGCCCCTGCCTGTTGGGGAGAGAGGGAGAGGCTGCCAAAATGCACCCCACACATGCCTGGCCCGGAGGAATGCTCTTTCTGGCCAAGAAGGCTGCTACGGCTCGGCTCGCTGGGACAGAACAGGCACCTGCCCGGTCAAGGTCTGGTGGCCCTGCAAGCCCTCTGTCACTGCGAGGAGGTGAGCACTAGAGCCCTAATTAGATGCGTTAGGGGGTGGTTAAACAGAGGCGTGATTAACAGAATTTAGGAGGCCAGATTGGATGATTGAAAAAGGCAGGTGGGCAGGTCACGTGGGGCCAAAGCAGAAGAACGTTGTCTTTGCTATTTCTTCTTTCTGTATCTATCTGAAACCTTCTGAATGATTATCCATGTGAGCAGAATATAGAATTCTTTAATACAATAATAATAATAATAATAATAATAATAAAAAAGGCCTCCTGGGTGTTATTTTTAAGTGCTAGTGTTTGGTGAGGGGCGGGTACAAAAGGGAACTTCTAGCTAATTCTATCCAACCGGCTGGCACTTCTTGCTGTGCATTTTTGTGGAATTCAAATGAGTTTCCATAACTCTCAACAGTTCTGACTATGTTCAGGTGCCTCCAGGTCCTGTCCTGAATGAGGGGAGGCCAAGGGCTAGCTGTGAGCTGGGCAGGTCTGCTGGAGACCACAAGTTATTGGGAGGGGGCTAGAATAAAAATGGCTTTTGTAAAACAAAGGATCTCTTGAAATGATGGCATTAAAAGGCCAAATGAGGTCCTGCATAAGCAAGTGTAAGCCTTGATCCCAGCATTGCTGTTCCCCAGTCCCTGAGGCCGAGGGCCACCCTCCCTGTTGCTGGGGAGCGCAAGATGGAGGGCGCACAGCTGCACCGCCTCTGTTCTGGCCTCTGGACCTCCTGGAGGCATCTGTCCAGCGGCTCTGGGAAAAACATGGGAGACAAGGAAGGCCCAGGGACTCTGGCCCAGCTTCAGGACTGTTCTGACCTTTGCCTGTTCAGACCAGGGAGAAGGAAATGTGTCAGGCCTCAGCAAGGACAAGGGCTGTGGGAGAAGGCCAAGGAGCCAGCCACGCTGTCAGGAAAAAGGCCCCTCTCCTCCTCCTGGCAGCCCCAGGACACTCAGTCAGGGTGGGGAGACAAAGGGGGTCCTTCCACTTTGTCTCCTTCCACTTCTACTTGTAGCCCATTATTAGAACTCAGCAAAAGTATTCAGAAAAAGTGAAACCAGGGCATTCTGTCCTCCACTCAGAATGCATCCCCCCAAACTGTGTGTGTGTGTGTGTGTGTGTGCGCGCGCACACACACACACGAGAGAGCGAGAGCAAGCAGTTGAGATTTCGATGGTTGCTGTACGTTTTTCGGGCTGTCCCAAGAGCCGAGGTCTCCAGTCTTTCGGGCAGTGGCCATTTCACACAATCTGCAAGCAAAGCATCTGAAAGGTCCGTGGGTTTGTTTGTGTCAGGGGTTTTTTTTTGCCAGGCAGGCAGTGGTGGGGTGGAGGACTTAATCCCTGGTACCGGGGGGGGGGGGGGGGGGGAGGGGGTAATATTTGCCGGAAGAATCTACATGGGAGAGTGAAGCCCTCTCCTCCTTCCTCCACTGATTCTCCCCTGAAGATGCTGCCTTGTTACATGATTGTATGATTTCAGCAGATTTGCATGTGAGAATGTGCCTTAACATGCCTCAGACATGGCATGGGGCAATGTTTGTGAGGAAGAATCAGCAGGTGTCCAGTGAACCCGTTCACCTTTGGTAACCTGGCAGGTAGTGCAAGGATGGGTCTCTGGCAGGCTCTGGCCGGGTTCAGTGGCCCTTCAGCCCTGAAACTGACCAAGTCCCCTTCGGCCGCTTGGAGTGGCATCTTCCCTCTGGAGAATCAAGTTTATAATCTGGGTGTGTTTCTGGATCAAGCCGTCTCGATCTTGGGTTGTGACCAGGTCTAACTTTTTGCAACTTAGGTTGATGGCACACCGTCATCCCTATCTTGACTGGAAGTCCCTAATAACGCCAGTTCATGTGCTGGTAATCCTTTCGGATGACCACTGAAATGCTCTCTATGTGGGGCTACCCTGGAAGGCGGTTCGTAAGCCGCAGCAGGTGCAAAACACGTCAGCCAGGATTGTATTGGGAATCTCGAAATAGGATCATGTTTCATTATCATCCTCTTAGAACTGCAGAGCTGGAAGGGACCCCATGGATGATTGAGACCCGCTCCTGTCTACCTGGCAGAGCAGCTCTCCCTCCCAACAACCATCCTCCCACGCTCCCTGATGGAGGGAGGCCTCGATGCCTCCCAGGAGCAACAAGGCCTTCTCAGGGGTGGCCCCCTTTCCTGTGGAATTCTCTGCCCGTGGAAGTGCACCAAGCCCCCACCCTCCTAGTGTTTAGAGGGAAATTAAAAAACTTTGCTCTTCAGTCAGGCTTTGAGAATCTTCTCCCTGTTTAATTATCTGACTGTGTGATTTTGCTTAATTTAACACTATTGTTGCTATTTTGAGATTTGTGTTTTTGATGCGGGTGGGCTATAGGTGGTTGCCCCCCCCTTTTTCTCTTTGATGCTTTTATTCTGTGTACATATTTTCTTCTAAGCCACCCCTGCTTTCTCTTCCTGGCTTTCCTCCTCCTCCTCCTCCTCCTCCTCCTCCTCCTCCTCCTCCTCCTCGTGTGCCAGGGAAGGAGGAAGAGCCTCGTGGGTGGGTGGGTGGCCTTCCAGCACCTGCTTTTTGTTTTTTCTCCGTGCAGGAACTGCCGTTGTCATAGAAATGGGGGAGCCGTCAGAGCTGGCCGAGTCGCACGGGAGCCTGCCTGCCTGCCAGCCTGCCTTTCGAAGAGCCGGCCGGGCTCCCTGCCTCGCCTCGCCTCGCCTTCGCTTGCAGGCGCTGGAAGCTGCCCTGCCGCTCCGGACCCCGCTCCCCCCCCCCCACAAACACCTCTCCCCCCCCCCCCGCGCTGCCCTCGACCTTCCCCTCCCCCACCCCGTCGGGGCTGCAGGGCTCGGCTCAGACCTCCTCTTTTCTCTGGGGAGGGCTCCGAGGGAGGGAGGGAGGGAGGGGGTGAAGGGGAATGGGCCCAGAGGGGTCGGCCGGGGAGGCGCCCCTTCGCAGACCCACAGACCTGACAATGCCATTCCTGGGCAAACCCTCGAGATCTCCGGCTCAGGCAGGCAAGGGCTGGTTGGCTGGCTGGATACACACACACACGTGTGTGTGTGTGTGTGTGTGTGTATTGGCTGGCTGGACGCGCGTGTGTGTGTGCGTGGGCGTGGGCGCGCGCGCCTGGCGGGAGAAGATGAGACTTCCCAAAATAATTGGGGGGGGGGGAGAGGCCAGGTGGCGGCTGCGCCTTTGCGCGCTCCCTGCCCGCCGCGCCTCCTGTGGTCACCCAGGAGTGTGGGTGAGGAGCAAAGGGGACGGGGGGGGCTGGCTTGAAAGGGGTCACTTTGGCAGCAGGCTGGAAAAGGCAGGGAGGGGCGCCTCCGGAGGGCTAAGTTGGAGGGGGCAGGTGGCCTTTAAAGCGGGGCCTTTTGCGAAGGGGGAAGGGGCTGGGGCTGGCCCTTGAAGGCCACCCACCGCCTTCCCGGGGGGGGGGGAATGCTCAGGCTGTGCCTTGTGTGCCTCGTGAAACAACCCCAGGTATTCCGGCGCGCAAGTGGGGCAGGGTTAGGCCTCTGGCGACTTCTTTTCATCCGTTTCCTCCTTCCCTCGGGCAAGCGGATCCATCTCTCTGAGAGGTAATGAGGCTTGCAGGGAAGGCGCTTAGGGGGACACTCTGCCCTTCGGGAAGCGCCCGGAGATGCTGAGGGATGGAGAGGGGTGTGCCTGAGCGCCTGCGGGTGCCCACATCGACTTTTCGCCCTGGTCCTTGTCCCTCTGCCTTTCACTCCCTCCCCTGCAACCACCCCTTGCCAAGAGGACCCCAGCCTCCGAGGAGAGGCAAAGGGTTCTTCTCTTGGGCTCCGCGGCGCTAGAAAGGTGATGTCTTCAGAAACTTTAGAGGGAGGGACAGTATTTTTCTGAATTTTTTTTTCAAACAGTAGAAATTGAAGGGATAAAAGGCTAAGCAACCCATATTTTTAGGATCTTTACATGTCTGAAGTTGTGTTCTTATTTTCCAAGATATCACATTTTAGAACCTGGGTCCTTTTTGAAATCATGCAGCACATGCCCGGTCAGAGCAGGAGGAGAACAGACAGGCGGGTGGAGCCCTGCGATTATCTCAGACCTCTCAGGGGTAGGGAGGTGGGGGGTGGTTGTGGTTTCCCTCATGAAACACTCTGCTCGGAACCAGGAGGCACCCTCAGGAGGCTGATATGCCTCCTGCCAGGTCTCCTCATTTATTTATTTATTTATTTATTTATTTATTTATTTATTTATTTATTTATTTATTTATTTATTTATTTATTTATTTACACTTCTATACCACCTCACTAGAGTTATCACTCTCTGGGCGGTTCACAACACACAATAAAACCACACAATAAAAAGCTCAGTGCAACAAATACAATAAAAATACAATAAAGTACTGTACTGCAAAAATCACTTCAGAATCACTTGCACAGCAGTTCATTAACAATCATGAATTCTGCCAACAAGATTCTAGCCACTGTATACAGCCTGCTTTGCTCATCAAATGACAGTGTGTTCCAGTATATTAGATTTGGAAATGAGGTGTTTCCAGACAATGAATTGTTTATTTATAAAATTTACAATATGTTAAAACTACCTGGTCCAGGAGGCAAGAGAGGCACCTGTGCCGTCAGGACCGGACTGGGATTATGTGGCTGAATATGTTCACTCTGGTAATTAACTGAGCCACGGCATTCGGTGCCTTCTGCAGTCGCTGGGCCAGCTTCAAGAGAAGCCCCACATGGAGAACAGGGCGGTAGCTGATCTGTGAGAGAACCAAAGATGAACCGGTGTGGTCAGAGACTCCCCATCGAGTGGGAGGGGGGAGATGCCACTGTGCCATCTGCTGCCACTGACCAAAGGCAGATCTAACTATGGCTGAAATGTGACGCTCTGTTGGTAAGAGCCAGGTGTAGGTTGACTCCCGATTTGCACACATGGACCCTACTAGGGTGGAGGGATGACCTCATCCAGCCTAGCGACCCTTTCACCTAACGGTTCAGGGGATCCTCCCAACAGAAGGATCTCCCTCTTGCCCAGGTTCTGTTTCAGCCCGCTAGACTTTGTCTACTCCAGAACTGTGGGCCACACAACACTCCAGGGGCCGGAAGGGTCCATGGTGTCACACCATCTTCCCCAAGCTGCACCCGTGAACACAGCTGTCGAGGAAGGAACAGGAGCCAGCCCAGCGCGGAGCCTCTGATCCCTAACCTGGAGGTCCTGTTCACGAGGAGACCAATGCCAACGGTCTGAAAGGCCACCGAGAGATCCAGGAGGGCCAAGAGCGTCGATGCCCCCGTCAGCCTTCCTTAAAAGGTCAGGGCTATCGTGGTGTCATGGCACAGCCAGAACCCTGAATGGAATGGATTAAGGCAGTTTGTCTCATCCACGAATGCCTGTATTTGCTCCACCACCACCAGATTAGATTTACTTGCCAATTTGACTTTTCATTAGCTGGTGTCCTACTGCAAGTTCCCACCAGAGTAGACTCATTGGGGAACTGGGATTCACAGAAGTACCAACTGACCCTTGAAGAGTTGGTTGGCTGGATCAACTCTTTATGATGTGTCCATACGGTACAGTTATGGTGGTGTGATTGCACTCAAACTCTCCTGGGATCCGTCACCATTTGGTGAGCAGCTTAGAATTCTCTGCCAGGAGAGGCTCCGTGGCCCTTTCCTGAAAGGCCAGGTCCCCGGATCCCACAGGATTGGGCCAAGATATTGTTAAGGCAGAATCAATGTGTAGTGGAGATGAACACTTAGTAGAGATCAGCAACAGGAGGAGATTGACCAAGTTGTTTCTAGTTACTTTACAGTTACTAACTGAGCTAATCACAGCTTCCAACAAATCTACCCTCTGTACATTTTCTACTGTTTGTACGAACCCTAAGAAACCACCAACATGAAAGGAAACACAGATAGTTGTTTTTCTGCACTTCAAACAAATAGTGCACTCCTAACTCAAAGTGCAGCCACTGCAGGGGTTTTGGACTGGACACAAGACCATCCCACCCTCGGAACCCACCACCACCAGCACCATGGAGCAATCCAGAGGCAGAAAGGACCTAAGGCCACAGACACCCCCCCCCAAAAAAAAGTGAATTAGAGGAGTTGAGCTATGCCTGTCTAACCCTCCTCCTCCAGCCCAGGGATGTAGCCAGTGAGTAAGGTGGGGGGGAGGGGGAGAGGGATGGGCTGTCCCTAATGGAATTCCAGCAGCCTAACTTGTTGGAGTTTTGAATCAGCAGCACCTCATCTGGCATGGTGTCAGGTTGATGGGGTTCTGCTCTTAATCATCTGGCACAGGGTCAGACAGGCATGGAAAGCACTCCCTTGCAGACAAAGAGCTAGGGAGGAAGGCTGGCTGTGTGCACACGCTCCACTCATCTTCCACCAAACCTGCTTGCCATCCCCTCCCCAGCTGGAAGAGGGGAGTTGTTGCTTTGAGGACAAGCCAGGAATCTGGTCTTGTCCTCCTTGGAGGAAAGGTGGGGAAGGTTAGGGTAAGTAATCAAGGCACCTCCGTTGCTGAAAAGCCGCAATCCACTGCCCTTCCTCACATCTTTCTTCTTTACTTTCCAGACCCTTCATCCAGACCCTCTGCCTTATAGGTGGGTCCACACTGACCACTCAGCCCCTGCTGGGTGAGGAGTCGCAGAGGGAGGGGGAACCAGGATGGCCACCCCTGAGCTGGGGTTTGAAGAGGAGGGAGACCTATGTCTCTGCCCCCCCCCCCGGTATTCCAGCCTCCCCCAGAAAACACCCTGTTCAGCAGCCTCTTTATTTATTTTTTGTGCAGGAATTGTGTCTAATGAATTAGCCATGAATTGGAGCCAGGCACAAGGGGTAATTTAAACTGAACACTCATTCAGAATCATCCATCAGTTTCTTAGCACATTACCGTCGACAATCAGCTCTGTCGGCATGACATGCCTGAGAATGCAGCAGCAGCAGCAGCAGCAGCTGGGGGAGGGGGCCCCCCGCAAGTGCTTCCCTCCTGCCCAACACAGACCTTGCGGGAGCAACCGGGTGGTCCGAAACGGGGCACAAGGCACAGACCAGGCTGAGCATCTCCACCCCTCAAGGGCTTCCTATGTGGACCCCTGCCTGGTGCGTCTCCGGACAGCGATCTCAGGGGAGTGACCTGCTTGGCCAGGGTTCGGCCTTTGCCACCCCTCTCTCCCTGCTTTGGTCCAGACAGACCTCCGAGCTAGCCCGGGGACGACGGGAGGCCTCAGTGGATTCTCCAGGTGGTTTCTGAATGGGTTATTGCTGCCCCTGTGTTTCCTCTGCTGCTTCCTTGACATTTGAATGCTGCCGTGTTCCTGTATTTTGATGTCCAAAACCAAATGTGAGCAATATCTCTGTGTTCACCCCGCTTCTGCCCCACGTTCCTGGGGTGTAGCCTTTTTCCTTGGAGAAAGGTCATGAGGGGCATCTGAGAAAGAAGCGGGCACTGCCTGCAGGCTGCCCTGAGCTCTTCAACCCCCCTCCCTCCCATGGCCTTCACTCCCAGCAGCAACCTCGCTCTGACCCACCAGGTACATCTCCTAAACTAACACAGGGTCTGAATCCCTCCGGGGTGCTTTTAGGACGAACTGATGTATTGTAAGCTATGGTGCTTCCACGGACACCCAGCCCACTCCTTCAGGCCTCTTGTGCCAGCTTCTTTCCCTCCTCAGTCGCCTCCGTCCTTTCTGGGAAGGAGAAAACATGGACCGACCCCCTTCTAAGCACATCTGCAAGCTTCCTTCTAGGGAGACGGTTCAGCCCTTTGTGCTCTTCCCATAGCATTTGCAACAGGTATTGCTGCCCTTCATTTGTTTGCTTCTGAAGCACCTGCTTGTAAATTGGTTTGTAAAATGAACAGTGGGGTGAAAATCATAAACTAAACTCAGACTAACAGTTCTGTCAAGTCAGTTCCAAACTGGCTGGGTGGGCTGGAGCTCTGGATACCGTAGCAGCATTCAGGTGTTCAGTTCCTCACTAGGTCTCCCAGAAGAAAAAAGCCAGCCTGGGTGGCCTTGGGCAAGCTGCACGGTGGTCCCAGGGCACCCTTGGAAGAAGGGAAAGGGAAATTACCTCTAATTTAAAAACCCTGGAAAGGGTTGCCATAAGTCAAAATCAACCTGATGGCATGCACTTACTACTACTATTAAAACCAAACTAAACAGCATTCTGGGATCCCAGCTGAGGTGCAGGGTTGCTCATACGTTCTGATCCCTGACATGAAAGCTGAGATAGCCCAGTGGTCCAGACCTATAACCTGGGTCCAGGCAGAAAACCAGCATCTCAATGAGAGTTCTGGGCGAGAACCCCTTTCATGTGGCATGCTGGGTTTTTGCAGGCAAAGACTGATTTCATTTCATTTCATTTCGTCTCTCCTTTCCTTTCCACTTTGTGATGATGGACCACCCTGTGAGTCCCCCCCCCACCTGTGGTCTGGAGAAGCATAGACACAGCTTGCCCACTCACCAATTACTTGCCAGACCGCCCTTTGTGCCCAGTGGGTCAGGAGTGGAATGTGGCCATCAATGGCTGTCCGGGCCAGAAGGTGCTCCCTGACCACCGGCCCATCCCGCCGGACCACCCTGGGCTAGCTGTGTGAGCCGCAAACCCAGTGTAGATCTGAACACGTCCTTGCAGAGATAGCCATGGTGTGGGTCCATCGCTGGTCCCATCTCATTCCTGATTCACTGGGTGCTTGTCTCTGACCAGCGTTCCCACACCCCTTCCCACTCAGCGGCAGGCGGGGCCTGAGCAAAACCAAGATTCAGCTGCTGGGGATCCCAGTCTATGCCCTGGGAAGTCATCCTGATGTGGGGAGCACCCACTCCACAGAGCCCCTTCCTCCTGGCTGTGCTGTGACTCAGGCATCCTGCTTCTGTGCTCCAGAGACAATAAAAGAAGGAAGCGGAGGGTCCACCTGGAAGAGTGAGGGCGGTGTTTCCACAGCCATGCACAGCCGTACATCAGGGGAATTAATGAGGGCACCGATCTGCTGACTCCAGGAAGCGGCCGCTGAGTGTGTTCGCCTGGGGAGCAAGCGCTGACTCGGCGCAAGAGCTTCTGCGCTTGGGTCTCCTCAGCCGGCAGATTCCTCTGCAGCAGGGCATGCATGAACCTCATCTGGGCTTTAGCCTGAGGGATGCTCACAGGGGAAGGATTAGGGAGGAGGAGGAAAGTATCCGAGCCAGCGTAATTGCGGCACTCGCTGCTGAATGTTCAGTTTGCAGAGACAAAGAAGAATGGCTGGGGTCAGTCACAACGGGTAAATATTTGTCTATCTAATCAAAAGGCCTTTTAATTAACACATTTGTCCCTTGCAACTGGTTTCCTTTCAAGTCTGCAGGAAGTCAATTACACCCCAGCAGATGGCCAGCAGCATTCCCACGTCAGCTTGGCCAGACATCTGCCTTGGTCCATGTGGGCTGCCTTTGGTGGGACGGGGGCTCCAGATTAGACAAGCCACCACTGGTCACCAGGAATACCTCACGAGAAGAGCAGCAGCCCTGCCGGAAGTGCCCATCGGCGCCCCCTCTCGGGGGGGGGAGGAGAGAGAGGAGTCCTGGAATCCCCCAGAATGGATGCCTAGGCAGCTGGGAGGACAGGGGTGCAGGTGGCGGGTGCGAGGCAGCCATAATAGGACAGCCCAAGAGTGTATGTTGGCCCCACAGGAAGCAGAGAGAATGTGGGCAGTGGCAGCCACAAATCTGGTTCTGGTCCCAGAGAACGGACCTCAGTGCTTGGCACCTACTGGTGCCAAGCAGGGCTGGTTCACCAAGCATGGCTGGGCTCCCTCCCACCCCTCCCGGATCCAGGTGAAGATGGGAAGAGGAGCCTCAACAGAGAAACACCTCGGCATCCCCCCACCTCTTCACAGACACACACCAGGAAGGCCGAAGGCTGCCCTTTCCCACGGCCTCTGGAGACCCCGGGGTCTTTGCTACCTTGGCCCCCAGTTGGCAATGCTAATACCTTTGGGCTCTTCCTTTCCTGTCCAGCCTGGGGACACAGCTAGAGATTGAAGCTGGAATCTTTTAGGTGGCAGGATCAGTCTTTGTCCCTTCCTCCAGATGAAAGAGAACCACCCTGGCTGGTGGACCCATGAGCGCCAGGTGCAGGGAACGCCAGTCCCCATCCAGTCAGACTTTATTGTGCCTTAAACAGGAGGATCTCTGGCCGCCCGCCTGCCCGGCTTACCTGCCTTCCCCTTCTCACCTGCCCCTCCTGCTGCTTAATGAAGCCACGCGGCCCCTTAAGGAGGCTGCACCCAGGAGGAGAACTGCCTCTTCCTCAATCAGGGCCTCTTCACACCCAGCTCCGCGCCACTCACTGCTGATTGCCCCTTTGTCTCCTCTTCAGCAACCTCAGCACTTCCCACAGCAGGCAGGCAGCCAGGCAGGTGACTCTCTCCTGGGCTCAGGCAAGGGAGCAGCTTAAAACTCCTCCATCGCTCCCAGGGCCCTTTGGCAGGCAGGCTCACCCTCAGCTCCATGCAGGAGAAGAAGCCGGAGTGGTGGGGACATCTTCCTC
This sequence comes from Pogona vitticeps, assembly GCF_051106095.1. Lineage (NCBI taxonomy): Eukaryota > Metazoa > Chordata > Lepidosauria > Squamata > Agamidae > Pogona > Pogona vitticeps. The sequence continues at coordinate 531,056 of NC_135786.1, forward strand.
CCCTCCCCTTCCACAGCACCAAAAGGTAGATAGCTGGTGGCAATGGACAGAGGCCACCATGCCTCCTCCAGGTGTTGCCAGGTGGTGCCAGGGACTGCTGCAGGAGCAGAGGCTCCACCCCGGATGGGTCTCCTGGGCACTGATCCAGAGGTTCCAGGTGGAAGGAAGAAGGGTGGTTGGGTGCTACTAGGCAAGGGCCTTCTGGTGAGGCAAGGGAGTGGCCGTTATGGGGCAAGATCCTGGGAAGAAGGCTTTCCTTCTCGTGCAGAAGGAGCTGGGCTGTCCTCCTCAATGTGACCACTGGTCATGTGCTACGTCGTGCTGAGTCCCAGCTTTGAACGCAGGGTCCCGGCTCACACTGAACCCTGCTCAGCCTGCCTTTTCGCAGCATCTTTTAGCTTTTCTCCTGTGGATTGTGCTGAGCAGGACATGACCCTGTGGTGCTGAGTGCCACTCTCAGCCAGCCAGCCTGACAAATGATGAGCAGCACTGCCCCACAGATCAGGGACCCAGTTCTCCCAAACCCCCACAACCCCAGTCACCAGGAAGCAATGCCCAGGGAGGCTCTCCCTCCACTTGCCCTTTGGGGTCCTGGAGGGCTGGGTTGGGGAGTTGTGCTGGGGGGGGCTCCCTTCTGCCAGAGAAAACCAACCAGGTGGCCCCCGCCTGCTGGAAGACAAACCCACCCCAGGCTCTCCTTGCAGCAGGAGGCTGGATGTTCCCACTCCCGGTCCCTGCTTCCCCTCCTCTTCCTCCTTCCTTGGCAACAGCAGAGAGCAGGCATCCCAGGGAAATCTCCCCCCAACACCTAGGGGTGGCACTGGTTGATTCCCTCCCACAAGCGCAAGCGGAGGGAGCGTACAAGTGGCGGGCTCTCCTCGGTTTGCTTAACTGAGCACCCCAAAACAGGTGCTCTGCGTGTGGAGCTGAGCTGCGTTGAGGCCGTGCCAGGCCCTGCTGCTCCAGCCAGGAAGAGGGACAGAGACTGGCAGGGAGGGAAGAGCTGCTGCAAACCAGCAACAGATTTGGTCTTGTGCCCCTTCGACCTCGGCCTTCTGGCCCCAAGACACCTGAGCTCTCCATCGTGTTCCTGTGGCTCCATGACACTCTGCATCCTCATCTCTTGCCCCCCCACCTGCACACCCATGCAGGTGTGCCCCAAAGAGCCCATGAGACTTTGGGGGAGACCCCTGATCTACATGCCTGATGTTTGGGTGGGGGGGAGGAAGGGGAGGCACTGCAGCCCATCAGATCCATCTGGAAGGGTTTTGCTGAATTATACTTCCCTACACACAGAGAGAGGGAACTTTGTGGGTCCAGAGGGGATCCATAGCTGGGCAGTGGTGGCAGGGAAGAGGCAAACCAGGGCTCAGAGGCTGGACGAAGGTCTGGGCCTTCCCTCCTGCCCAGAGTTTCCCCACACCATGGACTTCTCCCCCAACACCCAGGCTGTCTCTCTGGGAGGCGATGCACTAGGAGGCTGCACCAAGAGAGTTAACTTTGCTCCTTCAGAGTCTCTCTCTCTCCCTCTCCCTCTCTCTTTCTCAGGTTGCTCCTTTTATGATCATTCCAGGGGATGGGAAGGAAAGCAGCCGCAGCAAGAAGCAAAACCAGGTTTCCACTTGGCTGAGCACAAATAAAACCCTGAAACTTCCTATTTTCAGAACAAAGTGGAAGGTTCCCAAACGCCCCAGTCTGGTTTAAAAATACCCATTGCCAGCTGGCACGTGTTCCCCGCCCAATCGATTCCAGGAGACAAGATTTCATGCTTGTCTGAGACCCCCTTCTTTCAGCAGGGAAGAAGAGGTGCCCCCCAAGGGTGCCCAGCTCTTAGATGACCAGCCAGAGGGACATCCAGTTCCACCACAGCCTCCACCCTGGAATTGAGTGAAGGGAGCTGGAAGCAAAGGCCGCCAGAGGGGCAGGTGGGAGAGCTGGTGGGCCAGTCAGCGGGCTGGATGCCCTCTGCAGCTCTGGGCTGGCGTAGCTCCTTGCCAAGAGGATGCCACCTCCGACCGTGGTGGCAGTGGGGAGGCCTCTCCACTGAGCCTCAGACTGAGACTAGGAAGGAGGTCTGTGCTCTCCGCCATTTTCCTGGAGGCTGCAGGAGATGGGTCTCATCCTGCTGGGGCTGGAACCAAGTGTGAGAACTGCAGATTTCAGTGCAGATGCTGCAGATGAAAGACTGGATGGGAGCTGTTCTCCTTCAGTCTGAGTTTTAGCTCTGTAAAATGGGGATAAGAACACACCACCTGGCCATCGAAGACCACGGGGAGGAAGCAAGCAAGCTGGGGTGCGGTGGGAGCTCCACTGGCATTCATAGAAGGCCAGGGCAGAAAGGGATTCCAGGGGCCTTCCAGCCCAGCCCCCTGGTGCCAGTGCAGGTGAGCCCCACCTGAAGCCTCTCTGACAGGTGCTTCCACACCCCTCCCGAAACTCTGCTTAAGAACCTCCAGCAAAGGAAGAGCTCGCCAGCCTCCAAAGGAGTCCTTTCCTTTGTCAAACCTCCCTTGGTCAGGTTGAGGCGAAATCTCCTTCCCTGTGATTTCAACCTATTATCTGGGGTCCTGTCTTGTGGATGATGGAGCCGCGCAAGACATGCTGGCTCCATCATCCACGTGACAACCCTACAAATATTTGAAGATGGCTGTGATCTTCATTCTCTTTACCAGACTAAGCATACCCAGCTGCAACAGCCCTTCCTCAAAGGGCTTGGTCTCCAAACCCTTCAACCTCCTGGCCAACCTCCCCCCCCCTCCTCCTCCAGACACATTCCAGCATCCTACCAGCTCCTCTGCTATCTCACCCCACTTCCTTGACCCGTTTCTGGGCAGGATGGGTGCCCCGTTCCTTTCTCCACTGCCCTGCTCGCATCTCTCCTGGGAGGCCTGACTTCCTGCCGGCAGAACCTCAAAGGGAGACCTGCTTAGCAAAGCCACGGGACCTGCATGGGGTGGTTGCCCTGTGGCTGATGGCCTCTTGAGGCCCCACAGCAAGGCCACAAATCACGGCTTCTTCAGACATTCTTTGGCATTCCCTGGATTTGGCAGCCACTCGTAACCTGAGACCCCAAACTAGAGCTCTCTTTGCTTGTGCTGAAATCTGGCCCTTTGGCTGAGACAGCTCCTGAGCATGCGCAGAAGGGTGCATGCACATGTGGTTGCATACATGCTCATGGACGTGTCCACCATTGACATCTCACAGGCAGGCAGGAAGCCCTACCACTTTCCTTGGTTCATAGTGCCAACTGGATGCGGACAATCACAGCTTGTGCTCAGCCAGCTGCTGGGCCCTGCCAGGTATGCCCCAAGAGAGCCTCATGGTGGCACAAGGGTGAGTGAAAACTCTGCTCGCAGCCTGAGTTCGATCCTGACAGGCTCAGGTAGCTGGCTCGAAGCTGACTCAGCTGCCAATCCTTCTGGGGCTGGTAAATTGAGTACCCAGCTCAATGTCAGGGGGAGAGGGGGATGTGTGGCCTGCATAATTACATTCTGAATGCCCAGAGAGAACTTTAAGCACTATAGGGTGGTATATAAGCAGAGCACACTTTGTTCATCATCATCATCATCATCATCTTCTTCTTCTTCTTCTTCTTCTTCTTCTTCTTCTTCTTCTTCTTCTTCTTCTTCTTCTTCTTGGCTTCCTCTTTGGGAGTCATGAGCAGAGTCAGAGTCAGAGAGAGAGAGAGAGAGAGAGAGACTGTGGGGAACAGTGGCCTCCCTCTGCTCTCGTGGGTGGGGATCCCTGATGCCAACGATTTCTGGTGCCAACCACTTGGCAAAGCAGAGGCTTGCTCTTCCACAGGGGCCAGCTTGCCTTCTTCCCAGCCTTGAGGGGGCTTGGGTCCCATCCAGGAGAGGACAGAGACCAACCCTCCTCCTGCACAGGCACTACCAAGGCCTTGCTGCCCGCTCCCACCACCGGCTGCCAAGCACAGCTGTGGTCAGCCAGCTGCTGAGCTTTGCCAGGCATGCCCAAGGAGTGCTGAGTCAAGAAATCTCTCCCTCTCCCTTTCTCTGTGCCGCCCTGCACTCTGACTGGGGCTGAGCAATGCTCGGCAACACCCGGGACTAACCATTGTATATGACAAAACTGCCCTGCCTGAGTTTTGCCCCTATTCTTCCCCACCCCATCAAGCCAGAGCCCAGGCGCCCTCAGAAGGCCAGTCCATGTGTGAATGATGGGACAGCCGCATGGCGAAGGTGTCAAAGAGGCGACTCCGGGAGATCAGGCCTGATGTTCCACTGAGCCAGGCACCTAGGCTCTTGGAGGGAAGGCTCGCTCTGTAAGGCAGACTCCCCGGGGGACCCACCCCACTTGGGCTGCTCCTCGTCCCTCCCCCCCCCCCCAAGGTCAGTCCTGACCCTGCCATGATGAGCGATTTCAGCAGAGCCAGACAGGGCTAGGTTGCCTAGTCTTGTGGGGAAGGAGGGAAGGAGGGAGCGGGAGCCAGGCCTGGGGCTGGACCCATAATGACCACAGCATTTCTACCCTGACCCTGCTGGTTGTCTCTTTAGTTCTCCTGAGGGGAGGAGAGCAGCTGGAGCTGGTGCCTGCATCCATCCTTGGGGTGGGCAGCCCCCAGAGGCTATCCAGGTCCAGGTGGTGCAGGACCCCCCCCTCCTGCCCTTGTAGGGGTTCCTTGAATGGAGAAACCTCTGCTCTGAAACAAGAATGAATGGGAGGGTTGAATTGCCAAAGAATCTTTTCTTGTGGTTATTGTGGGTCTTTCGGGCTCTTTGGCCGTGTTCTAAAGGTTATTCTTCCTGACGTTTCACTAGTCTCTGTGGCCGGCATCTTCAGAGGACTGGAATAGGAACTCTGTCCATGCTCTGTTGCTGTTTGTTGGATAGTTGAGTATTTATAGCTGTGGGAACAGCTTTTGTCCTTTTCAGGAGATAGGGTGATGATGGTGATCAGTGTGTTTTTGTTGTGGATGTATTGTTGTGATAAGGGGGAGAGATTATCTGTCACTGTGATTTATGGGTATCTTTAGCTGGTCTTTTGTGTGCAATGATCCCCGGTCCTTGTGGCTGGGTAGAGTTTATTGACCTTTTGCAGGCTGTATTTTTCAGTGCTGGAAGGCGGGCCTTGTTAAGTTTTAGACTTTCCTCTTTTTTGTTGAAGCTCTGCTGGTGTTTATGGATTTTAATGGCTTCCCTGTGCAGTCTAACGTAATGATTGCTGGTGCTGTCCAGTACTTCAGTATTTTGAAATAGAATTTCATGTCCAGCTTGTTTTAGGGCATGTTCAGCTACTGCTGATTTTTCCGGTTCTTTTAGTCTGCAATGTCTCTCATGGTCTTTGATTCTGATGTGAATGCTGCATTTTGTGGTTCCAATATATACCTGTCCACAACTGCAGGATATCCGGTATACTCCTGCGGTGGTGAGGGGGTCCTTTTTGTCCTTTGCTGACTGTAACATTTGTTGTATTTTTGTGGTGGGTCTGAATACTGTTTGTAGGTTCTTTTCTTGGTTTGAGGGAAAGAAAGTCAAGGGCCTCTTAATGGCTCCAGAGGGGCACATTGGGAGGCCAGTTCACCCCTGGAGGAGCCTGTGGGTCTTGGGGTGGGGAGTGAGCAGGACAGAGTCCTTGCACTGGAGCATGGAAGGAGGGGCAGAGACCATTGGGGGAGGATGGATGGAAGGTGAAACCCCCTCTCTTGGGGAGGGAACTCCCCCCCCCTTTGCTTTCCTGGCTGAGCCAGCGCCCTCCGGCTCTCCTCAATTGCTTCTCAGAAGCCTCCAGCTACTGCTGCCCCCGTGGCTGAGGGGCCTCTGGCTGGACACCGGCTCCCTCCCTCTCTCTTGCAGGAGCTTCCTGCTGAGCCAGCCTCCCCTCCTCCTGCTTCTGGGCCTCTCCAGCCAGGATTAGCATCTTCATTGACAGGATCTCACCAGAGCAGGAGCAGCAAAACAGCACTTAGCATGGCCAGCCTAGCAATCATCAGCTTAACAGTCTGGATCGATGGACCGCTTGGCCTCCTGGAGAACGGAAGGCCAGGGCCGCTCCTTCTGGCACGCTGCTTGCCTCTGTCCCAAGCAGGCTCCTAGCCAAGGGAGCAGCCGGGCAGGGCAGGGCAGGGCAGGGCAGGGCAGGGCAGGGCAGGGCAGGGCAGGGCAGGGCAGGGCAGGGCGGCAGGGGGAGGGCATGGCGCCGCTCTGCCAAGACCCGCCAGGAGGGGACCCTCCAGGGGTAGTTGTCCCTCAAATGGCCAAGCTGGCTGTTCCTCGCTAGCCTCGGCACCCCTTTGATGCTGAGAGCTGCCCTCAGCCTCCTGAGGTTCACAGAACCCCCTCGTAGTGGAACTGGGGCCCTAGCCCGGGTGGGGCCACCGGGGTTTTGATGCAAGGGGCCAAAACTTAAAAGAATGCACAATTATACTGACCCCCGAGGGGGGCATCTCCCTGTGTCTCCCTCCCCTTCCTGCCTTCGCAACTTGTCGGCGACTCCAGCGCATGCCCTGGGTGTCAGAATTGCTAGTTCCAGACCCGTTCCCTGCTTGACCTCCCACCCCCACGCCCCACCCCCGCCAGCCCTGATCCCAGCGTTGTGGGCGTTTTTGTGACGACGGGGGGGGGGACTCTGGGCTCCGCCTGCCTCCGCTCTTCCCACTGCTTTGCGGATCCTGAGGGAAGTCCAGGCAAGAAAACAAGTTGGGGGGGGGGGCGGCAGGGTTGTCTCGTGAGCTCTGGCCAGGAAGGGAGCATGGCTGCTTCCTCAGGGAGGGAGGGGGCACACGGCTGAAGGCCGTTTCTCTTCGTGACTGGAGTCTTGATCCCCCCAGCCACGCCCGCCCACCTTCCAGATTGACTCATATTGATGTCCGTCGGCCCCCTTCCCCGGCCCACGTGTTCCCAGGCGGGCAGGGTCTTCCTCCCTTTAACTTACTCTGAGCTGCTCCTGCACACACACACACACACACACACACACGCCTAGTAGCTGGAGGGGGGGGACGTGTGGAGGGCTTCCCGAGCCACGGTGCCTGATGCGGCCGCAAGTCCATCTGTCAGCCCCCCCTCGTGCTGCCCGACACTCTTTCCATCATTTTTACAGATTTATTTTACAATAATTTAATTCCATCCTCAGCGCCAAGAAGACGGATTGGCCCGCGATGGGACTGGGGATTCAGAGCTGGCCTCATAAATTTCCTGTATCTCCGCGCCTTGTTCTCCGCGAAGTCCGCCGCCGCCGCCGCCGCCGCGCAGCCCCGGCCGAGAGTCTTTAAAGGCGGAGAGAAGGGCCGTAAATCTCCCCGCCCGTCTCCCGCGGCGGCGGCGGCGGCGGCAGTGGAAGGGGCCGCGAGCAGCCCGGAGCCGGCAAGGAGCGCTTCTGCCCCGGCTCTTCCCTCCGCCGGCCTCCGCCGCCGCCTCCATCCCGGCCCTTCCGAGCCTCCCGGAGCTGCACGTGCGCCGTCAGCCCAGCCCAGCCCAGGGGGCCACGGGGCCCGGCCGGATCAGCCCCTGGGAGGCTTGGAGGCGGTCCCGGGAGGGGGGAGACGGGGACAGGGAGGGGGCGCCGCCGCGGGGCACCCGGCAGGCAGGCGTTTGGGGGGGGGCTGCCGGCTGCTTCCTCTGAGGGCTTCCCGGGGGGAGGGGGACCCACAGCAACCTCAGCTCCCCCCCCCCCCCGCTGCAGCTCTTCCTCTGGAGAAGGCGGGGAAAGTGCGATGAAAAGTTTCAAAGGAAGTGAGCTTTCGAGTTCCTCGGCAGGAAGACTTCTTCCGACTTCAGAGGGAGAAGAATGCTGGAGAGCAGCTGTGGCCAGGGCTTAAGGAGGAGAGGGTTTCCCCCTCCCCGCTCGGGGAGAAGGAGCAGGGGAGGAGAGGAAGCGCAGGGCAGCGGGGAGATCGCCCAACGGCGGGGTCACGGGAAAGGGGCGTGGGTGTGCCGGCAAGCCCAGAGGACCCCTCTAGCAGCTCTCTAGGCAAGCCGGGTTGCGCCCCGGGCCCCCAGGTTCGGTAGCCAAGCCAGGCCGCCCAACAGCAAGAGGCGGTGAGGAGGAACATCCAACGGGGCCCCGTCTCGCCTGCCTCGCGTTGGGAGGCCGGAGGCCCATTTCAGCCTTGGGAGACCCCAGGCAGAGGGGGAGCAGCCACGGGCGGGACTGCTCCGGGGTGAGGGCAGGGCAAGGCAGGGCAGGCAGCTCATGCTGGCTGCTCTCCTGGCGGGCCGGAGCCCCACGACGGGCCGGAACCTCGAGCATCCTTTTCTTCTCCTGGAGGTCAGCCCTCCTGACCGTTATCGCCGGAAATGGCTCCGGTCTCGCCAGCAGCCCAAGGCACCGGAGAATGGGCTGGGCTCCGACGGGGCAGCAGGAGGCGTGGAGAGAGAGGCTGCCTTCTTTCCTTCCTCCTCTTGGCCCCAATCCTCGAGAGCCTTCGAGGCCCGCGGTGAAGAGAGCAGCCGGCGCCGCCCGCCCCCAGCCCCATCCTCGATCCTCAGAAGAGCCGGGATTTGCGCGCCTTTGTCCAGCTTCGCCCCTCTGTGCCCGCGCAGGCCTGGGAGCTGCTTCCTCGGTCTCTGCCCGGGATGGGGAGTCGCGGAGAGGCCTGCTTCTCTTCCAGGGCGAAGCTGTTCAGCTCCTTCCCTTCTAACCCCTGCCCAGCCTTCGCAGAGTTTGAACCCCCGGCAGGAGTGGGAGGGCGGCGGCCCCCCCCCCCCGGTGGTGTCTCTTTCTTTCCCCGCGGCATTTCCTTCGCAGCAGCAGAAGAGGAGGAGAAGGAGGAGGCAGCGGCGGGTCGGACGGGGAGGGAGCCTTGGCCGCCCCCACCCCGGTGACACCAGCTGGGCTGAAAAGCCTGCGGGCAGGACAGCCATTGCCCCCACCCCTCCGCACTTCAGGGAAGCTGCCATTCCCAGGGCCGGAGGCCGAGAGGCCCCCGTCCGCTCTTCCAAGGTCACTGCCTCCTTCCCCGGCTCCTCCAACCGCCAGGCCGGTGATGGATCGCTTTCCGCTGGAGGGCCGGCAGTTCAGGGCCGCGCCGCGGGGCTCCGGCCGCAGCAGCACGCCCTTCGCTCCTCTGCTTCAGGGACTCGGCGGATCTCCCGCCACCAAACACCCTCCCCCCCTCAAACACAGGGAAGGCGAGAGGGAGCTACGAAACGCCACGGGAGGGGGGGTGAAATGGGAGGGGGCGGCCGATGGTCAAGAGGCGCCTCTTTGGCACCAGGAGACAAAGAAAGAGATTTCCCCCCCCAAGGCATTTAGCTGCCGGAGGCGAGACAACACGTGGTGACCCTCCCCTCTCAAAATGCCTGGGATTCCAAGACAGTCCGCCGCCTCTTTGCCTCTCAGCCGACCTTCCGCAGGTCCTCTGGCGTCTGTGGTGCCCCCTAGGCCACCATGGGGCAAGCGAAGAAGACCACAAAGGCCGTGGGGACAGGGGGTGGGGTGAGGTGAGGTGGGGGAGGACCTGTTTTGCGCTTTTTCCTGTGTGGAGGTGGGTGGGGCTGCTGCCCTCCCACAGGCCTCCTTGAAGGGGAAGGCGTGCGAGGGCTCTGGATGGGGAGAAGGGGTGGGGAGTGGCAAGGAGAGGGCCATGTGCTTAAAGGAATGGGGGGCGGTTGGGGGGCTAGTTAGTAGTCCTCACCTGCCCCCTGGACCCTGGCCACTCCTCCCCCCTCCTGGAGGTGTTGGCACTGCCCCTCTTCTACCCCTTCCACCTCCAGGATCCACCCCCCCCCACCTGTGCAAATCCACAAGGCAGAACTGCTGCGTTAGGTCGGCTGCTTCAGCCCACCCCCATGACAGGCACACCCCGCCAATGCCCGAAGGGGGGGGGAGGTCCTGCTGTCAAGGCTGAGACTGGGACAATTTATTTGGCCAAGTGAAGAAAAAGGGCAGCAAAGGTGATTGGGGAGGGGTGGGGTATGGGGGGGGTGGAGAGACAAGAGGAGGGAATTGCTGCACTTGTTCCACAAAGGGAGGAAGGAGAGGAAGGCGGGGAGATTCTGGGCACCAGGAGCAGATGGGCCGCAGAGATCATGGCTAGGAAGAGCAGGAGGGGGGCAGAGTCACGGCAGAGTCACCCCTTGGTCCCAGTGATGCCAGCCAGCCCCTGGCAGCAGAGCCCCCCCCCTTGCAGAGCAGGGGCTCTACTGTTGTGCCACGTGCCGTGCGAAGCAAAAAAACAGTAACGACTGTTCCCACAGGACGCTGAAGGCTGGTCCCTTTGGCTGGGCACAAGTTTTCACGGATGGCATCGCCTTCATCCAGGGCGCCAAGCGTTGATGCCTTGGTTGGCAGAGAGCAACTCCCACAGCTTCAGAGTGGCTGATGCCACGGAAACCATCAGACTATAAAAACCCCAACAGTCGAGATGGTAAAAGCTTGCTTCTGGGAGGCTACAAGGTCAATAATCTTCAGGCCAAAAAGAACTTTTCCCATCTCTGCCTTATTTAACCAGCAGGATTGGGATTGGGCAGGAGGGCTCAATCCTGCACTATGGGGAATGCATCCCACTCATGCTGGTGCTAAGGTGGTCAAAGAGCCAAGCCACAGGGGTGGAGGGCGGGTCTGTTCACCTCAAACCTGGCGCCAGATGCCAATACAGCAAGGTTCAAGTGTTGGAGGTGAGGACACTTCCCCAAGTGAGAGAACATGCGCGCGCACACCCCTGGCATGTATATGGAGGAGGAGGGGAGGGAGCGGTCCAGCGACGTGGGGTTTGTCTTGTCTAGGCTTTGGCTCTGGATGGGAAGGGGGGGGGAAGGGGAGGCACAAAACCCAGCAGGAAATAGCTGATAATGGCCAATCTTCGAAGGCACGGCCTCTCCCCTGAGGCTCACTTGGAAAAGGGGACGGCCTTCCCCATAGATCCCACCAGGTCTTGATTCCAGGTCACCCAGGTTTAAGGTTCATGGCCAGAAGGGGCCCCATTCTGGTCAGTGACCCCCATCCCTGTGTGTGTAAGAAAGGGAAAGGTTTCATACCTGTCTGGGGTGGTGATGGCAAAAACACTAGAAGACAGGACTGGATATTCAGGATGACCCAAAGTGGTGTAAGAAATGGACCAAAACAAAGCAAGATTCAATTGGAGGTGGTGGTGGGGATTCTGCACTGAGGCAGAAAATCCCTCACAGATACATAGACATAAATAGCATAGCAGGCTTGGCAGTCGGACCTGTGAAAATGATACAGAGGTCTTGGTAGATCACAAGCTAAACAGGAGGCAAGAGTGTGACCCGGCTCCAGGCCCCCCCAAAAAACCCCCCACAAACAAAAAAAGGGTGGGCGGGGGACCATGTCAGAGTCGGCTGCATCGAGAGAAGTCCAGCGTCCAGATCCAGAGGTGGGATAGTATCGATGGCTTTGCTCTGCTTTGGTCAGGCCTCCCCTGGAATCCTGAGTCCAGTTCGGAGTGTCCGGAGGAGGACGAGGAAGAGGAGGAGGAAGGTGGCGGCCAGGAGGAGGATGGGTCTGGAGACCAAGCCCCGTGAGGAAGGGCTGAGGGAGCTTGGAGTGCTTAGCGGGGTGAAGGGGAGACAGAGATGACAGCCGGCTTCAAATATCTGAAGGGCCCTCACCTGGAAGAGGGAGCAGGCCTGTCTCCAGAGGGAAAGGAGGGCTTTTGTTTGTTTGTTTGTTTGCTTTTTCCCTAAATGTTAGGAAGAACGTCTGACCAGGAGAGATGTCCTTGGACAGAGGAAAGGATGGCCTCAGGGCTGGGGTGGCTTTTCCTTACTTTTAGAGTTTTTTTTTATGGAGGTTAATGAGCCACTTGTCAGGGAGGCTTTTGGGGGGGGGTCCCTGCTTCATCAGGCGGCTTGGGTTGGATGCTGCTTGGGGCCCCTTCCAGCCTTAGATGCACCTCTTGCCATCGTATTGTGGCAAGATATGTGAATGTGTGAACACTTTCTGAATGTGCCCAGTTCAGGACACACAACACATGCCTACATCCTCCAGAATGGTGCAGGGCCTGGCATCTGAGGTTACTTGGCAGGACCCTCTGGGGCTTCCCCGGCCCTGAGTCAGCTCTAAACATGCCATGCTCCTAGACACCCCTGTGGTGCTGCGTGAGTGGGTCTGGACATGAGTGGGCATTGGACATGATGAAGAAAGGGGTTCGGGGGGGGGGGAGATAGTCTTCTTCATGTTGCCCTAAATTGGTTCTCTTTCCTTAGACAGGGAGAACAGATGGAACCCAATGGAAGTGGCTCGTCAGCAGCAGGATTTATTTATTTCTTGAGGCACATTGTGCAGGGCTGGGAAGTTGCCCTGCGCAGATTTAGACTGAGGCCTTTCTGAACTCGAATGCAGGCTAGAAATGAAATTGCTTTTAAATCTACAAGGCGCCCAGATTAGCTGCATTCTGCTCTTGCAGAAGAGATTGCCAGCGTAACCGGATAAAGCGCCGTCTTAATCGGAGCAAGAGGGAAAAGTGGGGAGCTCACCAGGAATGGGGAGGGGTGGGAATTGCAGAAGAAATCTGTCTGGCCTGGAAAAGCTCTCAGGGGTAAGAAGCCTGGGAGAGGGAGTCCCATCCCGTGGCCAAGAAGAGGTGGGTTCTAGCCCTCTCCTCCCGGTTTCAAATGCGAACTTTGGCAGGGCCTGGGCTAGAGTTTTCCAGGACACCTGGCATGCTGAAGGGTGTGTGTATGTATGAAAGGGACCCAGGTCAGCAGCCTGACCTCACACCATCACCAGAAAATTCTCTACACCTTGTGGCCATCCTGCCAGGGCTCCGGGAACACAGGGCTGAGCCCAGCAGGATGGTGCGGAGGGGCAGGATGGAGGCCCAAAGATAACAAAGATGAATAGGGCACCTCTGGTCTTGAAGGCAGCAGAGGCAGCCATCTTCCACAGGCCTGCCAGGGAGGGAGCCCCTCCCAGCAGTCGCTTCGGGGTCCATATCCATACATAAGACGCACGGTGAAGCCCGCCTGCCCTACCTGCTTGCGCAGCCCCCCAACCCCGCGCCCGCCCGGAGGAGCGGCTCTCCTGTGCCTCCTCCTGGCAACATATCCAAGGAAAGGGCAGCCGTTCTTCTTTGTCATTTACAGTAAATGCAATCCTGGGGGGGGGGGGGGGACGGGAAAGAAAAGAGCCATTCAAGCGAGGGAGGAAAGAGGCTGGCGGTGGAGCCCCGGGGCTCGGTGGACTCCGGGAAAGTCGGCTCTGACAGCTGGAGAGGGGCGACGCCTTTAAGCGGTGGAAGGAAACTCCTTCCCGGACAAAAGTGATCTCGTCGGTTCGGATGTCAGCAAAGCATTTGATACAGTCCCACCTGGGAAATTACTCCTGAAATTGGAAAAGATGAGCTTTTAATGTAGCTCCTGCACAGCGGATAAAGGAGCGGGTGGGGAGGGACAGCACTGAAGGGCCGGCCTGGAGGGAGGGGCGCGCGGAAAGGAGGCGGGGAGGGGAGAGAGGGGGGAAAAGAGCGGGGGGGGGAGAGATGTCGGGGTGCTCCGCTATTAAGCCCCCACCCTCCGCGCGCATGCCTTGGGAAGGTGGGCCTGCCTGAGCTCCTGCTTCCCAACCCAAAGACCTGGCCAGCCGCCCTCTTTGGACTTGCTGCTCCCTCCCTTTCCTCCACCCGCTCCCACGTCCCGCACCTGCGGACCTTCCTGGGCGGCGGCGGGGGTGTTTTTTCACGACGGGGGTGTCTCTGGGCAGAGGTTGTAAAAGGAGAGCAAATGCCGGCGGAGCGCCTCCTCTCTGGCTCAAGGGCGCCCTCCAGCGTCCATCCACACCAAAAACACCGGGGCTGGCCTAGCGGAAGGCTGACTGCGCCGGGCGACTCTGGCTCGGAGCCCCTAACTTCTTGCTGACCCCCACCTCACCCCGCCCCCGGTTCCACCCCGCCCGGCTTTCTTCACAGCTGCCAGGACACGAGCTTCTTCCTGCAAAAGAGGTCTCTCTGCCAGGAGGTTCCAGCACAGCAGTCCGTTTGACGGAGAGCAGCCGGGGTGCTTGGTCCTGGGGGGAGTGCGTGTGTTTGTGTGTCCGACCGTGCGTGGCCATAACAGGTGTGGAGCTGGAGCTGATAAGGCTTCCTGGCTGGCAGGGCTGCTGAGCTTGGTACGAACGCTCTTGATAAATCCATGGAGGGGTGCAGCCTTTTAAAAATGGCTGAGTTGGAGGCGGTAGACCACCCCTCTTATTCTGAAAGGGGAAAAGGAGGAAGAGACCCCTTTGGCAGCACCCCCCTCCCCAGGCGACAGAAGCCGCCTTCCACCAAAGGGCACCCCGTGGGCGCTGCTCCCTCCGCCTCAGGGCCTCCGCCAAGCCTTCCTTCTGCTCTGGCCCTTGGTGAGCCGTCGAACGTGGGACGCCTTCTCCAAGAGCACAGCCCGGCGGAGGAAGCAGGGGCGCGACTGGCACTCTCCCACTTGGCTCGAACTGGGCCTCTTTCCGGGCCCGGCTGTCCATGACCGACCCACCCCGGTCCCAGCCACAGCGCCCTCCCCTCCCCTCCTCTCCCCGCCTCGGCGTGGCGCAAAGGGTTCTTCCCCACCAGTGGGGGGCGGGCGAACCGCCGCCCTCCTCCGCCCGGCTGGGATTCCCAGGGCCCCGGCAGCTTCGGCAGTCTTCAGCCGCTTCACACGCGCGCGCCGCCGCCGCCGCCGCTGCCTCTGCTCGCCCCCTCCCCCTTCCTCCCCCCTCCCCTCCCCCCTCGAGACCTGGATTAGAGGCGGCTCTAATTTGCTGATGACAAATATCCCCAGCAGTAAATATTTCCCCCCTCCCGCTCCGCCTCCTCCCGGCAGATAAGGCGGCAATTCAGGGAGCAACTCTTCGGCGGCCCTAAAAGCCTTTTGTGTCCCGCCAATTATTTACAGATAAACAGAAGAAAGCCAATAAGCAAAGAATGAGCCGCCGCGGCTGCTCGTGTTATAGCTTACGAGGCGGCGATGCTATCGCCGGAGCCGCGCCAGCGCTCGGGAAATCGGGACTCACTGGCGCGGCGGCCAACAATGGCGCTCCATTGTCCCGGCGCGGAGCCGGCGAGGCGAAGTCGGCAGCCTGAGCTCCCGCCGCCGGGCCCAGCCACGCTCCGGCCCCCCCCCCCCTCGCTGCGCCGGCGAAGAAAGGCCCTGACGTTCGGCGGGCGAGGGACACACACACACACACACACCCCCGGCGCCCCTCCACCCCCGGCCGGCTCTGGTCCCTGCAGCCGGCGGGACCCTCTCCCTGCTCTACACACACGCACAAAGTGAGCGCAGCGCTGGCGAGGCAAGGCTTTGGATCGGGCCGGGGTAGGGTGGGGGGGTCAGTCCTGGCTGATTCACAGCTGTCCTTCGGTGAAACCTCTCCTGGTGGGGAGAGGCGCACACACACACACACACGGAGAGAGAGAGAGAGAGAGAGACTGCGCTCACAGTCACTTTCCCAAAACATCGCCCCCCCCCCCGATTCTGGTTCGCCCTGAAGCCTAAGGCGTCTGCTCGGGAAAGGCGGGCACTACTCGAGGGAGGACTCTTTCCCAGATGGCCCTTGGCTGGCCTGCCTCAGGATCAGGGGAAGCGATAGGATTTCTCTCTTTCACTTCCACCCGACCTCACCTGGAACCCTGCTTCGAATTTCGAGGTATGGACAAGGTGGAACCTGTCCGTAGAAGGGCAGCCAGGAGGGAAACCAACCCCCCCCCCCGGAAGGACGACCAACGCCTACCGGGCAAGGCCGAAGAGGGGGCGATGGTCCTCTTTGGATATCGGGGGGGGGCGGGGGGGGGCGGGGCCCAGGGGCTGCCAAGGAGGTGATGCGGAAAGGTTGCCTTCTGTAGCTCCGGAGCAAGGCCCGAAGTCAAGGATTCGAACGAGTAGAAAAAGGGGAGGAGAACCTTCCCTCAACCTGAGGAAAAACGGTCTGGTCGGAAAAGCGGTTTGACCGCCCGGAGTGGACTCCCCAGGTGGCCCCTTCCTTCCTGGGAGGTTTTCAAGCAGGGGGGGGAGGGGGGGCACCGGTCGGGGTGGCTTCCCTGTGGGTTTCCTGCTTCACCAGAGGGTTTGACTTGGATAATCCATGGCATTCCTTCTGGCTCTAAAATTCTGTATTTCTTTGGTCATTCAGGCCCCAAGACTGTCAGCTCCAGGACCCCAAGCATTTTAGAGAGGCCGGATGACAGGAACTAATATGGCTGTCCTGTAATGCCATGGCAACCACCACGGCTGCTCCCTTCTGAGTATTAGTCCTGGAGGTGGAGGGAAAGCCCTCCTTGTCTTTACATTTGTTGTTGTTGTTTAGTCGTTAAGTCGTGTCTGACTCTTCTTTACCTCATGGAGAAGAGCAAGCCAGGCCCTCCTGTCTTCCACTGCCTCCCAGAGTTGGGTCAGATTCATGTTGGTCCCTTCGGTGACACCGTCCAGCCATCTACTCCTCGGTCGTCCCCTTCTCCTCCTGCCTTCACACTTTCCTAACATCAAGGTCTTTTCCAAGGAGTCTTCTCTTCTCATGAGATGGCCAAAGGACTGGAGCCTCAGCTTCAGGATCTGTCCTTCCAGTGAGCACTCAGGGTTGATTTCCTTTAGAACTGATAGGTTTGTTCTCCTTGCAGTCCAGGGGATTCTCAAGAGCCTCCTCCAGCACCACAATTCAAAAGCGTCAATTCTTTGATGGTCAGCCTTCTTTATGGTCCAGCTCTCACTTCCATACATCGCTACTGGAAAAACCATAGCTTTGACTATGCGGAACTTTGTTGGCAAGGTGATGTCTCTGCTTTTTAAGATGCTGTCGAGGTTTGTCATTACTTTCCTCCCAAGAAGCAGGCGTCTTTTAATTTCATGGCTGCTGTCACCATCTGCAGTGATCATGGAGCCCAGGAAAATAAAATCTGTCACTGCCTCCATATCTTCCCCTTCTATTTCCCAGGAGGTGATGGGACCAGTGGCCATGATCTTAGTTTTTTTGATGTTGAGCTTTAGACCATTTTTTGCGCTCTCCTCTTTCACCCTCATTAAGAGGTTCTTTAATTCCTCCTCACTTTCTGCCATCAGAGTGGTATCATCTGCATATCTGAGGTTCTTGATATTTTTTCTGGCAATCTTAATTCCGGCTTGGGATTCCTCCAGTCCAGCCTTTCACATGATGTATTCTGCATATAAGTTAAATAAGCAGGGGGACAATATACAGCCTTGTCAATACTCCTTTCCCAATTTTGAACCAATCAGTTATTCCATATCCAGTTCTCACTGTTGCTTCCTATCCCACATATAAATTTCTCAGGAGAAAGATAAGGTGGTCAGGCACTCCCATTTCTTTAAGGACATGCCATAGTTTGCTGTGGTCCACACAGTCAAAGGCTTTTGCATAGTCAATGAAGCAGAAGTCGATGTTTTTTCTGGAACTCTCTGGGTTTCTCCATAATCCAGCACATGTTAGCAATTTGGTCTCGAGTTCCTCTGCCCCTTCACAATGCAGCTTGTACTTCTGGGAGTTCTCAGTCCACATACTGCTGAAGCCTACCTTGGAGGATTTTGAGCATAACCTTGCAAGTGTGTGAAATCAGTTGCTTTACGATACCTGCTGCCAGATCATCTCTGCAGCCTACCCACCCCAGCAGCCTGAGAAACCAAACAAACCTACCTTGAGTCAGTCCCTTTCCCACTGAGGTTGCCATCTTGTGCCCTGGACCGGGACAGCCAGGGTGGCCTTCTCTCTGCCTTCCCTAGCAGCCTCTTAAATGCCGAGGTGGAAATGGGCACAAGCTGTAGCTGCAGCTCCCTGGACCTGGTTTGCACCCGCCGGGAAGTGTGGGCAGAAAACATCCTGAGATGCCCTGCTCTGCACCAGGCTCCCAACCGAAAGTGCAATTTCCAGGCTCCCTGTTTTTGAAACAGTTGACACTCCCTCCCCACCAGTGACTGGGCACAACAACAGCTCCTGCTGGGTGCATGTGCCAGCAGGGATTTTCCCTCTGCTGGTCTCTGGTTGGATTTAAGCCTTTTGGCAGAGTTTTCCTTTAACTCGTGTTTGATTGATCACATAATAGTAGCCATGTTACTTGCTTGTATTGATTATGGATTATATTTATTATGCATTTCCTTGTTACACTGAAGGCTGATTCTTGTCAGCTCTCCCCACACCCAGTGACTCTGAAGCTTCCTTGGTAGAGGGAAGCAGCAGGTAAATTTAATGGATGAAGGGATGACGACCTGCCCAGAAACAGAGGTGGTGGCTCCACCAGCTAAAGCTACAAAAGACAAAGGGGGACCCCCCCCACAAACCCCCAGGATGTGCGCCTGGTCTTTTAGGGGGAGGGCAATCCCTCTGCATTTAAGGTGGCACATCCATCCCCTGGGTTGGCCGGGTGGGGCCCTCACCCCCCCCCCCGAAGTGCCTCCTTCTTCTCAGCTTTCTCAGCTTTAGTTTATTGGCCAGGCCTCTGCCCTCCCCCTTTACTGAATCCAGGCACCGGTTTGGGGTCTTGCGTGGGGCTCCTAAAGCGCCCCCTTTGTGCTTCCGAGTTCTTTTTCTGACCCAGGCCAAGGCAGAGCCCCCTCCCCACAAGCCCCCTTTCATGGCCAAGGTGGGGGGGACTGGCCTGTGAGCCAAGGACGGAGGAGAACAGGGCTAGGGTCTCTCTCTCTCTGACGTGGGGAGGGAAGGAGGGGGGGGCTTTCCCCTCTCCCTCCACCTGTCCCTCTGTTCCTGGCTCTCTTGGAGATTTCTCCCCAAAGGCCGAGTCCTGGCTCTGGCCCTCCTCTGCAGGAAGCTACCTCGCCACCTTCATCGCGATGGGAGCAGCGAGGCCTGGGGGGGGGGCTGGGGAGGACCATGCAAGGCCTGCCCTGCCTCTCCCTCCCCCCCCTCCAGAGGTGAACGAAGATGGCTTTGAAAAGCAGTTCTTTTTTTTTTTTAAGAGGAAAGCATTTGGTTTAAGAAAAACAAGGTGTTTTTCTGGAAGAGCGGTTGGGTAGAAGCCCCCCCCCGCACGCGCCCCCACCCGTCTTGCTCTAGTTGACCTTCCCCCCCCCAGCATCCGTTTTTTTATGGTCCAAGAGGCGCTTCTTATTTTCTGCTGCCATAAAATCGCGCTGCTCTGTCTGCTTCCTTCGTCTGAGGACTTCTTCTCTCCCCTCAGCTCTTGGCAGAACCTCACCGAGCATAGTGTTACGAGTTCTGGTACTGTACTGAATTCCAGTACAAATGCACAGCAGAAGCGCCAGCCGGTTCAGGCAGAATTAGCTAGAAGTTTCCCTTTGTACCCGCCCCTCACCAAACACTAGCACTCAAGAATAACACTCAGGAGGCCTTTTTGTATAAAAGAAAGAAATCTATATTGTACTCACGAAGATAAGCATTTAGAAGGTTTCAGGTAGATACAAGAATAAAAATAGCGAATACAATGTTCTTCTGTTCTGGCCCCACGTGGCTGGAGGGGTCTCCAGGCTCAGTGGGCCGGCATGGAACCTTTACATCTTTCCAGGTGAAGAGCGTGTGCAGGAATGGTGACCAACAATGGTGGTTGAATCACCTCATGGCCAGGAGGGCCGGAAACAGGGGTGGGGCCTCCCTACCCGGGAACAACAAACTTTCTAATTGGTCAGCATGTAAACAAACAAGCAAACAAGTTAGTTTGTGTTGCAGGCCCTTCCCCTTTGAAATTTACATCTAGATTGCTTGACCATCCAACACCCCTTCTCAATCTAGCATGCTAAATTTCAACAAGTCCCATCATGCTTCGCAGGTTCTGGAAGCGATCTCTTGGTAGAGGTTTTGTCAGGATGTCTGCTGTCATCTCCGTGGACGGACAGTAGGTCATCTGAATGGTACCCCTCTGGACCAGGTCTCGCGCTAACTCATGTCTCACACTAATGTGCTTGGTGCGCGCGTTCATCTTTTCTGCATGCGATAGCCTGATGCAGCTTTGATTGTCCTCCATCATCTGGAACGGTGTTCCTCCTTCTATCTCGAAGTCCGTCAGCAGCTTCTCCAGCCATAGCAGTTCTCTGCATGCTTCTGCCGCTGCAATGAACTCTGCTTCTGTGGAAGACAAAGCTACAACATCCTGTTTACGACTGCCCCATGAGATAGGACCATCCCCATACATAAAGAGGAAACCACTAGTGGATTTACGATCTTCTGGATCCTCAGCCCAGTCCGAATCTACCATTCCCACAAGTTTTGGGGTGTCACTAGCTGGCAGTCTTAGCTTAAAGTCCATGGTCCCTTTCAAGTATCTAACTACTCTTTTTACTGCTGTCCAATCACTCTGTGTCGGTGAGCTGACTTTTCTGCTCAATATTCCTACTGCAGTGGCAATATCAGGTCTTGCAGTAGTTGTCAAGTATAAGAGCTTCCCTATAGCTGCTCTATACTGGTTATTGTCGGGCAAAGGTTCTCCTTCCTCTTTACTTTTGTAAAAATCTGTAGTCATTGGTGTAGCAGCACCATGGGCATCCTGCATACCTAGCATATCTAACAGTTCAAGTATCTTTTGTTTCTGACTCAGTAAATATGAGCCATCTGCTGCTTTCTCAATTTGAATACCCAAATAATATGTCGCATTTCCCAGCTCCTTTATTTCTACCTCTTTGCTCAGATTCTGTACTATACCTCTGTACTCCCCTTCTTCATGGGTTGCTACTATGAGGTCATCAACATAGGCTAGAATATATGTGTAGTGTCCATTCCTGTTCCTAGTATACAGGCACTGATCTGCTCTTCCTTGCGTGAAGCCTTGCTGAAGTAGCATTTTGTTCAACTTCTCATTCCAGGCTCTGGCTGCCTGTTTCAGTCCATAAAGGCCTTTCTTCAGTTTGCAGACAAAGTCGGGGTGCTTCTTGTCAATGAAGCCTGGTGGTTGTCGCATGTAGAGGTCTTCTTCAATTTCGCCATGAAGAAATGCAGTTTTGACATCTAGATGCTTGACTAGCATCTGTCTGGATGCTGCAATACTCAGGAGCATTCTTATAGTGCTGTGTTTCACAACTGGAGCAAAGGTTTCATCAAAGTCTTCTCCATACTTTTGAAGAAATCCTTTGGCAACTAATCTTGCTTTGTAGCGTTCCACTTGTCCATCTGCTCCCTTTTTCTCTTTGAATACCCATTTGCATCCGATTGCTTTCTTTCCTGCTGGTAACTTTGTCAATGTCCATGTTTCATTCTTGTGTAGGGCTTCTATCTCCTCTTTCGCAGCTTGTTTCCATTTGGCACCTTCTTGTGCTGGCATTTGTTCAACTTCTTCCCAGGTCGCTGGCTCATCTGTCTGCGACGCCCTTGCAAGGTAGGACAGGCGAAGCGACGGCACACCTCTGTTGGACCGTGATGAGCGTCTGACCTCTGGTTCTGGAACCTCTGGTAGTGTGGTGCCATCCTCTGGTTCTGCAGAGTTGTCAACTGCTCCATCCGTATCCCCTTCTGTTGGTGTACTGCTCTCATTCTTCATCTCATCGTCATCTTCCTCTTCCTCTGGTTCGTTTTGTGAGGGCACTGGGATAGGTATGTCTAGGAGAGGTTGGCTGTATTGATTCTGTTCATCAGAGTTGTCTAGCACAGTCCCTCTCTTGTCAGCCTTCCTTTGTTCATCAAAGTGAACCACGTGCCTTGTACTGACCTCACCAGTTCTCAGATTCATGACTCTGTAACCCTTGACACCTGAATCATACCCAATAAGAATTGTTTGTTCAGTTCTAGAGTCCAACTTATGCCTTTTCTCTTTGGGAATGTAAGAGTATGCAATGCTTCCAAAAACTCTAATGTGTGAGATGTTTGGGACTCTACCATGCCAAAGTTCAAAGGGTGTTTTTGTGGTAGCTTTTGTTGGTAGTCTGTTCTGAAGGTAAGTAGCAGTTATAATAGCTTTACCCCACATCCTGGTGGGTAGCTCTGCATCTGCAAGCATGCATCTAGTCATCTCCAGAAGAGACCTTAGTTTTCTCTCAGCTACTCCATTTTGTTCTGGTGTGTATGGAACGGTCCTTCTGTGTAGGATACCTTGTTCCTCAAAGAATGTCTGTGTGTGGTTTGAAATGTACTCACCACCATTATCTGACTGAAAAACCTTAGGTTTTCTTTCAAATTTGTTGCTCACCATGGCCACGTATTTCCTCAGAAGGTTGTGGGTTTCACTCTTGTCCTTCAGTAGGTAGGTGACACAGTACCTTGAAAAATCATCCAGAAAAAATAGAATATATCTGTTGCCTCCCATCGATGGTACATTAATTGGTCCACATAAGTCAGTGTGAATCAAGTCTAACACTTTTGTGCTTCTTTGTTCAGTACTTGATTGAAATGAGGGTCTGACCCCTTTTTCTGTAAGGCAACTTACGCACCTGGATGTCTTGTTTGTGTCATGTGGCTTTACCTCAAGTCCTTTGACCAGGTTCCTTTTGTGCAGTTCCAGGATTGCACTTGTGTCTCTATGAGCAAATCTGCGATGCCACAGGTCCAGGCTGCTCACTTCTTCTTGCACCGTCTGCGCTGTGTTGATCTGCACCTGTTCATCTAAGAGACTGACTTTATATATGCCATTAGATTCATAAGCTTCCAAATATATTTCATTGTCCTTTTCAACTGTGCATTTTTCACCATAAAAATGTACATCAAAACCCTTTTTCGCGAGACTTGACACACTGAGCATATTGCAGTCAAGGTTGGGAACATAGACCACGTCACTTACAGTAGTTTCATAGACTGCATTTGGTGTTAGACACATCAAAGTTCCAGACCCCTTGCCTTGCACCTCCACACAGTTCCCATCAGCCACCTTAATTTGCCCATTGGCTGATGAATCAAAAGTTTTAAAAAATGTTTTGTCATGAGTGGCATGCTGTGAACATCCACTGTCAATAATCCATGAGTCTCTATTTCTCTGGTAGCTCGGTGTAACTTCATAAGCTATAAATGCACTCTGTTTAGTTTCTTTCTTTGGCCTTTCTGTAGCTCTGTCCCTCTTGTGACCAGAAGCTGCATTCTTGCCTTTGCTAGCTCTTTGTTCAACTTGGTGAGAGCTCCCATTGGCTGGAGCCTCCTTGTGGGCGTCACAGTCCCTTGATTTATGTCCTTTCCTCCCACAAGACCAGCAGCTGATACGTGATTGGTCGTGGGGCGGAGCCTTTCTATGGCTCCTGTTTTGAATCAGGTAATTTGATCCACTTGCCTCTTGGGAACTGAAATAGCCTCCTGCCTGGTTTCTGCATTCATCTCTCAGAGCCTTAACACTGGCATCAAAAGACAACTGTTGTGTATTTACAACTGAGGCAAAAGCATCAAAACGTTCTCCTAGGGATGCTAGCAGAAATCCCCTTTTCATCCTATCAGGCATTTGATGACCAGATGCAATCAGATTATCTGTAATATTTAAAAATTCAGATATGTGTTTTTCACAATCCTTCTTATTATTTAAGCGGATCCTGGTTAAATCCTTAATTAATGCTGCCTCAGTTTGGTGGCTTGCAATCCCAAAAGATTCCTCCAGATTTTTAAGCATTTCTTTTGCTGTTTCACAATTTGCAACATAGGCCAATTGTTCATCAGTTAAGTTGCGAAAAATTATTGTTTGTGCAGTTATATCTTTCTTTTCCCATTCTACTTTAGCTTTGCTTTCTTCTGGTTTGTCTGAATTTAA
Organism: Pogona vitticeps; assembly: GCF_051106095.1. NCBI lineage: Eukaryota > Metazoa > Chordata > Lepidosauria > Squamata > Agamidae > Pogona > Pogona vitticeps. The sequence goes on from NC_135786.1 coordinate 554,577, forward strand.
GCAATCATTGAGCTCCATGCCCTTAAATTCCAGTAATAGTCTTTGTTTCCATCTCACAAAATTAAATGAGGTTAAGGCTGGCAATTTAACTTCCTTCTTTTCTGCCATTCCTGCCTCCTTTTCAGCACAAAATCAACAAGCAAACAATAGCAAACTCTCTTCAGCTAGTTTGGTATATTGAGGGGGGGGGGAGAAAAAGAAACGCAAGATACACTTGGAAAACAACAAACGCCCGAAAAATACTTCTTAGCTAATCTTTTCCTTTTTGCTGGCTGTTTAGTCACTCTGGGCCCATAACCTGTTACGAGTTCTGGTACTGTACTGAATTCCAGTACAAATGCACAGCAGAAGTGCCAGCCGGTTCAGGCAGAATTAGCTAGAAGTTTCCCTTTGTACCCGCCCCTCACCAAACACTAGCACTCAAGAATAACACTCAGGAGGCCTTTTTGTATAAAAGAAAGAAATCTATATTGTACTCACGAAGATAAGCATTTAGAAGGTTTCAGGTAGATACAAGAATAAAAATAGCGAATACAATGTTCTTCTGTTCTGGCCCCACGTGGCTGGAGGGGTCTCCAGGCTCAGTGGGCCGGCATGGAACCTTTACATCTTTCCAGGTGAAGAGCGTGTGCAGGAATGGTGACCAACAATGGTGGTTGAATCACCTCATGGCCAGGAGGGCCGGAAACAGGGGTGGGGCCTCCCTACCCGGGAACAACAAACTTTCTAATTGGTCAGCATGTAAACAAACAAGCAAACAAGTTAGTTTGTGTTGCAGGCCCTTCCCCTTTGAAATTTACATCTAGATTGCTTGACCATCCAACACATAGAAGAGCAAAGAGTCTGGGAGCACCTGCAACACCACACGGCGAAGGCTTCCACGGACCGGAACCCACCTCCTCAGATTCCTAACTCTGCAGGTCTGTATGGCTCTTGTGCGATATGCAGGTTGTGTGGGTGGGTGGGTGGGTGGGGGCGAGATTGGACGGTAAACTGCAAGGCCAGAGGCCAAAGGAAGTCCGGATCCTGGCCATTACGTGGGGCACACACCACTCAAAAAGGAGGCAGGCGGACCACACCCGCCCTCTGGCGCCGGAGAGGCCCCACAGCCCGCCGCCCAGTTCAGTCCGCGGGTAAGACAGCTGGAGGCCCTCAGCGCCCAGCAGGTTCCCGCTGGAGCCTCCCAATGAGGTCCCTTTCTTAAAGTAGGGCCACCAGAAGCACGTAGACGAGGCGTCCCCCCCCCAATTTCGAGGTTGCCACTTGGGGTGGTGCCTTCCTCTCCGTTGACCAGTGACCTGCCCTCCCCCGCCCCCTCCCCTCGGAGAGCACAGAAGGGCACCTGCCGGCGAAGCAACGGGCCTCTGCGGCCCTGAAAGAGGGGCGGGTGCGTGAAGACGGTGGGGCCGCGCTGCCCCGGCAGGGCCAGAGCCACAGGGGGCGGGGGAGAGGGCGAGAGTGGGGGGGGGCGCCCGGCTTTGGGGTGAGCCTCGGCCCCTGCCTTTTTGCCTCCATCACAGAACCGTGGAGAACCTGGAGGGCAGGGGCCGCACACAGCCCTTCCCTCTTCCACGGACAGCTGCCCGCTGGACGGGAGTGGCAAGAGGGAAGCAGCCCCGCGCGCAACAGCCAGGGCAGACCAGGAGCTGAGCGGAGCGGAGCGGAGCGCAGAAGTGATGGAGGAGCAAGGGTCCCGGCTGGGCTCGCCCTTGGCGCTGGCTTACAGCCACTCTTCCCTCCAGGGCAGTTGGGAGGAGAAGCAGGCATGGCTGCGGGGCGGGGGGGGGGAGTGAGGATCCCCTTGGAGAAAGAGACCAAGGCAACCAACGAGCGAACCAGCACGCCCATGGGGAGTCCGCCCTGCCGCCCCTATTAGAGCGCCCGTGGACGGGCGGCTAACGGGGCTGGGAGGTAGCAGCCGGTCCCAAGGCCCGCGGGTGGGGAGGAGGCGGCTGGCAGGCAGCCCGGAGGTTCGGAAGCCGGGGGGGCGGGTGGGGGCGGGTGGAGGGAAGCAAGGGCGGCCGCCTTCTCATCAGTCTCCTGCAGTTGGCGGCGGGGCGGGGGCGGACGAGTGGCCCTTGACCTTGCGTCCGTCTTTACCGCTGGCTGACTCGTCTAGCACTCCTTGACGCACCAGGCGCTCCACCCGGGCCTCGAGGTGTCCCCGATGGGACTGAGAGGGCAGCGGGCCCGTTGCGCCTCCGGAACGCCTTTGGGCCAGGATCAGTCGCCTCCCGCCAGCCCCCGCCGGCCGTGGCCCCCTGCTTTCTGGCCGCCCTGCCGCCCGGCCCTCCCTCTTGACTCCACGCCCGGGAGCCCAGCTGCGGAGGGTGAGGGTGGGGAAGTGGACGGACGGAGGGAGGCACGGGGGGGCCTCATCTTTCGTCGCCCCCTAATCCGAGCCGGACAGTCGGAGGCGCCGGGCGCGGCCCCTTCTTTCCGCTAAGACTTCTCCAATCCTTTTATCCGGCAATTGGCATTCCGGGGAGCGGCAGCGCCGCCGCGGCACGATCCGGCTCTATTTGTTTTCTCCCCGCCTGCCCCTTTCTCGGAATGAGCGGCCCGGTCCCCTGCAATCCCATTTAAACTGAGCGTTCGCGGAGCGAATAATTAGTGACATTCTATTAGGGCTTCCGGCGGCTTGCCGGCTTCGAGGGAGGTGCGCACTAACGAGGCCCTGCCCGCAGCAGCCGCCCCAGCCGCCTGGCCGAGCCCGAGGCCGCCCCCGCCCGCCCTGCTCTCCCATGCGGGTGTGTGTGTGTGTGTGTGTGTGTGGACGCGGGCCGCCGGCTCCCTTCTTGCTCCCCCTCCTCCGGCCGAAGAGGAGGGGGAGGGGAGGCCGGAGTGGCGCTGCCCAGTGTAACTGTCCCGGGCAAACCGGGCTGGCTGCTGCTCCGTGGGCTGCCCGGCTGCGGTAGCGGACGGAGATGACGCCTTGCCAGCCCGGCCCCGCGGGTGTTGCTCCGGGCCTTCAGCGAAGCAAGGCAATACGTCTTCCAGGGTTGGTCCCCAATGGGAGAGGAAGGAAGCGGAGATCCCTTCCGGCCTCCAAGAGAGCAGTTGGTGGGGCTGGAGCTCAGCTCTGGGACTTGGAAGCCCCCCTCAACTCAGCCGAACGGGTCGTGCAGGAGAGCAGCATTTGCACCCGTCTCCAGCCACCGGCCAGCCACAGAGTCTCGGCTGAAGGAGCGCCTGGAAACAGGACCTGTGCTTATAATACCCGTCCCCACACCGGGGGGGGGGGCCCTTCAACCGCCGCCACCTGCTGGACCAGCGAAAGGGCTGGTAGGGTTCTGACACACTTTCATGGCGCCCAGAGTTTGTCCAGGGAGGACCCTCTGGCCTGTCCTAAGGTCCGGACAGTGGCGAGGGGATGATGAGTCCAGCAGAGTCTTCCAATGAGGCATCCGTCCGCTGGAGACCCCTGGCTGACCCCTTGAGCAGGGTGCGTCCCACCAGAGAGGCTGGTCTGATTCAGCACCCATCCTTTCCCCTTTTCTTGAGATCCCCCCACCTTAAGAAAAGCCCATTTCAAGCTGGAGAAAGAGCACCAGGATCCCCGCCTTCTCAGCCCAGGCCTTGGGCTTCTCTCTGGGGCGGATGGCGTCGCAAAGCACACCCAGCCGCCCTTCTGCCCCTGGAGCCGAGGCCTCAGGATGGGCTCCTGCTGGCTGAGGGGCTTCAGAAGCGGGAGGGGCAGGGGATGCTTATTTTAGGTATTATTAATCCATTGTCCTGCCCATCTAGTGGCCCCGCACTACAACGGAAATAAAAGGTGATGTGCTTTTAATTTTTGCGGTGCATGCGGAAAGAGACTCTCAAGGCTGCCTCGTGGGAAATGTCCTTCTGTTGCTTGCAGCACAAGATTTAGTTTGTTTTCTTCTAAAACCAGGAAGGGTATTATTTCTGCTAAACTGTCGTTTGAGGCTTGGCTTTTCTGTCTGGATATTTTATTATACCGTGAGGTAGTTTGCATGTTACCATTTTATTGGTTTTACCTGTATTTCCTCCATAAATCTTCATGTTTAAGCCCTAATGTGTTATGACCTAAGGTTGTCATAAGGAGTAGCTACATAACAGTCATGAGTCCAAAGGGATGCCAGCACGGCTAACGAGAAGAGTCAAGGAAGGAGCCACAACCATTGGCTCAGGGAGGAGGAGGAGGAGGAGAAAACGTCGGCCACAAGAGAAAAGCTAGGGAGCATGAAAGTGCAGGCAGAGAACCTGTGGAAGGTATTCCTGTTTAGCCATTTAGCCCAGTAAGGAAATGTTTATGCTGTCCTCGGAAGAGGCCCATGGCCACAGAGACTTGAGAAATGTTAGGAAGAACCACCTTCAGAACAAAGAGCCAAAGAGCCTGGAAAACCCACAACAACCAAATGTTTATGCTCATCAGTCGTGGAGAGCCAGGTGGGCAAGACGAGGTGAGCTTGGGTGGGTGACGAGGCATCTCCGAAGGAAGGTGGTGGAGGAAGAGGAGGAGGTCACAACGGCGCTGTTGCCATTGTACTGGGCTTCACTGCAGACAGTGGAAGGCAGACACGGCGTTTTGGAAACAGGCTTCTATAGAACTGAAGCAAAAAATTGTGACAAGGATACTTTTTAAAAATCAACACATGATCTGATCCCTTCTTGACATCCTCCGAGAACTAAAACATGAAGCTGCTGATGTTCTAAAAAGAAAATATAGCAAGCCTGTAACACAAGAGCCTTTGCACTTGAACACAAAACATAGCCGATATAATTTCATATTTAAAAAAATAGAACAACCCAGGAACTGCACCAGGGAGCCACTACTCACAAGGACTGGATGCAGAGACAGCTCTCTCTCTCTCTCTCTCTCTCTCTCTCTCTCTCTCTCTCTCTCTCTCTCTCTCTCTCTCTGTGAGTGTGTGAGACCCTCTGTGGGGGGTGGGTGGGAGGGAACTGCCCTGGGACTGTGGGGCTCCCCTTTCCCAGCAGAGGCTGGGGTAGGGGTGCTGGGTGGAACACCTGAGGCCAGGAGGGGGCCTCCAGACTGGTGGTGGCTGGAAAGAGCAAGCCGGCCACCCAGGTGAGTGTGTACAGATGCTTTGCACCTTCAACATGCCGGCACTGTCCGGACTTTCTAGATTCTACAACAGGCACTGACAACACCCAAAGAGTTCACATCTACAAGATCTTGCTCTCTCTCTTGTGATGATTTGTGTTTTTATGTGTATTAGAATGGGATATGTAGTCCTAAGATTGTCCCAATAGCATCCATTTTGATTTAAAGTCTGTTCTGTAGTAGGAAAGTTTTACATGCTGTTTCAGAGAAGCTTCGCTCTCTGGTTATCTCGTTGCTAAGCTGAGTAGAGAGCAGAGACTTTCGTAGTCAAAATAATTCTGCCACAAAGAATGATAACAACTGAAGCTCCATGAGAAAGTTAGGCGGGACAACAAGACCCAGGAGGCATTCTGGGAAGAAGAAGAGTGAGGAGAAGAGGAGGAAAGATGGAGTTTGCCTGAGAAAGGGGCAGACACGTGCTCTTCCCTAAATGGACTATTTTTCCTACCTTGGACTGGTTTTCATCTAGCATCAGCCTTTGAAGACTCAAGACACGTGAGATGGACTATGTTATCCTTTATATTAGTTAGCATAGTTTCATTTCTTTATTTTTTCAGCTGGAGTGGGGGGAGTGGAGTGTTCCGTTGGTCTTGAATGAAAATGTACCTACTAAACTATTTTACTATCAACTGAAATCTTTTCTAAAACAAATCTTTTCAATAAAGCAGTAATGTTTGAAACTGCAGGTGTTAGTCCTTGCACAGACGGGCTGAATGTCTAATTGGCCACGTGTGTTTGCTACCCTAAGTTCTAGAGCCAGATTGTTCTGAGTATGTGTCTGTGTGTGTTGCTTTCTTAATAAGGAGATTGGCCTCTGAGGAAGAAAATTTAGACAGAACCCGGCTGAGTTTCAAGTGGCTCTGCTCAGCAGTTAGAGGTTTGTCTGGTTTTCGTACTCGTCCCAATTTCCGGCACCCCCATAAATCTTCTTGGAGATACGGGGCTGCTTACATGTTTGGCAGCGGTGTCACGAAACACGGGCTTTGATTTATTGTGTTTACTTTGGCTTAAGTTGAAAGCAGCAAGCATCTCGATGCATGTGCTTTTCACAGAGGAAACTTCCAAGCTTTGGCAAAGGGGTTTCTTCCACGCTATTTACTTTGAAGAGCTATAAACTAGCCAAATTGCATTTTTCTTTTAAGCTAAGGGTCTTAATGGAAAGACTTAGCTTTAAGCCAAGTCTGTAAGAACTAATACTTTGTTTATGTAATTGGGCTGTTTAATGAGTGGACATTTTCATGCAAGTAAACGGTCGCCCTTCTTAAGCTCCAGTTTAGGGCTGTTTCCTGCCAGAATGTTTTATGGCTTGCCCACACCCTACAGTTTAGGCTGCAGGAGTGGGGAGAAGATTTTTCCTTTTGGGTCGGATTGGCGTTTGCGTTAGTTGCGGCTTATATGGAGCAACAATTAGCAGGAGAAGAATTTTTGGAATTGCCTGGAGAGCTGTTTGTGACTCAGAGGAAAGTTAAGATTGGTAGTGCATCTGCTAAGCTGCCTTTGGTTAGTACAGATACGAAGCCCTGGCACCAAGAGCTTTTGGAGGCTCTTGAGCACGACGTCTTGACTCCAAGTGGAGCTAAGCAAAGGATTACTTATGATTCTTCACAACTGAGAAGGGAATTACAAAAGGGAGATATAATGGCTAAACTCCCAGAACAGGACGTCCAGGATCTACTTAGATCTGATTCAGATCAGACTTGGACTAAGTTGCAACAGATGGATCAGGCAGAGGAAATGGCGGGTGCCAGCACTCCAGTAGGGAGGGGAGTGCCAGGCAGAGGCATTTCTGATGGGACAGCAGGAGCAGCAGCAGCAGCAGCAGCCGGTGCTGAGCGCCCTGATCCTAACAAGAGTTTATCACCAGTGGATAAGTTAGCAATGATGTTTGCTGATTTTGTTGCTTGTCACACTCAAACTATTCGTAATCAGAGCATGGCTGATGAGTTATTGAAGCAGTACAGAGAGGCAAAGGTGGAGCGTTTGGTTAATGAGCTGAAGGAAAAAGAGGAGTTTAAGAACTCAATAGCCAGTGTTGATAGAAGCAATCTACCTTACTACCATGATGGCGATGATATCTTATCATTTTTATCGATATTTGAACAAGCGTGTCGAGATCTTAAGATACCGGAGGCCTGGCACCTCAAGCTACTGCGTACTCAGTGTTCTGGGCAACTTGCCAACTTGGTAGCCAAATTATCTGATGAGGACCCTGACTGGCCTACTTTTAAAGAGGTGGTAAAGAGAAAATTTGGTTTCACTTCGGAAATACTGAGGCAGAACTTTAGAAAACTGAAAAAGCAGCCTAATGAGTGTTATTCTGCACTAGCTGACAAAATAGAACATCTAGGTGATCAGTGGTTGAGCTCCTTGGGCGCCAGTACTTTTGAGGATTTAAGAACTGTGTTGTACATGGAGCATTTTCTTAATTTAGTGCCTTCAGAAATAAGGAGTACTTTGTTGGAGAGAGGATACAAAGACTTGCAAACCCTTGCTTTAAAGACTGATGAAATTCTCTCCTTTAAAACGCATGAACCTGCTGTTAGACCAAAAACTGCACCAGTAGCGCCTAAGAGACAGAGTCAGCCTGAATTTAGAAAGTCTTTTCCTCAAGAGCCCAGGCAAAGTTCATTTGAGCAACGCAGGAGTCTAGCTCCTAGCCAGAGTAAAACGCCTCTTAAATGTTTTGAATGTGGTGGCTCTCATCTGCGACGAGATTGCCCAAAGTTGAATGTGCCAGCTAGCCAAGTTAAGGAGCCAGCTAGGAAAACACCTGTGCCAGCTCCACGCAGATCTAAAGCAGGCACACCCAAGATGGCGTATGTAAGTTCTGTGCCAGCAGGAACTCAGCAAGTGCCAGCTGCCAGTAATGCAGTTTCTGTGCCTCACCAGTCAAGCATTGTGCCTTCACAGAGTCATGAAGGAGTTAACCTAACTGTAACCCCTTCGCAAGCCAGTGGAATGCAGGCAGCAGTAAACCAATATGTGCCTAGAGTTTTGGACTTACAAATTGCTTCAATTTCCTCAGAAATTGTAAAAGAGACTGCATCAGGAGAGAGGTTTTCTGTTATGGATCCTGATTGCATAGTACCAACTGCGCAAAGGGACTGGGCAACCCGCACATTTTCTGAGGTGGTTTTTCTTCACACACCTGGAGGTGATATGGCTTTAAGTGCTTTTCGTGACTCGGGTGCCGACATTTCTTCGATAAGCAAACGTTTTCTAGACCCCACCTTAATCTTGAACAACCTGAGGTGTCCAGTAAAAACTTATGGATCTATAGAGACTGATCAGCGTTTCATTCCCCTAGCTTATGTCAAAATTTCCTATAAGAGCTGGTCAGGTGCAAAACATATTTTAACCCATGAGGGAAAACCTGATTTTCTTCTTGGAAATGATCTTGCTTTTTTGGATCACATGCAGAGTCAAAATGCAACTTCAATGTCGGTAGTTACGCGTTCTCAAAGTAGGGAGATGCATGATCCTGAACGGGAGCAGGAATCCACTGAGGATAGCTCAGATGGAGACCTTACCCAACAGCAGCCTCTTGTGACCGAACCTGATAATGCAGAGACAACAGAAACTAAAATGGAGGAGGTGATACCTAAGGGATCAGAGGACTTTAGACTGAAGCAACTTAATGATCCCTCTCTAGCTTCTTTGAGGTCACAAGCAGACAACTATGCTGAACGTCCTGCGCATCAGCAAGTTAGTTTCCTGTGGGGAGAAAATGGACTTTTGTACAGAGAATATTTCCCCAAATCCAACTTGGATGCCCAACCTGTTCAACAGTTAGTCGTGCCTACTGAATATAGACTGAGAATACTAGAAATGGCTCATGACCATCCAAGTAGTGGGCACCAGGGAATACAAAAAACCCTAAAGAGGATTTCTCAACATTTTTACTGGCCTGGTATTTCAAAAACTGTAAAGGACTATGTCAGTTCTTGTGACTATTGCCAACGCACAGGCCATCAAACTGACAAGGTAAAGGCCGAAATGCAGATTATGGAAATTCCTGACCAAGTGTTCCAGTGTTTGCAAATGGATGTGCTAGGACCTTTTGTTCCTACTAAATCTAAGAAGAAATACATCATTTCTTTCATCTGTTCTGCCAGTAGGTGGATCGAGGCTTACGCTATTAGCAACCTGACAGCTACCACCATAGCTAGAATTATTGTGGACTTGTGCTCGCGTATTGGAGTACCATCCAAAATAATTTGTGATCAAGCAGGAGCCTTTACAAGTGAACTTATGCGTAAGATCTGCGAGATAAGTGGAATAACCATCAGTTTTAGCACGGCTCATCATCCTCAATCTCATGGTATGGTGGAAAGAGGTCAACAAACTTTGCTTAGGATGATTAAAACTTTGACCCAAGAATATGGAAACATTTGGGATGAGCTTTTGCCTTTTGCTTTGTTTGCTTACCGTAGCTCAGCTCATTCTTCACTAGGTGGCTTTTCTCCAAGTGAGGTGGTGTTTGGAAGAAATCTACAAGGACCATTGGACTTCCTGAAATCCGATTGGGAAGGTGTGGTTAAAAGTAGTACTGTGCCAGTTGCTGATTTTGTTAGAAAACTTCAAGAGAAACTCTTGGCTGTCCAGGAGTTAGCCAGAGACAATTTGTTGGACGCTCAAGCAAGTCAGAAGTTCTTCCACGACAAGAGATCCAGACACAGGGAATTTTCTGTGGGTGATTTGGTACTTGTTCTGAACCCACTCAGACCTTCTAAGCTAGAAGTTGTCTGGGAAGGTCCAGGTGAAATTGTTCAAAAATTGGGAAATGTCAATTATCTTGTCAAAATGTTGGATTCTAATAAGAAACCTGTTCTTTACCATGTCAATAGTTTGAAACTGTACAAAGATAGATCTGCAATGGTTTTTCAATGTCATGCTGAATATTTTCATGCTGCAAATGAACCTATTGATATGTTATCTGAATTGCAAGATGCAGGTACATGGTCTGATAATCTTGTTTTAACAGGTACCGTTGATCAGAAAGAAAGGTTGTTTCAAATTTTAGAACAATACCAAGATGTGTTTTCAGATAAACCAGGTTACACCAAATTGATCAGTCATGTGATAACTACTGAGAACAACGCCCAGCCCATACGGTCTAGCCCATATAGAGCAATTGGTAATCATGCTATCCAAATTGAACAAGAGATACAAAAGATGTTATCTTTGGGGGTGATTGAACCGTCATTCTCCCCTTGGGCTTCTCCGGTGGTTCTGGTGCCAAAACGTAACGCTTTGGGTGAAATTCTCGAGGAAGTAAGATTTTGTGTTGATTACAGAAAGTTAAACAGTGTTACTGTTCCAGATCCATACCCATTGCCTAGAATGGATGATTTAATTGAACATCTTTCAAAGGCTAAGTTTATCAGCATTCTCGATCTAAAGAATGCTTATTGGCAGCTTGATTTAGCTGAAGATTCACGAGATAAGACCGCTTTCATCACTCACGTGGGAACTTTCCGTTTCCGCAGATTGCCATTTGGTTTGAAGAATGCAGGTGCGTCATTTCAAAGGATGATAGACAAACTTTTACAAGGTTTACCTTTTGCAAGTGCTTATCTTGATGATGTTGCCATTTTCAGTTCTGATTTTGATTCTCACATGTCTCACATTGAAACTGTTTTGTCCAGACTTCAACAAGCAGGACTGACAGTCAAAGCCAGCAAGTGTCAGTGGATGCAAGGAAAAGTCATGTACTTAGGTCATTTGATTGGGCAAGGAGAAATTCAGACTTTGCAAGCTAAAGTACAATCTATTAATGATTGGCCTATTCCAAAAACTAAGAAACAGGTACGCTCGTTTTTGGGCCTAGTTGGCTACTACAGAAAATTCATTCCTGATTTCAGTCATTTGGCTTCACCTCTGACAGAGCTCACTAGGAAGAGACAGCCTGTCAAGGTAAAGTGGACACCAGAGTGTCAAGGTGCCTTTGAAGCTTTAAAAGCTAAGATTATGGATGCACCTATACTGAAATCCCCTGATTTTGACAAACCATTCATTTTACAAACTGATGCTTCTGAATTAGGACTGGGAGCTGTTTTGTTACAGCAAGGAGAAGATGGGAACCTTTACCCTATCTCATACTTCTCTAGAAAACTCTTGGATAGAGAGAGAAGTTACGCAGTACCTGAAAAAGAAGCTCTTTCTATATTTTGGTCTCTCAATTTACTTAGACCTTACCTATGGGGTCGTAAGTTTACACTCCAAACAGATCACAGAGCTTTAGTTTGGTTGCAGAAGATGAAATCTCACAACCAAAAATTGTTGAGATGGAGTCTAGCATTGCAAGATTTTGATTTTGAAGTTCAACACATTCCTGGAAAATTGAATGTAGTGGCAGATGGTCTTTCTAGAATGTACTGTGAAGATTCTTATGAACCTGAACGTTGAAACGATGTATTCAACAGTGTGCTATGTTTCAGTATTGTAATAGTTAATCTGTAGTTGAATTTTGAGATATAACCAGTTGAATTACTTTTTAGTTACTTTTACTTGATTTCTTAAAATTAGATCAGATTTACTGCTCTGAATTTTAACGATAATCAGGGGGGGCATGTGATGATTTGTGTTTTTATGTGTATTAGAATGGGATATGTAGTCCTAAGATTGTCCCAATAGCATCCATTTTGATTTAAAGTCTGTTCTGTAGTAGGAAAGTTTTACATGCTGTTTCAGAGAAGCTTCGCTCTCTGGTTATCTCGTTGCTAAGCTGAGTAGAGAGCAGAGACTTTCGTAGTCAAAATAATTCTGCCACAAAGAATGATAACAACTGAAGCTCCATGAGAAAGTTAGGCGGGACAACAAGACCCAGGAGGCATTCTGGGAAGAAGAAGAGTGAAGAGAAGAGGAGGAAAGATGGAGTTTGCCTGAGAAAGGGGCAGACACGTGCTCTTCCCTAAATGGACTATTTTTCCTACCTTGGACTGGTTTTCATCTAGCATCAGCCTTTGAAGACTCAAGACACGTGAGATGGACTATGTTATCCTTTATATTAGTTAGCATAGTTTCATTTCTTTATTTTTTCAGCTGGAGTGGGGGGAGTGGAGTGTTCCGTTGGTCTTGAATGAAAATGTACCTACTAAACTATTTTACTATCAACTGAAATCTTTTCTAAAACAAATCTTTTCAATAAAGCAGTAATGTTTGAAACTGCAGGTGTTAGTCCTTGCACAGACGGGCTGAATGTCTAATTGGCCACGTGTGTTTGCTACCCTAAGTTCTAGAGCCAGATTGTTCTGAGTATGTGTCTGTGTGTGTTGCTTTCTTAATAAGGAGATTGGCCTCTGAGGAAGAAAATTTAGACAGAACCCGGCTGAGTTTCAAGTGGCTCTGCTCAGCAGTTAGAGGTTTGTCTGGTTTTCGTACTCGTCCCAATTTCCGGCACCCCCATAAATCTTCTTGGAGATACGGGGCTGCTTACATCTCTCTCTCTCTCTTTATATATATGTGTGGGGGGGGGGGCGTGAGCCATAGCTCAGCCCCAAGGAATGCAAGAGCCAAGGATGCACTTCTAGAGGGGGGAGGGGGGCACCAATGACCTCAGCGACTTTGTGGGGCTAGTCAGCTGCAGTTGGTGTGTGTGTGTGTGGGGGGGGGAAGGATTGTGTTCTAATTGTCCTGCCTGTTGAGCCTGGGGGCGGGAAAAGCCTGCAGGCCTGGAGCCATCAAGGCTTAAGGACCAAGTATTGTTGCCAAGCAGGGCAGAACGAGGCCGCTCTTGGGCCCCTTATTGATGATGGACAAAAGCAGGAAAGGGCGGGGGGGGCTCACTTGCCAAGGGGCAGTGAGTGCATCTCTTTCCTCCTCTCCCTCAGATCCCCAAGGGGCAGGGAGGCTCAGCTCAGCTCCCTGAGCCAGGCATATGCCCTTCCTTGGCCTCTCCTGACCACAGATTGGAGCCTGTCCTGGGCTCCCAGCCATGACTTGCTTTGCCCCCCCCCCTTTATGGAAAATGCCACCTTGGCAAGGAGGGTTTTCGGTCCCGTGGCCGTGACCTCGGGGCCCCATGAAGCTCCTACTGGCGCCTGCACTGCGTTCCTCCCGCCAAGAGTTCAGCCCCTCCAACCCCGAAGCCTTGGAACCGGAGGGGAAGGCCCGCCGATGTCCGACTGGCTTCCCAGCGCGCTGCTCCCGCACTTGCGAATTGTCTTGGGGTCAACCGGGTCCGGGACGGAGGGAGGTTTAAAACGGCTTTAAGGAACTCAATAAAGGAACGGCGAAAGAAGCGCCGCACCACTGAAGGGTTTCCCTCCTTGCGGCACGGAGGGAGATGCTTAAGGATGCGCGCTCGCATCCACACGCACGCGTAAGACGAACCCTCAGGTGGGTGCCCAATTCACATCGCCCCGTCCCTCGCCCGCCACGGCTGCGCAGGTTTGACGATCCGCTCCCGCAGGAAAACCTGGGGAAATTCAGACAGGCGGCCAGGCGAGGCGTTCTTAAAAGCTGGCCGAGTTCCGGGCCCCTCATGGCCACCGGTTGCCGGGGGTGGGGGAGCGCTCCCTCCTTTCCTTTCCAACCCTCCCCTGCCAAAGGGCCTGGGCCGTCTCTTCTCTCCCCCCCCCCTCCACGCCATCCCAGCACCTTGCAAGGCGCGGAAGGAAGAGAAAGGAGGACGTTCGCGCAGCGTAGCGGAAAACTCCGCGCCCTGAGCATCGCCGATCCTTGCGCGTGGCTGGGGCGCCACCTGGTGGGAGGAAGGAGTCTTGGCGCCTGGCGGTCGACACGGAAAACGCCCTGTACGTCAGGAAGGTGTCGCGAGGCGCCTGCCCAGAAGTGGGCCTTTTGTTGGGCTGGATGTACGAGCAGGCATTGCGCGCCCGCCCCGTCCCAGCCCGCCAAAGAAGCGCTCACGAAGCGCCTTCTGCGCTAGCTGTCCTGTTAGTCGGAGACGCGGGATCGCTCCCACAGGGAAGCAGGAGGGGCTCCGAGGCTGCCGCGCCAAAGCCCTTCCTATGCAACAGCCCTGAAAGGTAGGACGAGGTTACATCTGGCTACTCAAGAGGAGCCGGATGCCTGTGGCTGGCGGGAAAGGGGGTCTGGGGGATCCCCCGGAGGGTGGAACGGAAGGGGGCAGAGTTAAAGCCCCCCCGTGCTTCTCTTAAGAATTTATTATTATTATTATTATTATTATTATTATTATTATTATTATTATTATTATTATTATTATTATTATTATTATTATTATTATTATTATTATTATTATTATTATTACTACTACTACTACTACTACTACTACTACTACTACTACTATAGGGGAGCGCTTCGATTGATGTCTCGTCCTGGTTCCCTTTCTAGAATTAGTTTTGTTTCTATTTCAGTTCTTTCTCCCCCCCCTCCTTGGGCGAAATCCACCCCCCCCCCGGGAAAGTCTGCGGAGGGGCGGGACGGAAGAGGGTGACGGGCGGGTGGCCGGGTGGGGTGGCCAGAACCTCTTTCAGCCGAATTCCGTTTCAGAGAAAGGGAGGTGGGGGAGCAGCAGGAGGGAGGAGGAAAGGGAACGTCTTTTAACTGCAAGCTCTTCCTGGGAGGGGAATTTCGGCCGTTTGCAACGGGGGAAGCCCCCCCCCAGGGGCGAGCCACGGAGGAGCGGGAAGGGCTGGGGAAAGTCCAGCGGAGCAGACGGGTCTTCCAGGAAGGCGAAAGGAGGGAAGAGCCGGAGACGCGGGGAAAGCCCGGAGAACGGTCCTTCTCCCCAGGCGCCCCCCCACCGCCCCCCCCACTGGACATGTTTTGCCCCTCAAGAAAGAGAGTTCGTCAATTGGCCAAAGAGGGGTGGGGTGGGGGAATTCGGCCTAGCTATCCATCATCAGCGTGTTAGTAAAGGAACACTCCCTTCCTCCCAGGCGATCAGGCACTAATTTGCATGTTGAGTTGTTAGTTAGTTACCGCAGAGGCAGGATGATGCCCCCCCCCCCAATCCTGTGGGCTCCTCTTGGTGCATGCCTTTCTTTCTTTCTTTCTTTCAGCGTCTCTTCACAGGGGCCAGGAGTGTCTCCTTTCCCCCCCGACCAACATTCACCATCTTCATGCACTCCCACCTCCATCCTGGCTTTCCCTTAAAGCAGGGGCCGGGGGGGGGCGGGGGGGGAGGTTCCTTCCTTCCTTCCTTCCCAGGCGGGGAGGGCCTTTTGCCCGGATAATTCAGGGATGTGGCCACGCAGGCAGTGGTGGCTCAGAGGTGCTAGCAGGACCCGGCTGCTCTTCTGCTTGCCAAGGCACAGGGCAACACCGGTTGACCCTCCAGCCCCTCCTCACAGCCCCCCCCCTCCCTGGGAAGAGCAGCCTGGCCCGATCCAGCCAGGGGTTCATTCGTTCAGGAGCTCCTCCTCACATCCACTGTGCTGTGTCGGAAGTGGCTCCCCGGATCAGCTTCGGCATAAATCAAGTCAAGCAGCAGGCCGGCCATTTCCATGCTTCTGACTAGGGACCCCCAGGGAGTCCCACACACAATGGGCTGATACCTCTAAATGTTGAAGGCAAAGAAGTCGGATTTCTCAGCAAAAGGGTGTCACCAACGGCAAGCTGCAGAGCCTCTGGACACCCCCAGAAGAAAAGGATCAAGTGCTTCTTCTGGGCATCCTCAGGATGCACCTAGAAGATTCTGGAAATGGACTCCGTGGGGCACAATTATTATTGTGATGAATTGTTGTTATTATTGTTCCCAGTAAGTTAAGGACTGTGGAGAAGAGCTCTGTCCCAGGGCACGCCTCCCCAGCCCCCCCAGCCCCCCCCCCCCTTAGGAGGCTTCCAGACAAGGCCTCCTGGGCTGGTCTTCCTGCTTTGTCCCCTAGCTGTGTTTTCCCCCTTTCAAGGGAGAAAGTGTCAGAGGGTTAGGGTTAGAAGCTGAGCGAAGGCCACGATGTGGGCACCCCGGTGCCTTTGTCTCCTCAGCCCCAGGCCTCCAGGAGCTATTTGGCTAGTGGGAGGGCTTAGCTCTGAGTTACCAAAAGCAAAACGCACCAGATAACTTCACCAAAGTACAAAAATAATTTATTTAATACACAACACAAAAGACACAGAGGCGTGGATAAATAACCAGGCACTGCCAGAAAGAACATGGAAAAGGCTGCATGGCCCCCAAGATTACACAAATGTAAGGGTGATACTTTTTATCGGACCACTAGAAAACCAAACACATTGCAAGCTTTCGTGGAGAAAATTCCACTCTGTCACACGTAGCACCTTTCATGGACAGCACAGAAAAATTGTACACAAGGGTCCAAAAACGGGCGGTACATGTCCGGAAGAACTGAGATCTGTGAGGCTGCGACCCGAAGCCTCTTGGCAGCAGAGGAACCGTGGAATTTCAGCTCCCCTCTCTTAAAAAGGCTCCGAGACCCTGCCAGAAGCTCCTCCCGAGAGCCAGTCTTTGCCCCCTGGGCTCAACAGGCACACGGACTCCTCTTTCGCTGAGGTACGGGCAGGATCCACAGGCAAAAACACTGGGTTGGTTTTCCTTGGGCTCAGGATGGAAAAGTGGCGGCTCTGGGTCCTGTGGCCTCTCACGGGTTAGGTTTAGGGCGAGATCCTCTGGGCCTCACTCGTGGGAGGGGGATACGGAGCCCGACCCCTCAGTCCTCCTGCTACCCTACTTGTGGGCCTCCCAGGGCATCATTTTGGCCACTGTTGGGGGTCGTACTAGACTGGCCTTTGGCTTGATGGCCTAAGGCACCCTCCCTCTTGCTCTCTGACAGTCCCGGAGCCCCGACTGCCCCGTGACCAGAAACCTGGCAGGGCTGTGAGCCAGAGGGGGGGGCAGCCCCAGGACGGATGAGCCAGCCCCCTGCTGCAGTGCAAGGCAGACTTCGGCTCATCCTCACCCAGAGATGCACGTCCTCCCTCGCGGCCCATCCACAGCCGGGGATGAGGCATGAATGACAGAGACATCCCCCCCACACACACACACGTCCCTTCCCACTTGGAAGGCTTCCTACTTTTTGCCCTGGCCAAGCCCTCCCTGTGTGCACACTTTAACGGCTCTCAGATCCTGCCAGTCTGGCATGTGTTCTGGGGTGCAGGAAAAAAGGCCAGTACATCAAGGCCAAGCTGGGTAGGACTCTGGGCCATGCAATGGTGGTGGTGGTGGGAGGCTTGATAGGAGAAGAGATAGCCCCCCCCCCCCGTGTGCAAAGAGAGAGAGAGAGAGAGATTGCTCCAGGAGAGCCCCCAAAGGGTGGGAGAAAGTGGGGTGGAGGGGTGGGGAATCTTCCTCCCCCTGCCCACGTGCAAGGGGGCCTTCCTTGCAATTCCTTTGCCACTCTCCAGGCCTGCTGCCTGACGGGGAGGTCCAACACGACTAGGGCAGAAGGGAGCAGATCAGAACAGCCCTCCCTCCCCCCTAGCAGCTGCCCAGCTCCCCCTCGATGTGGGTCAGACCACAGTACGAGGCCGTACTGCAGGGGAGAGACAGCAACAGCAACTCTCTCTTTCTCTGGCAGCTTTGCAAGAGAAATCCCCAGGTTGGCAGAGGGGGGGGGAATGGAGAGAGAAAAAGATCCAGCCTTAGAAACAGTTGTAGTAGCTGCACGAGTGAGGGGGGGCATGGGATGGGACAGGAAGGGGGCGGCAGGAGACCTGGGACGGGTGGCCCTCCCTGCAGCCCATCGTCGCTTCAGACTTGCTCCTGTGCCGCAAAGCCACTCTCCTTGCTGTCTTCCGGGGTGAGGTGCTGCTCCCCTCGCAGCGTCTCTTGGATGGGTAAGGCCGGGCACAGCTGATCATCAAAGGCCATCTCAGCCGGCTGCTGCCTCCCGTTGGGGCGGTGGCCCTGCAGAGGCAACAGGCACAAAGAGGTCACTGCCTGGCAGAGATGGGCCAGAGGCCGGTGGGAGCCCCTGTTCAGCCTCAGCCCCACCAGGAGCAGAGAAGGGGGGCTTCCCCTGCCAGAGGCAGACCCTCGACTGTGTCTGGCACCCCCCACGGCCACCACCTCCCCTCTCCCGGCCCCAAAGAGAGACAGACGTCTGCAGCACCTACCTGGTCATGGGGCTCCTTCTGGCCACCTGGGCAGAAAGAAAAGGAAGAGTCAATCTGGGAGAAACCCCTGGGCTTCCTGGCCCTTTCTTCAGGGGTGCCTCCACTCTGACCCACAGATGAAAGAGGTGGAGGGCCAGGGAAAGGAAGGGGGAGCGGGTTCTGCAGGGCACCAGGGGAGGCCGGAGCAAGGCTTCCTCCTTGTGCCGCAGCCGAATGACCAAGGGAGCCTTCGGGGACTGCCGAAGCCCCGGTGGCTGGGAGAGGAGACCAGAAGCCCCTGGTGAAACCTGTGTCGGGGCTAGAAGGGAACGCCTTCATGGATGACATGGCAGGGTGGCAAAGGACTCCTGTGGGGCTAATGGTGCCACAGCTAAAAGTGAGGAAACGGTGCCTGCAGGCCTCTCCCCCACCCCACCCTAAAAGAGAGAGAGAAAGAGAAAAAATACCCATCCTGGCCCCGAGACAAGCAGGGAGGGGGGCAACAACCCCGGGGCCAGAAGCGTTCCTGGGCCTTCTCCCTAGCAACCCCCAAGGAGACCTTCTCCTGCCCTTTCTTCTGTCCATGTTTGTCAAGAGATGTTTGGATTAATTAAACAGACTGTCATTCCTCTGAAAGGAAGGGAAGAAGTGGGCCAGTTCAGCAGAAGGCATCCGTCCTTTTCATCTTGGGACTTTGATGAAAAGGGCCCTTTGAAGTCAAGGAAGCCTCTCTTGCATAAACCAAGGTTACCTTCCAGGTGCATCTTGAAGAGAATCTGCTTTTTGTTAGGTGTTGTGCAGGTTCTCCCCTCCAAGCTGGGTTCAAAAGGGGATTACAAGTAATTACTGAAATGGCCCATTCTTTTTAGGGACTGAGGGATCCATATTCTCTCTGGTTCTCCTGGTCTCTCAGAGGATGAGCTGGGGGGGGGGGGCGGTGCGAAGGGGAAATCCAGGCTTGTTCAGACAACCAGGGAAAACCTTATTTCTCTAAGACAGTGTAATGTGTAATCTGTAGGGTTTTCTTTCCTGTACAGAAATCTATAACCACAACATTGTGATTCTGGAACTATTCTTTTTAATTGGCATCAACCAGTTTTGATCTTTTATTTTTCTTTCAATATTTCTTTAGTTAAACCTCAGGAAGTAAATGAAAACATGGCTTTTTACTCTGGCCTTTTAAAGCCTTAACACTACTTAAATACTTACTTATTTGTATTGAAACCCCATGTCTATTGTTACTGTAATTGATACTGCTGTTACCACCATCCTACAAGTTAGTTAGTGTCTTTTACCTAGATATAGTTAGGTTTGGGAGGATTTCTTTTCTGTTATTTTATGTTTATTGCTTAAATTTTGTGCTTATATTTATTTATATTGTAAGTGGTCCAAAGCTGTGGCTTGCCACTAGGTGGGCAAGGTAGAAGTGCAATAAATAAAACAAAAAAAACTTGCAAGCCTGGTCTGCAAGGTAACAATGGGAGGGGGCACAATTCTGTCCATATTTTTTTTAAAATGAGTTTAAGATGTTAAGAAATGATTAAGGAAAGTGCCTGAAAGAAGGGATTTTAAAATGCTTTAAAGTGAAAGTACGGTTGAAAGAGTGCCTTGTGAAGCGATCGCTTACGTTAGTTCTAACTGTTTTCTGAATACTTCCGTTAACTTCCAAAACAACTAGCATGTTTGGGAACAGAGTCGCTGCTGCTAAGAGAGCGTGACAGAAGTGTCTCATTCACAGTGTGCCGGCTCCCATGAGAAAGAGTAGACCATGCTGTAATGGGATCAAGGGGTAAAAATGGAGCATATTTTAAAATGAGGCTTAGGTTGTGTTTTTCTTACTTAAGCAATTTTTGAAGCCCCCCCCCCCCAATAAAATAAAACAGAATAAAGAGGGATGGTGACAATGAAACAGGGTACAGTCTGTCTGAGACTCTTCCGCAATTCGGCCCTTAGGCAGAACTTCATATCCTCCTGAGACCGGGTGGGCAATCAGGAGTCATCACCCACTTCGGCCTCGCCCTCGGCCCCTGCCATCTCCTCCTGCCTTTTAACCCACCCGCCTCAGCTGGGAAGAGCCCCTCCTCCCTTGCACGCTTCTTCCCCTGCAGCAGCCACAGAAGGAGAACTAAGCCTGGGTGTCCGTAGAAGAGCCCTTAGCCTTTGGGGCCCGTGCAGGGGCAAAAGGCAGGCGGTCAGGCGGGCGGGCGGGCAAGCAGGCAAGCAGGCAGGCAGGCTTGCCTGCCCACCTGCCCTCCTTCCTTCTGCTTTGAGCTCAGGGCAACCGCCACCTGGGAGAGGCCCAGGTGGGCCAGCTTCCCTGTGTTTGCTTGGCCGGGGGAGGCCCTGACACACTCTCTGAGGCCCAGTGGGATACTCCCAGTGCGATACGACCAGCCTGCGAGGGCTGGCTTCCCCCCCCCCATGAGCAAGTGGCGGATGGGCCCAGTTCCAGGGTCTCTTGCGTTGGCCCTGCCACAGCTGCTAGAAGGGCAGCCAGAGATGCCCAGGATGCCCCACCCCCAAAGAGGATGGAGCTGGCACCTTCCTCCCCTCTGCAAAGACCTCAGGGGCCGGGCCAACCCCTCCCCCCGGCCAACGACAGGACCCCAGCCAACTCACCCTTGCACTTCTGATGCCGGATAACAAAGGCGGCCCCCATCGTCACCAGCGCGCCAAGTGGGAGCAGCACCAGGGCGAGCAAATGGGTGCGCCCAGCTTCCCTGTTGGGGGCAGATGTCGGGGGAGGGCGTGTGGCGGCCCGGACCTCTTCTGGGTGGGGAAGGAAGCCAAGAAGGATGCGACCGGGAAAAAGAAACCACCACCACCACCACCCCCTCCCAGGGTGCCCAGCACAAGCAGGATGTGTGCCTTTCGCCCTCGGACAGTGTCCCCCTTCCAAAGGACAGCGACAGCAGCAACCCTGCTTTCCCTTCCACTCATCAACCATCCAGGGCTAAGTCTTCTCCTTGGGTGGCCCCCACAAGACCCCCTTAACCCCCCCCCCACTGCCCCCCCACTCTGTAAGGATGCCACCAGGCAGCTCTCGGGGGGGGGGCACCACAAAAGCCAAAGCTTAGGTCACACCAGGCACGGCATTCCCCTCCCATTCCCCCCTCCCACCCTGTGCCCCAGAAAGGACTCATTGAGCCTCTCCCCCTCACTTTACGGGTTTCATATTGTTCTCGGGAGCTCAGACTTACCACAGGTGACATCCGAATGGCGGGTTCCATTTGCCTTCTGGACAAGGTTTCTGTCTACACATCTGGAGGGAGAGAAAGGGAGGGAAAGAGGCTAGAAGAGCAGCTGCTTCCTCCTGTTTTACCCCCACACACACACATGTCAGCGAGGCCACAAAGTACTTGGGACAGAGAAACAGCTGCCAGAGAGCTGACAACGGGGTGGGAGGGGCACCAGCCTTGGCGGCAGCGGAGTTCCAGACGAGTAGCTTTTGCTGCAAATCCACCCCCACCAAACACACCCCCTCCACACACACACACCCCCTCCACACACACACACACACACACACACACACACACACACACACACACACACACACACACACACACACACACACACACACACACACTCCCTGCCACCAGCTGCTTTGCTCAGGAGGGCACCTGGGCTCAGCTGCACACATTTGCATGTCCTGTGTGGTTCGTCTTGCAGCCTGCACATGTGTAGGACCCCTGACAAGCCCTTCTCAAAACCCCCAGCAGCAGCAGCAGCAGCAGCAGCAGCCAAGCTGGGCCTTCCAGCTCTGCAGCCCTAAAAATGATTGTTTGTGTGTGTAGGTGTGCATGCACGCATAGATACATAACATTACATACACACGCGCACACAGCCAAGCTGTCTTGCTTTACCTGCTCCAGGGCTGGCAGGGAGCTGTAGCAGAGACGACACTGGAGAAGAAGCCTTCCGGGCACTCCACACAGACGGTGTCCTCCAGGTGGCTGGCTGCAAGACGGGAGAGAGCAGCTGTGTCAGGCACCAGTGGTTCCCAGAACCCACATCCTCTGGGGCAGTAGCTGGATTCTAGGCCCTGGGAGTGGGGACCCCTCTGTGGGGCTGCCTGCTGGAAGGAAGAGTCCCACTGGCCAGGAAGGGCTGGCTGATCCTAACCCCTTCCTCCCCCTCCAACCCTGTTCTGCAGCAGGTGGTGGGTGCAGGTCTCCTTCGTCATGACTAACACCCAGCACGGATCCATCAGAACCAGGCTGCTGCCTGGGCCCTAGACACAGCGACCAGATAGTTTCTGTACATGTGCAGAGAACCCATTTGGCTGCTGTGGGGGAAGGGCAGCTCAAAGCAAGCCACGGGAGGCTGGCGCTCCACTGCCCTTCGCCTCCCTTCTTCAAAGGACCCTCGCTCGCCTCCCAGGGAGCAGACACCACTCCCCACCTTCCTTCTGGACACCTTCGCCCGGCCCACACGGCTTGCTGGGCCGGCAGACCTGGCACTCGGGACTGGAGCAATGGGTGCCATTACGGCACCGGCACTCGGCGTCCCTCGTGGCAGTCCCCGGGACGTGAAGCAGGAAGCCGGCATCTGGAAGGGGAAGAGAGGGCAATGAGGCTGGGGGCCAGCCCGCCCACCGTCACAGCTCCCCGCCCGTCACAAGC
This sequence comes from Pogona vitticeps, assembly GCF_051106095.1. NCBI lineage: Eukaryota > Metazoa > Chordata > Lepidosauria > Squamata > Agamidae > Pogona > Pogona vitticeps. The sequence continues at coordinate 577,263 of NC_135786.1, forward strand.
AGACCAGGTAGTCCCCTGGCTTACTCGGGTCACAGTAGGTGTGTGGCGTGCAGTGCTTCTCCTTGGTCCAGCCGGCCTGGAAGTGCTCAGTCTCGCATGGCTGACAAACGGTGTCGGACTCCCCGTCGCAGGGCGTTTTGACCTTCTGGCCTGGAAGACCGCATGGAAACCAGTGAGGCTGCCCTGCGGGCGGGGGAGTGCCCTGAAGGGGCTGGTCCCCCACAAGGTGCCTCTGGCCAAGGGCCCACTTTGGGACAGGCAGGAGGGAGAGACCTGCTGGGACCGGCTGGCCCTTCCACAGTCCCCCCCTGCCCCCGTCCAAGGAGGTGATGATCCCCAAGAGGTCAGAGGGGTGGGAGGGGGGGGACTCTTGCCCCAGCGGGCTCTTCTGGAGCTCTTTTTGGGTCACTGTCTTTGGTCAAGGTGGCGCAGCATCAGAGAGGAGCTTCCAGCAGCCAGCAGGGCAGCCCACGGGACCCGGGCGACCTGAGCAAGCCTGGAAGGGACTTTCTTCCTCCCCTGTGGGCCGCTCAGGAGTCACGCCCACAGAGAGGTGTTCTGCTCTCACACAAACAGGGCAGGGACCAGATGGATCCCGGAGTGCCAGGCTGGGTTCCTACCTGGCGGGCATCTGCTACAACACCAGTCCCCACTGGGCATTTGCTGCAGGTACTGCGTGGCGTTGCAGTTCGGCCCCTGCTCCAGAGCCAGGCACTGGGGGGGGGGGGAAGAGAGAGAGTGTTTGAGGGAGGGGTGGGGAGAAGTTTAGCACAGCCAGATCACCACAGCCTCCCTCCGCCATACAAACCGCAAAGCCACGGTAGAGCTGCGTCTGGGGCCCCCAACTTCCTTCCTGGGGTTTTGGGTGAGATGATAAGCAGGCGCTTATCTGGCACCATCTCGTTTTCTTCGGGGCTGTCCTTCTGCCTGAAGTGGAAGCACAGCCGTTCCCACCGGCCCCAGAATTCCGGCAAGGCTCTCCTCTGAATGGTCCCAAAGAGCCTGAAGACTCTCAGCACACATCCAGCTGGTGGCAGAAAGACCCCAGCCCTAATTCTGCAGCAGAGGCAGACCACGTGCTCAGGAACAACGGAAACTGTAGAGCAACACGGTGGTGATCTATCGGCTCTTCTGCACTGGGCGGCTGATACTACAAAGCAACCCTGAATTCTTGCCAGTGGTCCCTCTCTTTCCCTCTCTCTCCCCTCTTGCCTCTGACTCAAGCCCACCTCCCCCATCAGCTCACCTGCAGAGACCCCAGCGGAGCCCTTTGCAGGCTGGGTGGCAAAGGCTGGTCTAGGGAGACTGGGAGGCCAGAGAGCTCGCTGCAGGTGAAGGTGCGATGGGGAGGGGCCACCCCACCCCCACCCCCACCCCCACCCCCACGCTGGATTGGAGCTCTCAGCTGGGGACCTGTTGGGGGCGTTGCAGACGCCGACCATCCTGCCTGCTGTATGTCCAGCACGGAATCTCCTTTCTACCACAAGGAAACTCCCGAAGCCAAGAGACCAACAGACTCGCCCAAGGTCCCCTTAGGGGCCCATCAGCCCCCAATGCTTGGCACTGCTGTGGCTCCGAGAAATGGGGGAAAGGAACTTCTGAGGTTGGTTTGTTTGTTGAAGGCGCCTGAGTGGGGCAATCCTGACAGAGGCTCCAGAGGGGCCTTGGGGAGGCCAGGAGGTCACCTGAGGAAATGAAGAGGGTGGTTGGCTTGTCCGGTGCTTGGCTGGAGCTTCCCTTGGCAGCTGAACTCTGGAGCATGTCCTCTTCTCCACCCATTTACCCCCCCCCAAGTCGGCAAGGCAGCTGCAGGGGTACGGGGGGGGAGGAGGGGGGAGGGAGGGAGGGACAACCTCTGGGGCACCCTCTTGTGTAAGCCCAATTGTAGTTTGGGAGTGCCCGAACTGGACAGAGGGTCAAAACTCCTGTAGGTCTCAGACCTGTTTGTGAAAACTGGGAAAGACCCCCAGTGGAACCCAAACCGGGCCAGACAAGGGGGGGGGTGCAGCTCATTGAAGCAAGGGCGGGGGGTGGTGGTGGCTAGCCTTGCCTGCGATTAAAGAAGTCCCCGAAGGAGCAAGGGGGGCGGGGAAAGAGACCGGCAGGGGCTCTCCTGGATGGGGCTTCCGTCCGAGCGCTCAGCGCGCCTCTTCTCGGCCCCCCTCCCGGATTTGCCCGCACCTCCCTTCGCAGCTCGGACGTCGGGGCAGAGGTGGGGGATTCCTGGGCCCGAAAGAGGAACCAGAGCCCTTCGCGGGGGCGGGCGGCGCCTGGGGCGAGCGGCGGGGGGGGGAGGGAGAAGGCAGCGGGCGAGGCCCTCCAGCGGCGAGTCGGCTCTCCGGGAGGGGCCGCTTGCCCCGCGATCCCCTTTGAGCGCCGGCCGAGACCGCGAGGGGGGCGGCCGGGCCAGGCTGACCCCCGGGGGGCCGTCAGTCGAGGGGGGCCGCCCTCCCCCGCCCCAAGCCTCCGGGAATCGAAAGCAAAACTCACCGCGAGGAGGGCCCCGCTGCCCCACGCCGCCGCCAGCCAGATGGCCAACAGCCGCCCCATCGCCGCTTTCCCTACGGCCGGGCGCCGTCGGCGGCTCGCCTTATAGGCCGCGAGCGGAGGCGGGAAGGAGGGCGACGCGCCTAGTGGGGCGAGCAGCCAATCCAGCGGTGCAAAGCCCCTCCGAGGGGGCGGCCCGTGGTCAAGCCAGCCCCCCGGAGGCCGGGCTTAGGCGGGGCGCTTCGGCCCGCCCGCGATCGCGTGACAGGGCGAGCGGCGGCCGCGGCAGCAGGTAAGCAGCGGCGCGGATGCCTCTGAGCGTGGGCAGAGCGCCCTTCTGCCGCGCCTCTGGGAGTCTCCCCTCCTTTCCAGAGGGTTTCGGTTCTGGGCGGCCACAAAAACCCCTCCTTGGGCTTTGGGGGGCCGCTGGGGAGGTCTGCCCGCTCCCCCGAGGGCGGAGGCGCCGCCTGGACGGAACGCGCCCCGCTGGCTGGTCCTTCTCGGCGCCTTCGTCTCTCCCAGGGCAGGACAGGGCCTTTCCCGGCCGAGCTCCGGGTGCTCCTGGGAAGAGCCGCGCCTGGCTCCTCGGAGGAACTCCCCCCCCCCCGGCCTTGGCACTGCCTGGCCCTCGTGCGGGGCGGCGGGGCCTCCGCGGGACTCGCGGCCGTCGACGCGGGGCAGGGGCGGTTTCCAGAGCAGTCGCCCCGGCCGTCGGTCTCAGCAGGCGGTGGAATTAACGCGGGGCGGCGGTGGGCGGGGGGGGGGAGCCGGAGGGAAGGGGGCGGCGTGTCTTGGCCCCTTAGGGACTCCCGGGTGGCCTTCGGCGGGAGCCTTTTCGCCTCGGAGCCCGCTTTGTCCGGCCCCAGGAGCGCCAGCGCTCAGTCCCGGGCTTGTGAGGAGAGAGCGAGCGGTGGGGGGGGGGACTCCGGGTGCTTCCGTCAGTGAGCGGAGAGGCCCCCGCCTGGGGCAGCCGGAGCAAGTCCCGCGGATGGATGGCGAGCCGCTCGCTCAGGGTGTTCGGGAGCCCCAGGGAAGGGCGGCTTCCTCACGGCCCCATCGCGCCAAGTCTCCCCTAGGACGTGAAGGGGCCGAAGGCCTGCCGGTGGACCGTTTGAAGCGCGGGGGTCGGGGGGTCGGGGGGGCGCCGCCCGCGGTGCTTCTCTGCCGCGGGGGGGGGGAGGCGTGCCTCTGTTTCTGGCGAGGCCCCAAATAAGGGCTGGTCCCGCAGGGCAGCCAAGGAAGCAGGTGCGGCCCCAGGGGTGAAGCCAGGGATAAGGGGGCGGGGGGGGGGGCGCCGGCAAGAGACAGCTCCTCTCCTGGAAGCAGCCCCCAGGCCCCGCGGCATCTGCCCCAGAGACCGGCGCCTCTCCTCCCGCGCCGGGTCCGCTCCGGGGACCCCTCTGGCGGAGGAGCTGAGCACCGGCCCGCCGGCCCGAGATTCAAGAAAGACGAAAGGACCCTGCCAGCTCTCTCCCTGCGCTCTGGATTGCAGGCGAGGGGGGTATCCCGCCTGGCACCGCGGGTCCCCTTGTGCCCAAGGTCTGGGTGGAAGGCAGGCATGCTTTTTCCCATGGGGAGGTGAGCCTTGTCAGGCAGCCTCGGCCAGACAGGGCAGGAGGAGGCTGGAAGGCCCGGCCCGGCCCGGCTGCTTGGCAGGAGGCAGGCGTGCTTGCCAGCGCTCCTTCAGCCCAGGACCTAGGAGGGGCTACCTCCCGCTCTGCCTTTCTCATTCCCCCCCCACACACACACATGCACTCCAAAACAAGGATGGCCTCAGCTGATGAGGATTAGTCCGTGGCTGCTTGGGCTACCTCAGAAAGGGGGCTGGTTCTGGGACACCCCCCCCCCCCGTCGCCTGCGTCCTCCAGCTGTCCTTCCTCAGCCAGACTGGGCTCCCCCATTTGGAAGGCTGGCAGTCCCTTCCTCCTGCCTGCTGCAGCTCCTGCTTTTCACAGCCGCCACCCCCCTCCCCGCATCTGATTTCAGTATTTAAGCTCAGCTGGTCCTCGTAATTAGGCAGCTCAGAGAAAAGACACAGAAGGATTTCCCACTATACATTTTAATTGGCTTGGCTGGGTAAGAATATGATTAAGCAATTTTATATGTATGTGTAATAATATGTTTAGAGGCTAAGGAAGTAGTTTTCTTTAATATCTGTTAGCAACTTTGATTTTTTTTCTTTTAAAATAAGGCTTTTAAAGGCCTTTAAAGTCAAAACTTTAAAGTTAAAACTCATAAAGACAGGAGGGCCTGGCGTGCTCTGGTCCATGGGGTCACGAAGAGTCGGACACGACTTAACAATTAAACAACAACAGAGTACAGTAGTTGAATGACTAGATGGGCAAGATATAAATATAATAAATAAATAAACAACAAAAAGTTAAAACATGTGTTTTGATCTTTTATTGTACTTTTGTGCCTGTATTTTATATTCAGTTATGCTTACCACTTAAGTTCTAACACCTGAATCTTTTCATAAGTTGCAAAGATGTATTTTTAAGTATTTGTGCGTCATTTTTCTCACAACTGTAAGACTGTATTCAATATATTTTAAACTTTTCATGTGGCTCTGTGCATGTGGAACAGAAATGTAAAAACAGGCAAGCTAATGTTGTCTGAAATTGTTGTAGCAAAGACTGATTGATACTCAGGCAAATTTTGATGTGATTGTCTGTGATTGTTTTCTTTCTGAAATTATATAAGAACATCAGAAGAGCCCTGCTGGAAATAGGCCAAGGGCCCATCTAGTCCAGCTCCCTGTATCTCAGATGCCTCTGGGAGCACACGAGGCCACGAGAGACCCATCTCCTGATACCCCTTCCCCTTCCCCTGCATCTGTCATTTGGAGGTACCTTCCTTTGAAGCCTGGACAACCCCATCGTGGCTTGTCACCTGCAATGGACTTTTCTTCCAGGAATCCCCTTTTAAAGGCATCTAGATGCCAGATGCCATCACCACATCCTGTGGCAAAGAGTTCCACAGACTAACAATACACTGGGGGAAGAAATATTTTCTTTTGTCTGTTCTCAGTCTCCCAACATTCTGTCTGAGTGGATGTCCCCTGATTAAATTAATCTTTTGTTAGGGGAAATGCCTGCTGTGATGAACACAGGCTTCTAGTGTTGTTTTTGCTTTTCCTGGGAGGTCTTTGAAAATTTTGTATGCCCCCTGGGGGTGTTCAGGCATTAGCTGAACTAATATGGCAATGTCTACAGAATACTTTCCTTTTGGGGGGGGGGGATATCCAGGCCATTAAAGGAAGCCACAGACTAAAATGTTGCACAGGGCTGATAATAATAAGCAGCAGCACCTTGGAGATCCCTCATGCATAGGGTGGCTGTGGGTCAGAAGTGGCGTGGGCTGCCCCATTGTCTGAGAAGGGCTCTTTCTTGCCTTCCCACTTGGCTCAGAGAGAAGCTGCCCTGAGAGCCTCAGAAGTCCTGCAAAGGGGGGGGGGCTCTTCCCCTCCCTTTGTCAGCCTCTTCCCTGCTGAAGGTGCCTGCCCATGAGACCCAGAGGCCACCCCCCCGACCCTCGCATGGGGAAGGTTGCCCTGGCCGGACCCTGTTCAGGCTGTGTGGTGTGACGCGGGACTTGGATTTACCCAGAGAGACGAACCTTAGGAATCCCCCGCTGGCTGCCCCCCCCCCGGGTCTCTGAGGAAGGGAAACCAAAACCTCTTGGGAGAGCCCCCCCCCCGCCCCAGGCTGGGATATTCCGTGTGATGACCTCTCAGGCTGGAGGCCTACCTGGCCGCTCCATCAGACGCAACAGCTGTTCAGGGGAAACACCTCTTAGGAATAACCCTCTTTCCTGCCCCAGAGAGCAGCATTAGCAGGGTGCTGAGTTCCACTTCCCCATGTGCGGCATGGCCTGTTGGGGCTAGAAGGGGAGGGGTGACCCTGCCCCAGAGGGGCCTGCCCGAAGGAGGCGTTTGCTCCCTGGCACTTCAGGAGACAACAACTGCACAGGGAAGGAGTTGATTCCTCCTAGCAGGCTGCTTTATGGCCAGGGCCTTCCCGGCAGGTGAAAATCTCCCTCTGTGTAGGTGGGGGGGGGGGGCGCGCGCGCACACACACACGGATTGCACAAGGAGCAAAGAGTTTTTGGAGGGCGTGCTTTGCCTCCCCCCCCCCCCAAGTAGAACAACAAGCTTCTTCAAGGCTTCTAGGCTGGAACTCTAGGTTGGTGCCAGCTGAGTTGATGATCAACAGCGCCGGGAAGAGGCATCTGCCTGTCAGGAGGAGATCTCCCCAAACCGGCCTCCCCAAACCAAATCTCCCCTCCCCTCTCCCCCCCTTCCAACAGCCGCCTTGGCACGAAGAGACAGGGAGGCCCTTTGCAAGGTCTGATGATGAGGATCCCTCCGTGCACGCGCATCCCCGCCTCAAGGCGCCTCAGGCTGCCGGCGGCCGGAGCACGAGGAGAGCCGCCGGAGACGGCAGAGGCTGGGGCCGGCCGGCGGGCCAGCTGGGAGGGGGCGAGGACGAGAGCCCCGGCCTCCAGAGGAGCCACCCGTGGGCAAGCGTGACCGGCTGCTGCCTGGCTTCTGCCTGGCCTCGAGGGAGGCGGCAGCGGGGGCGGCTTCCTGCCTTTCCGCGGGGACTGGAGTGCCTCGAACAAGCGCTAGGAAGGCGGGGGCGGCAAGCGAGCCCTCGCTTTCCAGCTGGCGGGGGCTTGGGTGCAAGAAGCCAGCGCCCGCCCCCCCGGCTCGTCCGAAGCCGCCCGGCAGACCGAGGGCCGGACGGCCGCCGCCACCAGCAGCAGCCCCCCTCCTCGAGAAAGGCTGCGGACGGCCAGCGCGGCTCCGCTCCGGTGCCTCGCGCCTGAATAACAACGGATTTGCCGTTCAGGCAACCGAATGCAAAAAAAAGGCGTTTACCCCACCAGGAGCAAGGAAGGCCGGGCGTCCTGTTGGCCTGGAATCTTGCAAGCATCCTCCCTTCCCACCGCTGCGTCCCAAGTACCAGGACGTGGGGTTTGGGAGCTGGTATCCATCTCTCTATCCGCTGCTACACCACACGGGTAGCAGCCTGCCTTCTCTATAGCCAGGGAGAGGAATCAAAGCAAAAAGTGACGGAAAAGCTAAAGTAGGGAAGCTCTGGTATTTGAGGGGGAGAAATACAGCTCAGCTGGCTAGACCGTGTTCAAGTTTAGCCACCTTTGCACGCTGCCTTTAAGTGGTTTCGGCTGGGAGCCGCCTCTCTGGGCTGCAGTGACTGGCCATCAGCTCAGCAGGCGACCGATTGTTCCCTCTCTGACTCAGATTTCCCAGAGAGCCACCAACCACCCCTTGGCCAAGCTGGGCAGTAGTCGCAGAGCCCCCCCCCCCGAAGAAGGAACGGGCGAACACCTCTGAATACTTTATACCTAGGAGACCTTGAAAAGGGAATCAAATTGATGGCATGTTATTAATTAAATAGGGTTTTTATATTCTGTGAAATATTTAAGGAGCTGCTTCACCAGTTATGCTCCCCTGGTGAGCTTCCATAGCTGACTTGAAACACCTCCCGGTAAAGATAAAAGTGCAAAAGTAGGATTGTTGTTGTTATGTGCTGTCAAGTCACCTCTGCTGCATGGCGACTCTTATGGATGAGTCATTTTCCAAAATCTCCTGTCCTCAACACCCCCTGCTCAGCTCTTGCAAACTAAAAGCCTGTGGCTTCCTTGAGGGAGTCAGTCCATCTTGTACGTATTTGGCCCTTTTCCTTTCCTGCTGCCTTCCACCTTTCCCAGCATTTGTGTATTTTCCAGAGAGTCCTGCCTTCTCATGCTGTGTCCAAAATGGAACAGTCTCAGTTTCAACATTTTTGCCTCCAGAGATAATTCAGGCTGGATTTGACCTAGAATCTACTTGTTGGTCTTCCCATTGGCCCAAGGTGTCCACAAAGCTTTCCTCCAGCACTGTTTTTCAAACCATTGTTTTCTTCCTGCCAGCTTTCTTCACTGTCCAGCTTTCACATTCACACACACAAAGTGGAGACATAATAGTGTGGACGATCTTGGTCTTGGCCTCCAGTGAGACGTCCTTGCACTTGATGATATTTTCTAGCACCTTCATTGCTGCCCTTAATGGGTCTTCTCAGTTTTTCCAATTTCTTGACTGCCGTCTCCCTTTGGATTGATGGCTGAGTGAAGATATACAAAACCTTTACCAATTTCCGTTTCTTCTGAGATCTGAATATTTTTGTCTTCCTACCGTTGAGCTGCAGTTCTGCTTTCACAAGTTCCTCCTTCACTTTCATCAGAAGTCACTTCAAGAGGTAGGCAAGATGTAGCTTAGTCTATGAGACTGGAATGTAACAATCACACCCAGGAGAAAGAAGAAATAACCAAATTATTTATTTCGACGTGCCAACACTACAATTAATCCTGAATACAGTACTGAGGTTTTTAGAAAAAAACAACTCATACAGTTGTCTGAACTAATCAACACCTTTTGTCTTAAAAGAAAAACACAATAACAGAGAATTCCAATGATGCAAACACTTTTTTATTGAAAAATAACCATCAACTCTAGTAAATGTAAAAAATTATTACACATAGCCTGAAGCCAGGTAATGTATACAAACTTTTTAAAATAATTATGTGCATGTATTTTTTTGATAAGGGATACTCAACTTGTAATATGATTATATGCCAGACTGTAATTGTATGTGGCAGGCCTTACTCCAGGTCCTTTCCCTGCTTCTACAGGTGTTGGATTAGTAAAAGTAAAAATCAACCTGTATTAGGATGAGCAAGATAAGCAAGAAAACTAAACTTGCTTAACACACTTTAAAAAATTCCTAAACCAGTGTCCTGGACTGCATACACTGCATTAAGTAAAATTTTGAATTTGGCATGCTTTTGCACAATTAATGTGATTCTTGATGTTGCATGCATGCTGATAATTTGTCAAACCTTGGCTCATACGCCGTTAGTTTGAGAGCAACACATGCAGCACTCAGGTCATATGTCAGTCTGTTTCTGGTATCAGATTTGATATACTGTAATTCAAAGCAGAAATCAGCTGCTCACATGCATAAGATGATCCAAACAAAGTAAGAAGAGCAATCACAAGTGCTTTCATTGACTTAAAATTATTTGGCAGAGAATTCCACACTTTAAGGATTTAGTTTTCAGAACTACCAACTGTGCTGTCCTTTGTCATCCCTTCGCACTCTATTTTCTCCAGTGTTGCACGCAGGTCATAGAATTAATTTTTCCAGATAGAACTATCTTGAAATTCCAATAGCTCCATTTCCAGATTTCCAAAATCTAACCAGTGTAAGCAGGAAAGATCAAATTCTTCAAATTTGGCTTTATCTGGAGAAGTAAGAAAACACAGGGTTGTCTCCATCTTACAGAACTGTAAAAATCTGTTAGTAAAATTCTCCTTTGCAGCTGCTACAATGCTAGAAAATTCCTTGCAGATTTCCTGGTGGCTTGTAGGATTGTCCATAAATGTTGTAGAATTTTTCAGCTACCCACTTTCAAGGTCTCTCTCAAAAACCTGCAGTTTTCTCTCAAATGTTCTGATCTCACAAAACATCCTTTCTACTGTTTTCCCTAAACCTTGCAGTATTTTGTTCAGTACCTGTACATTGAAGTGTGCTGTAAAATCTGTAAAAAACATGAGGTTGGCCATATCAGTGAGCTGTGGACATTCTTGCTCCATTTCATTCATAGGTAAAGGGTAAAAGTTCCCCTTGGCAAATTGTCCAGTCCTGTCCAACTCTAGGGGGCAGTGCTCATCCCTGTTTTCAAGCCATAGAGCCAGCAATTGTCTGTAGACAGTTTGCGTGGTCACATGGCTAGCAAGACTAGACACTGAATGCTGTGACCTTCCCACCAAGGTGGTATGTATTTATCTACTTGCATTTTTACATGCTTTCAAACTGCCAGGTTGGCAAGAGCTGGGACAAGCAATGGGAGCTCACTCCATCATGTGGATTCGATCTTACGACTGCTGGTCTTCTGACCTTGCAGCACAGAGGCTTCTGCGGTTTGACCCAGAGTGCCACCACATGCCCCTTTTCAGTCATAAACAGCCTAATTTCATCCAACCAGGCTACAAATCTCTCCAGGACTCGTCCTCTGCTCAGCCACCGGACATTACTGTACAAAAGTAAAGTACAGTATTATCCTCTGCCTGAACGTCACTGAGGAGGGCTTGAAACTGTTGAAAATTAAGAGCATGATTCACAATTTTTCTGACATCTTTGAGGATGTTGTCTAATGTTTTGCTACTTTCCCTGGCACAAAGAGCTTCTTGATGTATAATACAATGAAACTGAATGACCAGATGTTTTGCTTCTTTAAGAAAGTCTGAAACCAGATGTTACCCACACCGTGCAAGGTGCCCCATCACTAGTAACTGAAACTGCTTTTTCTGCTCTTATGTCTTGTGCCAAAAAAGCCTCAATCACAGCAATGACCAGATAGGCGGGGTATAAATAAAATAAATAATAAACAAATAAATTGTAGATATCTCTCCCTTGTGTTCTTCCGCGCAACAGTTTCACCAGCTCTTCTCCTCTGATGTAATTTGCACATTTTGTCTGTTTGGTTCTTTATTGATTCCTCCAACTGACAGCTCTTTTAGAAAAAAGTCAAGTGCAAAATGCTACACTGAATTAAATGCACGGTATTTAAAAGGCTTATTAAGTACATTGAAATCCTGGACCTGTTTCCTCCAAAGTAAGCCACTCTCAGAGAAGCAGCTATATACATAAGGTGTATACACACATTTCACTTATTTGAAATGTAATGTTGGAAAAGGGTTTTACAGATATCATGACATGTAAGCAAAGCAAATTAAGTTTGGACTCTCACTAGAAGCTAAAATAACCAAACGAAGGGTATTGTATTACAGTGACATCATGAGAAGACAAGCTCACTGGAAAAGGCAGCAATGCAGGAAAAAGTGCAATGCAGTAGGAAAAGAGGAAGACAGCACATGAGATGGATTGATTCAATAAAGAAAACCACAGTATTTTGTTTGTAAGTCGCAATCTGGCGACTTCTGGCTCTTGTGCCCACGGAGAGGTCTCTGCATGCCTGCTCTGTGTGGCATGCGTGCCATAGGTTCACCATGGTTTAGGCTGAAGAATCTCATCGGGTTTGTGTAGGAGGAGCCCTGGATGGCTGAATCCACCTTGGGATTCCATGTCGTATTTTGTGAGGCTTCAAAGAAATCAAGAGATTTTTGTTGTTTGGAAACAGGTGAAATATTTATTGGAGTGTTTAACAAATAGCCAGCGCCCATAACATGATTCCATCACCTTTCTCCTTCCGCCAACGGGTCTTGAAGGGGTTTCCAATTGTCTACCAAGAATGGGTTTCTCTCACTGGAATTCTAGGGACCCGGCCAGTTTGTAAAGATATTGGTGGCTATCGCCTGTCCCGCTTCTCTTTCCAACAAGGGCACGGTCTCATCATGCCGGCCGTCATTCCACACGGGACATTCTTCTGATGTAGGATCCTTCCAGGGTCCTCTCTGAACCCTTCCTCCTCATCTGGCTTATCCCCCATTCCAATCTCTCTCTCTCCTCCTTCTCCTCTCTAAGCTTCCTTCTCCACTCTTTTTAGCCTCCGCCTCTCCCCAGTAGGATGGTCTGGGTGGAATCTCCCTTCTTCTCCTATAATTGGCTTCTTCCTTGGGTACTCTCAGCCTCTCCCAAGCCCCATTCTGGGGTGTGTGTGTGTGTGTTCCATCCATACCCAATCCCAGCCTGGTGGGAACTGGCCTTCCCTTCTTTTGATCCCTGCCCTTCCCACCTCTATCTCCACCCTCTTCTTCCCCTCCTTTCCCACCCTTTCTCCCTGAGCCTTTCCAAGTGTCAGTCTCTCCCCTTCTAGCTCATCTGTCTTGGTCCCTCCACTGGGCGGCCTTCAGTCTCCAGAGACAGTCTCCAGAGATTATGGCAACGTGCTCAGAATAGAGGACTTGGTGCAGCGTCTAGTGTGGCTGAGAAGGCCAATTCGAGAGGGACCATCCCTTCCACACTGAGGACAAATGTACTGTAATCTGTCCCCTGTCCAGCTCCCTGATTTGGCTGGTTTCGGGACTGCCTCTTTGCCTCAGCCTGCTGGACAAGGGTCTCTTCCAATTGGGAGAGGCCGTGATGCAATGCCTGCCTCCAGGCTGAACGCTCAGAGGTCAGGGTTTCCCATCGGTTGAGGTCCATTTCTAAAGCCTTCAGATCCCGCCTGCAGATCTCTTTGTATCGCAGCTGTGGTCTCCCTCGGGGGCGGCTTCCCTGCATTAATTCTCCATATAGGAGATCTTTTGGAATCCGACCATCAGCCATTCTCACGACATGCCCAAGCCAGCGTAGGCGTCGCTGTTTCAGTACATGCTGGAAATTCCCTCACTGCTGCTGCTCGATCTTTTTAAAGTGTTGGGAGAGGCTGGGTTTGCACCTCCTCCTCTTCAGTTCGGAGGAAGGGACGCCCCTCTCGCCTCCTGTCTCCTCACCTATTTGCATTGGAGTTTGCCTTCTATTTTAAGGCTTTAAAAACTCTCTAAGAAGACGATTGATCATCGAAAGCGGTTTTCGCCCCCACTGCCACCGCCACCGCCACGCACGGGCCCTCGGACGCACTACAACTCCCAGAAACCCTCGGCGTCCAGGGGAGGGAGGCCTGCTGGCTGAGGGATTCTGGGAGTTGTGGTCCCTTTGGTCCTCGGGCGCCAAGAAAGCGACCACGCAGCGCCCGCTTTTCCCCCTTGGCCCGGGAGGGGGCGCTCCTGCGTGGACCAGGAAGCTCGCCATCGTCCTTCCCCGGAGGGAAAGGGGTCGCCGCGCGATTGGCCGAGGCGCGCGAAGCCCGGGAAGCTCGAACCGGCGATTGGCTGCCGCCGGAGAAGAGGGCGGGCCGACGCGGAAACTATAAGTTCCGGCGCCGCGGAGCTGGGCACGTCGCCGTACGCACGTCGGCCCCGCCCACTTTCTCGCGCGTCGCGCCTGAGGAGAGAGTCCGTTGCCTGCGCTCGGCGCCTTTTGTCGTTCTTCGCCGCCGCCGCCGCCGCTGTCTCGGAGGATCCCGGCCGGGCCCCGGTGAGTGCGGCGCCGCCCGCCCCGGCCCGTCTCTCGGCCTCCTCCCCTCCCACGGCCCGTCGCCCCGGCCTCGGTTTCTCCCGCTGGCTCATGTAGGCCTGAGGGAGGGAGGGAGGGGGGAAGGAGGGAGGGGGCGCTCGTCCTCTCGTGCGCGCGCTCCGGCCTCTCCTCGCGCGCGGTTCGGCTCTGCGCCTGCGCACTTCGCAGGGAGGGCGGGGGGAGGCGGTCCCTTTGGTCGCCGGGGTGTCTGTATGTGCGTGCTGTGGTGTGGTGGTGGTGGTGGGGGGCGGCGGAGGGGGCTGGGGTGCGCGCGGCTCCTCTCGCTTCCCCGGGGAGGGGCTGGGCGTCCGGGGTCCCTCCGCCTGGTGGCCCCTTTCCTCCGGCCTCTCCCCCGGGGGGGGGCAGCCTTGGGCCGAGGGCGTCGCGGGGAGCCCGGGGGGGGGGAGTTTAGCTCTCTCACTCGCCCGCCCGCCCCTCACTCCCTCCCTCCCTTCCCCCCCCCCCGGGCCCTGCCTGTGGTTCCCAAGAAAGGACTTCCGCGCCCCTGCCAGAGAAAAGGCCCTTCTTACAGCGTCCCCCCTCCCCCGCTTTTTTGCCGCCTACCTCTTTTAGGGTCAGCCTCCGTCCCGGCCCCCCCCCCCCCGACCTGACGCCTCCCCTCTCGGGATCACCCTGCTCGGAATCCATTTGAGGGAATAAACCCCAAATCCCACCCCCTCCTTCGCAGCTCTTGCTCACCTTTTAGTCTTCTAGGCTTTCTGGTGGGTTTTTTAAAAAACGAAAAATGAAAAAAAAAAGGTCCCCTCTCACTAGAAAATTTTGCAAAAGGTGTTAATGCTTTCAGTAGTCCAGCATGTCTTGAAGTTTTTTGTTAGATTCCCACCTCCACTCCCATCTCCAGTTAATAGCCAGGAAAAGAGTTCCTCCTTTGGCTTCCTTCACCTCCAAGGTCTGAGTGTATGTATGTGCCTTTTTGAGATCTCGCAGAAAATCCGAGATTAGTTATACTTTGCAACTAATACATTCATTAGGTTGTATTATTCAGTTCTGAATAAAATGGGTGCTGGAGCTGTTTTAGAATTGAGGCCACTCAGAAGATAGTTAGTGTAAAGAAATGGAACTTTTCCTTTTCGGGGGGAAAAAAGATCTCTGAGCCTTCACGCCCAACAAGCATTTCTGCAGATTTCCCAAATGCTCTGCATTCCTTCCTCCTGTTGGTTGTCAAGCAGCCCCTGCTGTCGGGTAGCGTCAGGTTTTGCAGCAGACAGAGGGTCCCTTGGAGTTGAAGTGGAAGGAGGGGTTCCTAAGGCGAGCTTCCAAAGAAGGTTACTGCCTTATTCCATTGCTTGGAAGCCAGCTAGAGATGATGATGGTAATCTATGAATGCATCTGTATTTTGGGTTTTAGAAGTAGTATCCCTCTCTCTGAGGTTGAGGGAAGGGGCTAGATTGATGTCTCTGGGGGAATTAGCCTTTCTCAACCTGTTATTTGTGCATGAAAGTCAAAGGAGACACATCACACACACACCTCTGTCATGTCTTATTAAGTCTCTCAGCCTCTTGGCAGAAATACTGCAGATCACTGGGAAGAGATTTGGCAAAAACGGACTGACATGGAGTATTTTCTCTTACGCGTGTCACCAGCTGTTCTGAAAAAACAAAACTGTTCCATGAGGCTGCTTTTTATGGTTTCTGCCCAGTTTCCCAAACTGGGGAAGGGTGGTGTTTTCCTTTCCTGGTATTTACAACTTGATGAATGGGTTCTGGAGGCTATGCT
Organism: Pogona vitticeps; assembly: GCF_051106095.1. Taxonomy (NCBI): domain Eukaryota; kingdom Metazoa; phylum Chordata; class Lepidosauria; order Squamata; family Agamidae; genus Pogona; species Pogona vitticeps. Next base: position 592,571 of record NC_135786.1, read on the forward strand.
GTGCCACTTGGAGGCTGTCCGCAGAGCCCATCTGAGTGCAGCACCAGATCTCCTGTTCTGGAGTCGTTCACTGCCAGGATAGCCATAGGCAAACGGTGCTGCTTTATATCTGGACACGACCCAGATTGCTTGGATTTCCTCTCGTCGTTCCAGGCACTTGGGCAGCTGACTGTGCTAGACTGCTGTCCTCCCCAGCCCAAGTTAATCCGTTGAGCAGTGCTGCCAAAGGTGTGAAGGCCACACTGTGTGTGTGGTGGTGCTTTCCTTATGTCAGGCCCATGCGTGAATGCCTCCTGGTATTGGATGACACATAATAAAGTATGTTTTAGACCTTGATTCTGCAAGTGTTTTTTCTTGTTCTCCCTGGGTTGTCATCTAGCTGTTTTTCTGTCTCTCTTGGTCTTCAGATGTTTTTAGCTGTGTTATATTTATTTTTATGTATTTAAAATATTTTTATCCCACCTTTCTCCTTAAAAAGGAACTATGTTTACAGTTTGTGTTTAACCCTTACCCTAAGCGATTGCTGTACTTCCTGATGTTCTGCTTACATCATTTCCCTGCCATGGGCCTAGTTTTTTATTTGCCAGCCCGCCACAGACCACCATGACCATTTTTGACTGAAGAGTGAGATATTCAGCGCTTCCAGTGGAATGTCCAGGCAGGAAAATATTAATGGGAAACAATAAGTTTCTTCCCAAGGAATCTGAGAGATTGCAGAGAAACATAATACTTCTAAGCCTGCCTTGAATTGGGAGTGCTTTGGACCCCATCTTTCAGGTATGAAAGATGGGGTCCAACAAGTGGCCATTGCAAGAACTGTGGAAGATGCGGCTGGCACATAGTGTCACTGAAATTGGGTGACAGTGATCTGAGAACGTTGACACAACATAAACATGAAAGCTGCCATTGTGGGTCTGGTGTGAAGAATGGATTGCTGATAGCACCTCAAGAGAATTTCAGAGGCCCTGTAAAACTGTAGACCTTGGGCTGAGCCGTGTTGCAGAGCCAGGTGGCAGAAGTTCTGAAAGAGCAAGAGCTAGGAAGAAACAAAGTAGAACATCTGTCAAGGCTGCTTCACAAGTGCTGAGAAGTTAACAGTTGTTTCATCTTGGCTAATGTCTTTTATCCTTCTGTATTTCAAACTCATGCAAATACAAGCTTTTGGGCAGGTCACTTTTGCAAAGCTCCACAACAACAAAAAAAGAAAACAAGGTATACTAAAAAAAGAAGGGAACAATGTCATGTTTAAGAAGTTTTATTGCAAATGTCAAGTTTAAGACGTTTTATTGCAAATAATAAGCAGGAGAGGAGTGTAAACAGCAGAAGACCATGGCATCATTTCAAGCCTGAAAGGAAGGTTCCGTAGGATGGGGACAGCTGGCAGTCAGAGGGAACATGGATGGCCTGTCACCCTTCCTGTGGCAGTGGGGTCTCTGTAGCCTCGAGGCTTCACTGATGCTGCCATTCATTCAGGGAAACGCCCAGCTCCTTCTGTTCGTACTTCTGATTAATGCTGTTTTGGGAACATGTGCTCCTAGCCCTCACTGCTTCGGTGCCAAAGAGCAAGGTACGGACTTCCTTGTATTCTAGTCAGTTTAGAGTTAGGTTCCAGGCCTGTGGGGGCTGCATCTTCTCCTGACGTCTGACTTTTCCCACCTGATTGTGTGTGTGTGGGGGCCTTCAGAGGGCAAGATCAGGGCACCATTTCTCAGATGCTGCACATGATTGACAGTTGTGCAAAAGGTTTCACACAGTGAGAGAGTATAATTCTTGCCAATAAATAATGGATAACAGAATAAATAAAAGAACAGTTTCTAGTTGTCTCTTTAATAATTTCACATTCCAAGGTGGAAAAAACAGCTGCTTTGGGGTTGTAAGATTTCTTCCCCTCCCCCTTTTTTAAAAAAAAAAACAGTGTGGAGAATTCAGAGGAGCAGCTCCTGCTGTCACCTACCTTTCCAAGGCCAAGGTGCAAATCCTTTTTGCACAGATATGTGCCTGTTACCAGCTGAAGTCCTGCTGCTGCTTAGCATAAGAAAATTCATAACTTTAAGACTGCTCTGAACTGGCAAATAAAAAGGCCTCGCTGTGATTCTTGGGTTGAGGAAACAGTCCTAAATCTAGGTCTGGAGTCGCTCGCTTGTAGCATTGCCAGTGCAGAAGGGTTATGGGAGGCAGCCTTTTCTCATGGCTGCCAGTCAGAGTGGAGCTCCTTGAATGTGTTCTGGGGAAATAGCCTGGCCTGTCAAAGGCAGTGTTGCTGTGCGGGTGTGAGTGTGCTGGTTCCTTTCTAACATACGTTGTTACCCTCCGTCCAATCTTCGAGGCTTTTCTTTTTCCTCCAGAACTTGGCATTGTGTAGCCAGGAGCATGTTGTGTAAGAAGAACAGGCAGAAGTGGAGAAAAGTCGATCACAGCCTGAACATAAATTTGCAAGGTGAAGCAGCTGCATACAAGGCTAATACAATACAATTTTAGTGCCTGAGGTAATCGGTCTGTGCTGTTCTGGAGTACTCAAGCCTCCTGTACAGGACTCTGTCCAGTTCTGACTGCTGCAGGAGGAAGGATATAGTCAAAAATGGAAAGTAATCCAAAGACAATAATGAAAAACAGGTCCTCGATTGTGCTGGTTCTTATTCTTAGTCTCCACATCCAACGACACTCCTGCTCATTGATGTTTTGCAGTGCTATCTCCTAGACTCCCTGATTGCAGGGTGTTCAGGGGCTTGTTGGACCTCAGGTCTGAAACATCTATAATACAGTAGGTTGGGTGTCACTGCTTTGGAATACAATTGAGAGAAATTAATTATAGAATCCTACAATAATGGAGTTGGAAGGGGCCTAAAAGGCCATCAAGTCCATTCTTCTGCTCAAGGCAGGAATCGAAATCAGATGACTCCATCACTGAAGCACTCGCCACCTCCTCTCGAGGTCCTGGGTTTCATTGTTATACTGCTCTAACAGGAAGTTTTTCCTGATAGTCACTTGAAATCTGGCATCCTGTGAGCTTACATGTCCTTCACTATGGCGTGATAGAGGACACAATACTCAAGGTGAGGTCTAACTAGTGTTGAATAGAGAGCAACTAGTATCTCAAAGGATCTGGCGATTAATCCTTCTGTTAATGCAGCCTAAAATAGCATTTGCCTTTTTTGTAGCCACATCGCCTGTTGGCTCATGTTCAGCTTGTGATCTATAAGAATTCCAAGATCCTTCTCCCTCATAGTATTGCTGAGCCATATGCTCCCCATCTTCTTCTTTTTTCTTTTCTTTAATTTTTTAATTATACAATCTACATTTATTCAAATACAGTCATGTCATCTTCTTCTGGTTGCTGCACAGTGGTGAAGGGTGGGGTTTCACTTAACTAGGGCTTATTTTTGGGGTAGGGCTTATATTATGAGCATCCTGAAAAATCCTACTAGGGCTTATTTTCAGGTTTCGGAGAAATAGGGTACACATAAAACACCAGTGTCACTTTCACCATCAGGGCTGGTATTAACTATATACTATATATATAATTCATTCAGTCCATTTTCTCTCCAGAACTTCATTGTTTTTCTCTCGGTGTATGTCCCTTCCCTCTCTGAAATACATATTCCAAGAATATACTCCATATTTTTTTAAAAAATCATTATATTTTGATAGGCCTTATTTTCATATCACATGCCAATTTATCATTAATTGCCATATCCCATAATTCTCTGTACTATTCCTCTAAATTAAATTGGTTATCATTTTTCCAGTTTCCTGCAAGGATTAACCTTGCTACTGTAACTATTATTACAATTAAATCCTTATTTTCTTTCAACATTTGATCTTTCATAACCATGTTCAATAAAGTCATTGACGGGGACCTTTGAATATTTAATCCAGTTACAGTATTTCCCTTATTTCTTTAAAAATTTGCATCCATTCTTTCTTCCTTACTTCACGTAACCACTACATATGTAAATACATCCCCTTCTCTTTTTTGCACCTCCAATATAGTGATGATACATTTTTATTTATTATATTCAGTTTTACTGGTGCTAAATACCATCTCCATATTACCTTATAACAACTTTCCTTTATCCTTACAGGCATGTTCCTCATAATTCTTTGGTCCCGCATTTTATCCCACTCTTCTCCTACTGCTTCTTTATCCAAATCATATTGCCACTGTGCTTTTAATCCTTGTGTATCCTGTTCGGCCTGCATCAATAATTTATATATTTGACTTACAGTTCCCTTTCTTTCTGTCTTTTCATCTAATTTCAATCTTTTTTCAATGATCTCTTCAAATTTTGTCATTTTTCTACTTTTCCCTTCCTTCCTTTTCCATTCCCTTGTCCACCTTTCTATTTGAATCAAATTAAACCAGGAAGTCCTCTCTCTCCTCCCAATATCTCTTTTATATTTCCTTTATCTTTCATCTTTTCATCTAATCTTTTATCCTATTTATCCCTTTATCTTTTAATTTATTCTTAAAAGTTTTTCTAAGATTTTCTGGAAAATTCTTTAAATCCACAACCTGGGATAAGGGAGAGATTGGTGGACTCAATATACCTCTAAACTTTTTCCAATTTTCTAACATATTTTAAAGGAAGGGGTTAGTAGTTTTTTAAATCACTTCTATCTTTTCTTTAAACAATATACTTTCAATTTTTTCTTCCTTATTCTGCATTTCTATTTCTGTCCAGATTAAGTTTTTATTACCTTTAATAATATCTGGGATATGTTTAAGTTGGTTTGCTATATAATATAATTTTAAATTGGGTAATCCAAGACCTCCCTTTTTTGTGTTATATACCATAATTTCTTATTAATACTCACTTGTTTATTTCCATTACAGTAACAATTTATCATTATCTGCCATTCTTTCAATTATTTTTCTGTAATCTTTATAGGAAGCATCCAAAATACAAAGTTTAATTTAGAAATAATATTCATTTTACATAATGCTACTTTACCAAACCAGGAAATCTTTAATTTCTGATAATCTTTTATCCTTCCAATTATCTCTTTTTTCAATCTATCCAAATTTATTTTCATTATATCCTGTAATTCCAGGTAATATTAATCCCTGCATATTTAATAACGTTTTCCATTTTTCCTTTGTGAAGGTTTGTTATTAAGGGGGTCAGTCACTTTCAATAAAGACCGAGACGTGGTAAACTTTCCAGCTGGTTCTGCATTTATTCGGACATCAACATCAATGGGAACATTATGAGTAACAATTTCTCAGGCTCTTGTTCCCTCAATCCGGGGCGCAAGGGTGTCCATAAACTCCCCACAAAGGGGTTGCTGTCCTCCATAGTCCAAGGGCCAGTTAAACCTTTCACTGGAATCTGGGTTTCTGGAGCTTCTTCTTCTGGAGGGATTAGGGGAAGGGTCTCCTCGTCGCCGCTCCACCCCCATAAGGACGAGCCTTCTCCGAGGTCTGCCATCCATGGCCCGGGTAAACCCCCATCTTCTGTAACTCCGCCAAATGCCATGCTTTCTTTCGTTCAATCTCTTTAGCTACCGCCTCCCTCTCTTTATTTATTTATTTATTTATTTATTTATTTATTTATTTATTTATTTATTTATTTATTTATTTATTTATTTATTTATTTAATATCCCGCCTATCTAGTCAACTCAGGACCACTCTAGGCGGCTAAAAAGCAAAAAATAACGAAAGAAAACATATATAAGACAGCATAAATAATAAAAACCTACAAAGATAAAAACTAGTGGAGAGGGGAGGAAAGGAGCGTCAGGAATTGTCTGGAGGGAAGGCCTGCCGAAACATCCATGTCTTCAATTGCTTCTTAAAGACACCCAGTGAGGGAGCCCCGCGAATCCCAGGAGGGAGATTGTTCCAGAGGCGAGGAGCCACCGCCAAGAAGGCCCGATTTCTTGTCTTTTCCTTCTGGGGCTCCCTCGGTGTTAGGCTCCTCAGCCTCACCTCCTGACTCGCACGAGTGACACGGGTAGATCTTGGTGGGAGTAGGCGTTCCGCCAGATAACGAGGCCCTAAACAGTTTAGGGCTTTATACATGAGCATCAACACTTTGAAGTTGATGCGGAAACGGATGGGCAGCCAATGCAATGCGGCCAGAGTGGGCGAAATATGTTGGAATTTTTTCACTCCACTGAGTAATCCGGCCGCCGCGTTCTGCACCACCTGTAGTTTCCGCAGCGGCCTCAAAGGAAGCCCCACGTAGAGCGCATTACCTTGCATCTCCATTCTTTTTCCTCTGTTTCTCCCCAGTATGAGGGACGGGGTTTCAAACCTTGTTTCCTCCGTCTCTCAGCCTCCTCATGAGGCACCCGCATCTGCTCCCATCTTCCGGTCCACGGATCCTATAGCCAGATCCATTCCCAACCTCCTGGGATCTCCTCCCATTTTCCTTTTATATCCCCAGCTGCCGCCTCTACCTCCTCCTTCCCTTTTCCTGCCAAATCTTTCCCCGGCCCTGATGACAAGGTTAACCCCTTCAAGGTCTGTATCAGGTCACTGGTGTCGATACCCACATCCTTTGGCCCCCTATCTTCCTGCATTTCCCCCAACTCGCGAGTGTCCACCTGCTTGTCTTCGCGACGGGGTGGTGAAGGAGGGGGAGAGGTTTGGGTTTTTTGGGTCCGCGATGGGAGCTACAGCACTCCTACATAGGCCTCCTGCTTGGGGCCCTCACATCCTTCAAATAGTGTTTTCATTCTTCCTTTCTCCTCATCTGAGTGGTTTAACAATAAACATTCTGCCTTCCCCAATTTACTTTTAATCCCGTTATATCCTTGAATTCCTCCAAATGTGATTTAAGCCTCTCTGTTGTTCCTATTGGATTTTTAAACTATTCATAATGTATCATTCATCAGCAAACAAGTTTATCTTTCCATTCTTTTTATGTTCAATCCCTATAATCTGTTTATCATCTCTTATTATCTATGCCATTAATTCTATTATCAATGTAAATAATACTGGCGATAAAGGTGCTCCCCATTTTCTATCTGTGTATTTGGTTTCTTTTTTTCCTAGGTATAGAACTTTACACTTATCTCTTAAATGTCATTCTGTTGTTTTTGGTCCAGTGCACAAGGTTATCAAGATCTTTTTGAATGTTGTCCCTGTCTTCCAAGGTATTAGTTATTCCAGCCAATTTGGTGTCATCCGCTAAGTAGATAAGTTGTTAGCTCCTCGCAGTTTGAGAAGGAGCCATTGATAAGCACTCTCCGAGTACAATTCCCTAACCAACTGTGAATCCACCTGACACTTGTTCTATCCAGCCCACAGCTGGCTAGCTTGCTTATCAGAATATCATGGGCCACTTTTGTCAAATGCTTTGCTGAAATCAAGATATGCTACATCTACAGCATTTTCTCTGTCTGTCAGGGAGGTTATCTGATCAAAAAATGAGATCAGATTAGTTTGGCAGGATTTGCTCTTGACAAACCTATGTTGGCTTCTAGTTATTACTGCATTGTGTTCAAGGTGCTTGGAGAGTGACTGCTTTATGATCTGCTCTAGTGTGTTTAGGGTGGGAAAGAAAAGGCAAGAGACACGTGGTAGCACTTTTGAGGTACCTGAACCACTTTCTTCCATCCTCCCCACTAGAAAATATGAGAGCTGGTCTTCTCGGGGCCGTTGGGTTCCTTGTGCTGCAGGAACCCTGGAGTCCCTGCCCCTCAGATGTCGTTTGTGGCCTATTCGGTTTGGAACTGCCAGAGTGTCACAGTTCCTCCATTTGAAATGGCCAGGCTTCCAAAGACTTTGTTCCACGTTAAGGTCTATGTTTACAGTGATGGCAGCTTGTGGATGTTTGAATAGAACAGTTACAAATGGTTGAGGATCCTGTGAAGCATCGTCTGTCCTTGTTGTGGCAGAAGAGCGGAGCCTCAAGGGAGGAGCTTATTTTGGACAAGTCCAGATGGTGTTGCAGGTTCAGCCCCTCTAGCATGCCATGTCGGCTGGGGGTGGGCAAGATGTGGTTGGGTTGCAGCCCCCACCCTTGGCCCTACCTAGCATAGCCAGCGGTGAGCACGGCAGCCTCAAGGCCCCGGGTGGGCTGTGCCTCCCCTTCCTACACAGGAGGGTGCAGACAGGTGGTCCCTGAAATGTCTGGATAGCTCAGAAACGGGGGCTCCCTGGATGGTTTCCAGGTGGGAATAAATGTACCAGAAAGTTGCCATGCAGAGCAGACAGGCTCCCTCTTGTCGTCTGGCTTTGCATTTTGGTTCTTTATGCCTCATTTTATCTCTCTTGCCTTCACTGCTCACTTTGAAAACATACCACCAACTGTTGGGAGCCTCCCCTTGGCCTGAGTTCTGTCTGCCTGATGGGCGAGGCTGCTGGTTTTGCTGTGGCTTCTTTCACTGTGTGACCAAAGCCTGTGTCTGGGAGCCAAACCCTGGAGCCAGATGGGTAGGATGATGGCCAAGGTCTGGAAGAAGGCCCCTTCCCCCTTGTAACACTCCTGCACCCTGTTTCTCTCCAGGGCTCCTTCACTGAATGGGTGCTCCCAACGAGTCATTTTTTAAAAAACCTCTGTAGGTGATGAGTTGCCTTTCATATATGTATTGGCAGGTGTCTTCTGGGAGAAGGGAGTGCTTTTCTTTCCCACCTTACCCCCCTCCCCCTGAACGGTTCTTTCGTTCATGTGTTTATTCCCCCCTCCCCCATTTGTTTTGTTCGAGGTGTGCCTTGTCATCAGAGAGAGAGAGAGAGAGAGAGAGAGTTTTCAGCACAGTTCTAGGAGGCAACCAGTTATATCCAGCACAGTTCTGGGTCAAGTCATCCCTCCAGAGTGCATATGAGTTGGGTGCTGGGTGACGGCACAAGGGCCAGGTCTGTCTTTTAAAATATATATATATATATATATATATATATATATATATATATATATATATATATATATATATATATATATATATATATATATATATATATATATATATATATATATATATATATTACTAAAATGAATTGCATAACATAAACCTACTCCCACACAGAAAAAATAAAAAATAAAACACAATAAAATAAAATACAATTACATATTGTATTGTCTCTCTCCAATTTTGCCTTGCCTTTACCTATCTTTAGAATCCAGGAGAAAGCATCTCTTTTCTCAGGGGCAACATGAGAAAAAAGCCCTTGCTTCCTGGAGTTTTCTTGAAGGAATTGTTCTGCGAACGGTTTGTACTGTATTATTGATGCAATAAAGGTTGTCAAAGCGACGGTGCCTCACTGAATTCCTTGCTCCATCTGGTGGACTTTGAACCTTGCTACTTTCTTTTCAGTATATTGATGATCTTTTCTTTGTTTCGTAGCATTGAACAGACGGGTTGATTATTCTTTTCAGATATTAATAAAGCAGCGGAAAGAAGAAATATGAATAAGGCTCCCGCAAGGTCCAGCCCAGGACGAAGGTAAAGTACCATCAAGCTACAGGTTCTCCTAAGAGACGGCAAAGAAGGTGCCTGCTTCTGTCGGTGGTGCCTTGGAAGGGAGTCCCAAGGGGACTTCTTGGTCCTGCTTGGCAGCAGCGGCAGCCGCCGCCTCCCTGGCAGAACGTGGCCTCGACTTGCTCGCTCCGGGGCTCCTCCAGCCGTCTGCACGCATGAGTGCCGCTGCCTGTCTGACTCTGGAGCATCCCTTGGGAATGCCTGGGAGTCAAGAGCGTCTTTCGTCTTTGTGCTGGAGAGGAGAGAAGCAACCCTGGTTGCGCCCACGGCTGAAGCTGCAAGGGAGCGCTCTGCTCTCCCTCAGGCAAGCGCCTATTCTTTCCCCAGAAGACTGGGGCAGACTTCTACCTTGGAAGAGGACCCGCCTCTCCTCGGACGCGGCATCAGCATGTCTGAGCTCATCACACACACAGGCGCTCCTGTGGGCCTTGGTCCAGAGCTCCACACAAAGCTTGGATCGCACCTGCTGCCCGTTCCAAGAGGATCTGGGGCCTCACCAGGGGTGCCAGAGGCCAGAGCGCAAGCGGATGCCCGGACATCACTCCTGATGACGGTGGCTAGAGCGCATGCGAGCGCCAGGGCATTGCCTTGCCCTGGGCAGAGCGCGTGCGGGTGCTCGGGCATTGCTTTGCCTTGTCTGCCGGCGGCCAGAGTGCAAATGGGGGGAGGGGGAGAATTGAGGGTGGGGTCTGGTCAACACATTCGCTGAGCTGCTCCCTGGAAGCCTACGCTGGTGTGCCTGGGCCTGAGTGAGTTCAGCTGGCCAGTCTTCCGTCAAGAACAGTTGCCAGGTGGGGGAGGGCCATGTTCTTGCCCCACGCTCCTGTTTTCCCAGATTTCTTGGATTGCTCATCTGGCCAATGTTAGGCATTTCTTCCAACTCTTAGTGCGTTCTTACCGGTATAGCTCTTACCGATTCATCTTTCAAGCGTGCAGTTCTGTTGAACTGGTGAAATCTGTTTTGGACTTCATTTGTAAGATGCCCAAAGCGAACTCAAATGGGTGATTTTGTACGCTGAGCCTGGGGAGAGGGTTAGGGTTAGCAAATAAAAAGAAGCTTCCAGCACTATCAGAGTAGCGGAGACATCGTTCTTGGTCTTGATCGCGTTGTGTATGGGATCTGCTTCGTGGTCAAAGGAGGACTAGCTTCTTCCGTTCACATTTCTGGGCCTTCTGGAAGGAGGAAGTGGGCGGATCTCCACGGGACCCACAGCCCTTCCTCCAGGAGGTTTGCTGTTTTCCAGGTTACAGGAGTGGTTATGTGCCAGTGAAAGAAGAGGCTCATGTTTCAAGAGGGAGAGTTTCAGTCCTATCCGCCCTGCTGTGTGTGGAGCCCTGGAAGGCCGTCCTTCCTCAAGCCATCCGTTCACGTTCTTGAGACGATTGTTCCTCAGGCATAGGACTGGGCATGCTTAATGGGCTGGGAGATGCCTGCCTCTTAGTGAGCATGTGGCACGATCCCTTTCTGACAGGTTCTCAGCTCTTGTATGATTTTGTGGATCCCTTTATTGTGAAAAAGCTGCTACACCCCCCCCCAAAAAAAAAACTGCACAAAAAGAAGGGTGGGTTTGAGTGATGGTCTGCTTTGTGGGGCATCCAGGGGGGTCCTGGCCTTCCATGAGGTGAGATGTGTCCTGTGGGTGGGTGATTCCCCATAGCTAAATGCTTCTTCCTTGCCAGGTAAAAAGCCAGCCCTTGGGAAGAAAGCTTTTTAGCCCAGTCTTTTTCTCCCTGGGGTGAAAACCAGTGAGGCCACCTGAGACGCAACAGGAGGTCTAGATGGAGAAGCCTTTGGCCCTCCTGGTACTTTGTGCGACACCTCTGGCAGTCCTTTGTCTTTGGCCAGGGAGCCTCCTGGGGCTTCTGGGATTTTCGATCCAAAACCTTCAGAGCTCCAGGCGTTCCTGGCCCTTGAACGTGATGCACAGGGATCTCGTCATCTCTCGGGTGGTCCTAGATTGGCTCAAGATCTTTGTCCTTGGGAAGAGGGCATTGGTTACCCATGTTGGGCTGGCCCTCAAGTAGCGCATGTCTCAAGGACTTTTCTTGGTCCTTGCAGGGAGCCCTTGCCTTATGGAGAGAGGGAGGCAAGGCGTGACCGCTCTCCAAACCATGGCAGTCCGCGGAGAGATGGCAGGAACGGCCGGGACTCCAGGGACCTCCGTGTGAGAGATGCCCGTGGGCCCAGGGAGCAAAGAGACCCCAGAGACTTCAGGGACCATAGAGATGCGAAGGATCCCCGGGACCCACTCTACGACCGCTATAGGGATGCTCGGGACCCCACCTACAGGTAGGAAGTGGTGGAGGGAGAGTGCGCTAGCCCTTCTCCACATCGAGGGAGGGAGGGAGAGGCAGGGAGCGTGGTGCTGTGCTCCATGTGTGCCAGCGCAAGGCTGTCTGCTGTGTCTGGTCTGCAGGAGAGAAGAGGGCTATGACCGCTACACACGCCCTGAAGACGGTTACCGGAGAAGGGAAGAGCCGTATTACGATCGTTACCGAGATCACATGGACAGACCCCCCTTGAGTTCTGAAGGTCAGTGGCTGGCCCATTGGGCACAGGCTGGGAAGGTGAGGCCAAGAGAAAGGGGGGCACGGGAGAGACACCTGGCTTCAATTCTGAAGGCTTTCTCTGCTCAATCCCCCACCCCCAGAACGTATGAAGCGTGAGGAGCGGCGTCGGGAAGAGCTTTACCGCCAGTATTTTGAGGACATCAAGAGGCGCATTGATGCAGAGCGGCCTGTGGACTGTTCAGTGATTGTGGTCAACAAGCAGACCAAGTAAGGGCGAGCCGGGCATTTGGTTGGCTGGCTGGTGGCGGCGGCATGTGCTTTGGAACAGCCATAGGGCCCCATGCTTCTCCCCGTTGATGTTGCTGTTGATGTTGCTGGCCTGGCTGGAGGAGCCTGCAGTACCTTCTCTTAGCAGAGAGCGGGTGGCTCAGAGCCTGGGCAGGAAGAGGTTCAGAGGATCAGGGTCCAGGTGGCACCAGGGAGTAAAGGCCAAAGGGAGGAGGGGGTGGGGAGAAAGTGGGGGCTGAAGCTAAAACTCATCACTGGGGACTCTCTTTTGCTTTTTTTTTTAAAAAAAGCAAGTTCATCCCTGCTTGTTGTTTGTGTCTAATGAGTTTCTTGATATCAAGAAGTTACTTTTATTGCTTTTGGTGTTAGGAAATCACTTAGCCATCTCAAAAGTAGGCAAAGGTTTTCCAGAGTGACTCCCTCACCTAGTAAGTAGTCAAGGTTACTTGTCACCCATGTACATACAAAACTGTGGTGAGGTTAGCAGTCATACATTCTGCTGTGTTCCAGAGCAGTGGATCTGTCTCTCATTGCCTGCAAACAACATGTTCCAAGGAGTGGAGTCAATGGTAGCCTCTTAGTTCCCAGCTGAGGTTTATAGGGAAAGGGCATGGGGTGTTGCCTCCCACTCAGCCTGCCCCTTGCTTTCAGCAACAACCGTTTTGGAGGGTCCCGTAGTCTTCCTCAGCCAGGCTGTTTCTCGTGCAGGGAGTACGCAGAGTCGGTGGGGCGGAAGGTCCGTGATCTTGGCATGATGGTGGACCTCATCTTCCTCAATTCAGAGATGTCTTTGCAGCAAGCCCTGGATGATGTGAGCCAAGGGGGCTCTGCCTTTGCCATTGTCATCACCCCGCAGCACCAGGTTCACCACTCCTGCACAGTCAACATCATGTTTGGCACCCCACAAGGTATGTGGGTCATTCTGTGGACTGCAGGATCTGTTTCTTTGAGGGAGCCAGATGGCGCCGTTGATTGGAGTATGTCTAGCTATGAGCAGTGGGGGTCTGGGTGGGAGCTTCTCTCCCAGGCTGACCCTGGTCAGAAGGGGGCCCAGGAGCAAATCACGTCTGGGCGTTGGAGGGTGGCGTCTGTTAACGTTTGTTTGTTTGTTTGATTGATTGATTGATTGATTGATTGATTGATTGATTGATTGATTGATTTATACCCCGCCCGCCCATCTGGTCTATTAGACTACTCTAGGCGGCTAGGTTATGTTTCTTCCCTATCTTTTTTTTAACTTTTTAACTTTTATTAGATTTTTACCCCACCCCCCTAGATAAAGTACTCGGGGCGGCTTACACACATAATAAAAACATTGCAATATAACAAATATCATAAAATCATTTAAAACATCATAATTTGACACTTAATTTAAATCATAGCTAAGATGAAATAGTTTTAAAAGAAAAAGACTAAAGATCAGTTAATTGACTGGAGGGAAGGCCTGCCTACATAGCCAAGTTTAAATGGCTTTTAAAAAGACCCATCGAGGGTGCCAGACGAATTTCTGTTGTGAGGCTGTTCCAGAGCCAAGGGGCCACTGCCGAGAAGTCCCAGTTTCTTGTTCTTTCTTTCCGGGCCTCTCTTGGCATTAGGCCCCTCAGCCATCCTTGCTGGCTATGCTGGGTGATTCGGGTAGACCTTGGTGGGAGAAGACGATCTGCCAAGTATCGAGGTCCCAAACTGTTTAGGGCTTTATACATGATCATTAGCTCATTGAAGTCAATGCGGAAACGAATGGGCAGCCAATGCAAAGCAGCCAGAGTTGGGGAGATATGCTGACATTTCCTCACCCCACTAAGAAGCCTGGCTGCCGCATTCTGCACCATTTGAAGTTTCCGCATCAACCTCAAAGACAGCCCCACGTAGAGTGTGTTACAATGGTCTGATCTCGAGATTACGAGCGCATGGACAAGAGTAGTGACGGCCCCCCCCCATCAAGATATGGTTGCAGCTGGGCAATCCGCCATAGACGAAAATAGGTGGAGCGGGCCACGGACGCCACCTAGCTTTCCATGGTAAGCGCTGGGTCCAGATGTATCCCCAAGTTGCGAGCCTCGCTCTTTGCGGTGAGAGTTGTCCTCCCAAAAGAAAGGGAGTCACCCAAACCGCTAATGGACCCACCCTCAGAACCTCGTCTTGTCCGGGTTCAGCCTTAACCCATTCAACTGCATCCATTGCAGTACAGTCTCCAGGCAGCGCTGAAGGGACAAGACGGCATCCACTGAAGTAGGTGAAAAGGAGATGTCATTTGTCCCGAGAATATGAGCTTCCGTGTACAATCGAGGGCGGCTCCATACTTAAGGCCCCTAGTCTTTGTCTCTCCTCCCATCAACACCTCAGGAGGAAGGCCACTGGATCAGCTTTCTTACCCCAGATTAGTCCCCATGGATCAGGTTGAAGTGGGTTTATTTATTTGAGCTGCTGAACCTTTGACTCTCCGGTTGGAGCACTGGGGGTGTGTGCAGGGGGTGTATCCAGAGACATAGTGCCTGCAAGAAATATCACTGGGCTTGACAAAGTGCTTGAATTGTTCAGGATGCTGCGCGACGGCTAAGAAAATAATGTGATGCCTTCCCAAAGATTTTCAGTTTGATGGTCAGGTACAGAAAGAAGAAGCGATGGGGAAGAGAAGGAACTGGAACAGGATCAGGCACCACTTTGTTCTTTGTGAGGATACCTAAATGTTTCCTTAATCCTTGAGAGAGGCTGAAAGCCTGGGAGTAGAACGCAGAGGTGTCCCTTTGCTTGGCAGGATCAGAAAGCTTTTGTGTGTGTGTTTGTGTGTCCCCTTCTGGGTTGGTGGCCTCTCTAGGAGTTTTGAGACGAAGATGAGTCCCTGCTTGAAGAGCTCAGACCGGTGTATGTGTGTGTCTCACTCTGTGGCAAAGAGCGTTGTGTGTCCGGCTGGGCTTCTGCTGAGTGAGGTTCTCCTGCAGCCTTGCACAGCCTTCGTTCGGGTTGTGCAGGTGCCCGGAGTCCTCCAGAGCACCAGGGAGGCTTTGAACTGGCAAGGCTTTGGCTTTCTGGTGCGCCTGGCCCTGCTTTCCCTCCTGTTTGGGACGTCCTGTGTAGATCAGGCAGCTGCCCACATGGACCCATGCCAGTCAGGCCCTCTTTTCTGCCCACAGAGCACCGAAACATGCCACAGGCTGATGCCATGGTGCTGGTGGCGAAGAACTACGAGCGCCTCAAGATGGAGGTGCGGGAGAAGGAGCGGGAGGAAATTGCCAGGCAGGCGGCCAAGATGGCGGACGAAACCATTTTGCAGGAGAGAGAGCGCCCCCCGCCGGCCGAGGAGGGCTCCCGTGGGGGCCACCCTCCAGGCATCCAGGCTCTCCTGAACCTGCTGGCAGACAATCGCTACTTGACTGCAGAAGAGACGGACAAGATCATCAACTACCTGAGGGAGCGCAAAGAACGGCAATTGCGAGGCAGTGGGGAAGCCCTCCCCGGTGAGTGCTCGGCCCAGTCGGGAAGGTGGGACCCAAGGGGCGGGGGGGGGGGCTTTTCCCTGCCTAGATGCCTCCCACATTTCTGTTCCCAGGAAAATTGATGGGGGGGGGAGGGTTGCCTGATGTTTGCAGGCTAGCTCTGCAGCGGAGGTGGGTGGTGGAGGACGTGACCCAGCTTTCTTTCTCTCTTCCTGCAGTGTCTCATCCCAGGCAAGCCCTGGGTGCACCTTCTGGCTCCTCTCTGTCCAGCCTGCCAAGCTCCCAGACGCACCCGAGCAGCCAGCCTCTGCCGCCGGCGCAGGCATCGACCGCCGCGGCCTCCAATCCACAGCAGGAGCTGCAGGCCAAGATCCTCAGCCTCTTCAACACAGGAGCTGCTGCCGCCGCGGTGGCTGCAGTGGCCGGCACAGCCGCGGGGTCTTCTCCAAACCAGGGCTTTGCCTCCGGGTCCAGCGCCCAAGGCCGGGCCGGGCCGCTCAGTAATACTGGGTTGCCCCAGCCCCAGCCGCGGGCCCCAGGCCAGGGCCCCCAGTTCCCAAACCATCCCAGTTCTGCCCGTAGCGCTGGGCCAAGAGCCGCAGCTCCCCAGCCGTCCCAGCCACCGTATCAGAACCGGCCCCCTGCTCCCAGCGGTGCTCCAGCCTCAAGGCCGGCTCCGTCCTCTGGCATCAACTTTGACAATCCAAGTGTACAGAAGGCCCTTGACACGTTGATCCAGAGCGGCCCAGCCCTCACCCATTTGGTGAACCAGACGGTCAGCCAAGCCCGGGCTCCTCCTGCCCAGCAGCCCCTGAGCTCTTACCAGCGGCATTACTAAGGCCCCCGCAGCTCCCCTCACTCCTCTCTCCTCCGTCCCCTTAACGGTGCATGTCCCTACCCTGTCCTCGCCTGGCCCGGGAGTGGAGGGATCTCTTCCCTGGCTGGAGACGTCTGCAGAGGGTCTGTGCCCCATCACCCCACCCTGTTGCCAGAGCACCTCCGCCTGCTTCCCTCACAGCCGTTCTGCGCTGCCAGTGGTCTCCCCAGGTATGGGGGGGGGGAGTGCTGAGGTGCAGGTAGAGGAGCCAATCTTACTTTATACCTTCAGAAATCGAATGCTGACCCAGGGCTGGCAGGGATGGGCGCCTGCGGGGCTTCCGTTGTGGGTTGAGATCTCTTGTTATGGGACCTCTGCCAAAGGTCAGAGGATCCTTATCCAGGGCTGCTTTATCTGTTAAGGAATGGCTTCTGCCAGCAGGTGGGTCCCACTCGGCTCTGCCATGCCCTTGGTCCTCGTTCGAAAGGTTGCCCAGGAGGTTCTTGGTGTTGACCCGGGCCGAGCCGTTGGGTGCTGCGGCAGCCCTGGGGTTGAATGCTGTGCAAGTGTACCCGTTGGTTTTGAACATCCAAGGGCACTTTCTTTGCAGGCTGCCTTGGCCTCCTCAGTGGCTGTCCTGGGGCCAGCTGCTGAGCCTCATTCCTGGAGCTGTAAATGTTCTGTTCTTGAATGGTTTTGTCATGTAGATACCTCTGAACTATTAAAAAGAGGACACAACTTTTTAATTAAAAAATTAGATCTGTACACCGTTGTATGTTTGTGAAGTTGAGTGCAGCGCTTCCTCAGCTGTTTTCAGGACCTTAGAGGATCAGAGAAGACTATGCCTGTTAGGGAGTCCATCCGTCACCATAACATCATGCTCTTCTGACACCCCTCTGAACTTGGCCTGAGGAGAAGTCACAACTTTTGAGATGAGGGTGTTTGTGAACCTACGTTTAGACCATCCAGATCACGCCTGGCTTGTTACAGTTTACCACAACCTTTTTGCTTTCCACTTTGATGGGAAAGGTCAAAATCTTTGGAAATAAATAGTAGAGGGGTAAAACAGCCGCCGCCTACAGAGAACATACCTTGAGGTGTGCAAGGCTGTGCATAATATTTTAAATACTTACATAATGTTCTTTAAAACTAGGTTTTAAAATGAGAGGTTTCTAAGAAAAAAACCATCCACCAAGTTAGAGTGCTAACAATTTCTTTCTTTATCCAAAATCTTTGATTCTGTCTTCTGTGAACTTCTGCTATACAAAATTACTTTATTGATTTTGCTATTTTTACGCACTGTCTTTTCCCCCCTAACACACTCAAGTGGTTTACAGTCTAATGGATAGGATGGAAAAAGGACAGAAGCAGAAGGGTGAAAGTAAGTTAACACAGATGCTGGCCCTTTCGTAACAATGCACAGGGAGACGTGCCAGGGGCTGCCTCACCCACCGGGGGGGGGGGTCCTTCTGCCTCGGCCTCTTCTGCAGAGAGGATAGAGGTGCACTGTTTGAAAGACGTCGGCCTGGACCTTGCTAGTTTCAGGGCCCTGAACTTCACCCAGCTTGCCCTTCCTCCTGGTAAACCTTTTGCCAGCTTCTCCTTTGTGTTATGATCACAAGGAGAAAGGTTTGAATTTGGGGATGGCCTGTTGTGTGGCAGTAGAGCATGTGGTTTACCTGTGAGGTCTCCTCATTGTCTCCTCAGACTGTCAAAATGGGATCTGTTTGAGGTCTTGCAGTGCTGCTGTTCCTCCCCACCTCCTGCCCCCAATCAGAGGGGCTGGTCCAGGGCCCAATGAGCTGGTCCTCTGGCTTTCTTGGCAACTCCATATTTGGGGGTGGGGTGGGGAATGATCCCATTTCAACCATGAGCCCTTGAGATACTTGCACCTGCCTCCGTCTAGGGAGCCAGCCTGTGGTCATCACCTTCCTAGATAAGGAGTATCTTGCCAGCACAGGATTTCCTTGGGAAGGGAGAGAGCTCTCGGGAAGAAAGGGCTGGATTCTGGTAGAGATTTATTTGGATTTGTTGCCTGGTAGAGTCCAGAGGCATATGGGTTCAGATAGATCCCAACTGCAGACAGGTTCAGGGCTTGGAGGAGGAGGAATATGGGAGACCTCTGGCTGAGTGCTTAAAGGTGGCCTTTCAAACACATGGTCTCTTAAATAGCTTGCAAAGTGTTGGAAAACACGATTCAGTTGTCACTCCGTGTCTTCCAGTGCTACCTTCAGCGCTGCCTGGGGACCATATTGCAATGGATGCAGGAGAACGGGCTGAGGCTGAACCCGGACAAGACGGAGGTACTGAGGGTGGGCGCCCCCACAGCTGGGGGTTTGGGAAGCTCCCTCTCTTTTGCGGGGGTGACCCTGCCAAGGACAGGGTTCGCAGCTTGGGGATCCATCTGGACCCGGCGCTCGCTATGGAAACCCAGGTAGCGGTGCTCCGAACCGCTTTTTACCATCTTGGGCGGATAGCCCAGCTGCGGCCCTATCTCAATGTGGGGGTGCTCACTACCTTGGTGCATGCGCTCGTAATCTCAAGATTAGACCACTGCAATGCGCTCTACGTGGGGCTTCCTTTGAGGCTGCTGCGGAAACTACAGGTGGTGCAGAATGCGGCGGCCAGACTCCTAACCGGAGTGGGAAAATACCAACATATCTCACCTACTCTGGCTGCATTGCATTGGCTGCCCATCTGCTTCCGCATCGACTTCAAAGTGTTGATGCTTACGTATAAAGCCCTAAACGGCTTAGGGCCTCAATACTTGGTGGAACGCCTACTCCCACCAAGATCTACCCGTGTCACTCGTGCGAGTCAGGAGGTGAGGCTGAGGAGCCTAACACCGAGGGAGCCCCAGAAGGAAAAGACAAGAAATCGGGCCTTCTTGGCGGTGGCTCCTCGCCTCTGGAATAATGTACCTCCTGATATTCGTGCGGCTCCCTTGCTGGGTATTTTTAAAAAGCAACTAAAAACATTGATGTTCCGGCAGGCCTTCCCCTCAGCTAATTCCTTACCTCCCCTTCCTCTCCTCTCCCTACTCTTTGTCCTAATTTGTTGAAAGTTTTTTCTTTATATAGAATTGATTTTATATAGCTGTATGTTTTCTGTAAGCCGCCTAGAGTGGTCTTAACCAGCTAGATAGGCGGGATATAAATTAAATAAATAAATAAATAAATAATAATATAAAATACCATGTGGGGGAAAAGGTCTTGGAGCCCCTAGAAGTCCACGCTTGGATTGCTTCATGCCAGACCATGTAGCTGTTCTCGAACGATACCTCCACGACAGCCCTGTGCCAAATCAGGCACCAAAGTGCAGGTGCTCTCCTGCCAGGCCATGTGCCTCAGGAGCAGGTGGCCCACTGTGCAACACACACACACACACACACCCTGGGCTTGCACTGCTCATCTGGTCATCTTGACTTGAGTTGTGCTTGTCCTCTCCTGCCCAGTCTACTACGGCAGTCCCCGCTCTGCCTCATTCCAGATTGTGGGGCAAGCATGAAGAAGGCGAGAGTGGCATCTTCCCCTCATAGCCCTCCTCCCTGAGTTTGAGGGGGCAGGACTGAGTCTTGTCAGTTCCCATGGCCTGCAGCAGTGGGATGACGAGCAAGCCGCTGGGTGCTGCCTGCAAGGAGAGAGATTCGTGGTCCCATTTCCTTTTTAGGGAGACTCCCCATTGGTCGTAGGCACGTGCAGGTCTTGCTCACCTCTGGCCATTGAAAGGCACAGAGAGAGGTGGTTGGTGAGGTGCTTGCAAAGGCAGACGTAGGGCGGACAGGCTGGCCACAGCTGGGCCCTGGAACTCGGTGAAAGAGCTCAGTGGACATCCTGGGGAGCCCAGGGGCACCCTATTCCCTGCTCCCGGCCAGTGGCAGAGAGGAACTTGGTGTCCTCCCGGCAGCGAAAGGGACATGACCTCGTCCTCCGCTGTGAGCCTCTGAACTCCCCGCGATCTTTGTGTGGCTGGAAGCTGTCTCCTCACCAGGTTTCTTGTCACCTGCCCCTGGGAGAGTTTTAAACTGAGCTCGGGGAGGCAGTGAAATGCTATTCCAAAGGACAGAGGACAAGGGTGTCACTGGGGCATTGGGAGTGGACGGGAACAGCCCCCTGCCGGTGGGGGGCCCTTCAAGCAGTAGCAGCTCTCTGCCTGCTCTGCCGCTGTGTGCACAGACCACGCCAGCCATGCAGGGGAGGAGAGGTGCCAGCAGGCTTGGGAGAAAGGGAAGGCTGGTGGCGGGACATGTCGTTTTTAATGGGGAGCAAACAACCTGAGTCTAGAGGGCAGTCTGCCCCCTTCCCCCCAGTGTCTAGTGGAAGCTGAGCTTGCTCCCTGGCCAAAGAAGGCTTCTGGAGTGTTGGTGGGCCCTGAAGAAGCAGACCAGGGGGTGGGGGTTTAGAGGGCACCGCACTGGCAGCTTCTCACGGCAGGTCCCACCTGGCATCTTTCAAAACAATGGGCTGTCGTCATACCTCATGACAGTAAGATGCAGGGAGACACTTTCCAGCTTTTCCCCTCTGTTGGGGGAGCTTGCAAGGTGGTCTTCCATCCGGGCCCGAGGTGGGCCCAGAGCCGCCTCGGGGGCTTTCTGCCAGAGCCTTCAGGGCTGGTCAGGCAGAGTCGGCTGCCCTGGCTTTGCAGGCCCGCAGGCCTTTAGAGTCGCGTCCCCAGCCCTCCGGCCCCAGCAGCCATCTCCTCTCGTGGTGTCTCCTTGTGCGCTAGCTGAGCCCCGTTTCCCTTTCAGGAGAAGAACAAAGCAAAGCCGAGGCTTGGCAGCAACACCTGTCATCGAGTCATGAAGTCACAGAACTGTCGAGCTGCCGGAAGGGACCCCGGGGGTGGTCATGGCCACCTCCCTGATGACACACACGAGTGCGGGGGGGGGCCTCCCCTCCCTGTATTTTTCCTTCCATTTCTTTGCTGTTTGTCCTTCTATCTATATATCCCATTCCTGTTACTTTGAACCTGCCTTGGCAGTCTCAGCTTTAGCCATCCTGATTTTCTCTCTCTAACTTTTGGCTACTTGTGTGTCGTCTTGCGCTGGGATCTGCCCCTCCTTCCTACTTCCCCTTGATGTTCCCCTTTTAAGGCTTGGCTCCTCTGAAAACTCTTTGTGCCGCCTGCTCTCCCCTTGGCTTTCTCACAGGAGCCTTTGTGTGGGGGCAGTCTTGCACCACACAGAGATGTCTTGTGAAGGATTGAGCCCACTCACATGGCCGTGGGCAACAGCCTGCCGTGCACTCAATCCATCACTACCACCGTCGGCCCTGGTGGGTCCACCAGGTGCGGATTCAGAGCTACCTGCTCTGTGGGAGCCGGGACTGCCTTGGGTGTGAGTTACCAAACGCCCTGCCTAGACGTCGTCGGGGCTGCGAGAGGGTGCGATTGTCCGGAGCAGTGAGCAGTCCTTGAAGGCGGGGGATGCAGAACAAGCCCCCGTGGCTTGTTCCACAGGCTCACCACGGCCACCGCCACCACCACCATTATCCCCGTGGGTCTCAGGCATGGAACTTTCTGCTCCGGGGTGCCTGCCTTCTACGAGGCAGATGGTCAGCTGAGGGAGCAAGCAGCTCCAGGGGTGGTATTTTTCTCAGTGGGGACAAAAAAGAGCCTTGCCCACTTAGTGTGAAGGGTGTAATAAAATCCTTTTTTATTGCATTTTGTGCAGACAGGAGTCTAAAAAAATAATAAAATAAAAATACATTAGAAGCATCAACACAAGCAATCAAAGGAGGAGCCACAACCCCAAGGATATCTATCAGCACAGAGAACAGCGGGGTGGGGGTGGGGTGGGGGTGGGGGTGGGGGGGGAACGGGACAGGATTTTGGGGGGGAGGGGTTCTATCCAGGCAGCCTCTGGCAGGCCATGGAGACGCTGGCACAAAGTAAAGGCAAGCCTAATGCAAGGAGGGGGGGGTCCTTTGGATGTGCCACTGGGTTTATTTACAGGGAGTAAACTTACTGGCATCGCTTGGCAGCACAGAGATTTTCCTAGAACACAAAGCCTATGAACGAGCTCACAAAAGCAGTCGAAATATTGCACTTGAATCAAAGTCACTTGGATGGACATAAAACAGATTAGCTACAGTGACGGATTATAAAGGTGACTTAATGAGCTGACTGGTGGGAACATTCATAACGAGGATATTGCACTGGAGCACAGAAAAGAAAGAAAGAAAAAGAAGTGTGTGGAACTAACACAAACGTGAGCCTCTGGGTCCTTCCCTTGGTGGGGGTCCAATCATGCACAGGAGGAACGCAGGTGGAGCGCTTGGCCCTTCATCCCTACAGAACGGAGGTTGCCAGCTCCAAGGGGAGCCTGTGCTTGCTCAGAGGGAGGACTGGGGAACTCCACGGACCACGCAAGGCGATCACTCACACGCACGCACGCACGCACACGCACAAAGGGCTGGAGCATCTACCTGTTCTCCCAGCCCATCCTCTCTCTCTCTCTCTCCTCCCGGCCGGCCACCAGACTCTCCTGTCCTTCTGCAAAGTCCCTCTTCCGCCCTGGACTCACGGGATCGCGCGCGGGTGGGTGGGTGGATAGGTGGGGGGCTGGGCGTTCCTCGCAGGGGGACCGGCTCAAGGAGGCCCCGGAGGGGGGGGGAAGGAGGAGAACGGCACACACTCTCACAGGGGCCAAACGTGCGGGGTCAGAACGGGGTGTAAACTAGCATGCAGTGCCACCTGCTAACCCTGGCCCTCTCCGGGAAGGGGGGAGGGGGGCTGCTGGGAGGGGAGGGGAGGGGAGGGGCCGGCCATGAAGCCCTCTGCACAGGCAGCACCGGCCGGGAAAGAGGAAGGAGGCGCTGCCCGGGCCGCGTGGCTGCGGGATGGGTGGGGGTGGCTGCCGGCTGCGGAGAGGTCCCTCTTTCGTCACTTGATCTCTCTCTCTCGCTCTCGAGGTGGCAATAACCACCACTTACGAGGATGGGACCCCCTCCCACACACCGCTCCTGCGAGGGGCGGGAGACCCGGTCAGTGGCTCAGGAAGGGCTGTGGGTGGATGGATGCCCGGCGAGCGGAGAGCCGCTTTGCCTGCTCAGGCAGGACCAGCAGGGTGACTGGGGGGGGGGGGGGGTGAGGACCCTCCTCTTGAAGGGGAGTGTGTGTGTGTGTGTGTGAATAAGCTAAGGTGGATGAGTGAGAGACCCTCCCTCCCTCCCTCCCTCCCACGCTGGAGGACAAGCCGCGGTGTGCCTTGCTCCAGGATGCTAGATACAGGAGGCCGGGCGGGGGGGGGGCGCGGGGGCGGGCGGATGCCTGCCCCTCCCCGCCCCGGATGGTGGCCACAGGCCCGGGCTGTGATGCCGGCTGCGCGGCGGCGGCGGCGGGTCCGGGTTGCGCGCGCGGGGCGGAGAGGTGGAAGCTTAGCAGGTTGCACTCAGAGTGGAAGCTCAGATCTGCTGCGCAAGAAATAGGTTCAGGTGGTTCTGGCCCTTTTCCCTGATAAGAACCCTAAGAAGCAA
Source organism: Pogona vitticeps (assembly GCF_051106095.1). NCBI lineage: Eukaryota > Metazoa > Chordata > Lepidosauria > Squamata > Agamidae > Pogona > Pogona vitticeps. The sequence goes on from NC_135786.1 coordinate 616,523, forward strand.
AGTAGAGAAAGAAGTGCAGGGGGGGGGGGAGGAGGGGGCCAGGCAAGGAGGGGGGGAGGGAGAGACCCCGGCGGCGCTGCGGCTGCCCCCCCCCCCTTTCCGCACCAGCGCAAAGTCTCTGGGAATTCGCCGGCCTCCCAGGCGTGCCGGAGGGACCGCTCAGGAATGGCTGCGCCCCCCCCACTTGCCCCGGAGGCATCGCCCCCACACCCCACCCCACCCCTCCCCACAAGCCCGGAGCATCTGCCCCCGGGGGGGGGGGGGAGAGGCTCCTGTCCTGTTTCTACATATATCTCTCTGTAGATATAGTCTTCCTCTGGTATTTTTTTTTTCACATAAATATGACCACTTTAAAAATACATGTCCTGTGCTAATTTACAGTATATACAGCCCCGCCGCAGGGGAGCGTCCTACCGGTTTCCGAGAACGAGTATTCACATTGGTTAAAAGCGCCACCGATTGCCCTGGGGAAGGGCCGGGGTCCCCACCGCCTCCTCGGCAGCAGCCCGGGTTTGGTACGAGCAGGGAAGGGAGGCGAGGCGAGGCGTGGGTTTCGGGGGGGGGGGGTGTCGAGTGGAGGTGGGGGGGGGCGCGTGAGAGGCAAGGGTCGGAGGCGGCGGGAATCCCAAAGAGCCTCTCGGGCCCTTTCTGGGACTCCCGGAGGGATCGTCCCGAGGGAAGCGGACTGAGGGACGGGGCTTCCCCTATGGACTGGGGGGGGGGAAGAGAGAAAGGGGAGGGGAGGTGCTCTCTTCTGAGGGGCACTTGGGGGGGGGCTCGGGCAACTGCTCCCTCCGCCGCCCCCGCCCCTCCGCTGCCTGAGGCCGAAGGAGAGCATTTGCCAGCACAAACGGGGGCGGGGGGGGGGGGGCGCGGCGGGACACCCAGCCCTAAAGTGCGAAGGTGCTGCAGACCAGGCGGGGCCTCCAGCCTGGAATTTGGGTGGGAAGAGGTGGCTTTTTTGGGGGGGGGGATCTGGGGAAGAGGGGGCTCTGGCGACAGAGTGCAAAACAGCAGAAGAATCGGGGGGGGGGGGAGGACGCTGGGCGTGGGTTCCCCCCCCCCGAGTCGGACAGGCGAACCCTGGGCCTCGGGCGCCGCGGGAGGCGAAGGCGGCCCGGACACCCACGCCCAGGCTCGGCCATGCTGCCGGGACCTCGTGGGCAATAAGGGGCAGAGGGACCCCCCCTCCGACCCCAGCCCGTTCCCTCTCCCAAGGAGAACCACGGATCACATCCAGACAAAAAGGGGGGGTGGGGGTGGGGGGGCTGGCCCCAGCCGTCGCCTCAAGCAAGGCACGGGAGGCAGAATACGGCGGTCGGGGCGCCGGGACCGGGGGCGGGTTGGGGAGCGGTGAGCGTCGGCAGGGAAAGCATGCTGGTCGCCTCGGCTGGCACCGTCTCGCCACCCGGGGAAGGGGCTCGGGGTCAGGAGGGAGCGGCGACCTCCGCCCAAGGCAGGCGGGCCGGCCCCACGGAGCCTCGCCAGCCTGCGGAGGGAGCGCCAGTCCGAGAGCCGAGGCTGCGGCCGTTGCCCTGGAGCGCCGGGACGCGCCGGGCGCCGCCGTCCGGAGGGGCAGCACAGCGGGGAGGGGGGCGCCGGCAGGCGGGCAGTCCTCTCTGGCTTTCCGGGAGGCGGGTGCAAAGGGGCGGGCGGGGCTCTTGGGGGGCGCAGGTCTTCAGGCAAGGGCCACGGCCAGCTGTTCAGGAGTAAATGGTGATCACTTCCCGGCCGCCGCCGCGCACCAGCAGGACCCGGTCCAGGTGCTCCGTCAGCACCTCCAAGAATTCCATATCTGGGTCAAGCGGTCAAGGACAGGCCAGAGGGCAAGATTTATCCGTCATTCGCTCACTCGCTCCTTCCTTCCTTCCTTCCTTCCTTCCTTCCTTCCTTCCTTCCTTCCTTCCTTCCTTCCTTCCTTCCTTCCTTCCTTCCTTCCTTCCTTCCTTCCTTCCTTCTATCCATCATCAGCTCCTTCCTTCCTTCCTTCCTTCCTTCCTTCCTTCCTTCCTTCCTTCCTTCCTTCCTTCCTTCCTTCCTTCCTTCCTTCTATCCATCATCAGCTCCTTCCTTCCTTCCTTCCTTCCTTCCTTCCTTCCTTCCTTCCTTCCTTCCTTCCTTCCTTCCTTCCTTCCTTCCTTCCTTCTATCCATCATCAGCTCCTTCCTTCCTTCCTTCCTTCCTTCCTTCCTTCCTTCCTTCCTTCCTTCCTTCCTTCCTTCCTTCCTTCCTTCCTTCCTTCCTTCCTTCTATCCATCATCAGCTCCTTCCTTCCTTCCTTCCTTCCTTCCTTCCTTCCTTCCTTCCTTCCTTCCTTCCTTCCTTCCTTCCTTCCTTCCTTCCTTCCTTCCTTCCTTCCTTCCTTCCTTCCTTCCTTCCTTCCTTCCTCAAATCCAACAACACACAAATGCTTTCTAACAATGCCTTTGGCTCCCAGAAGCCAACTTGCCTCGCCAGTCATGTCCTATGCCAGTCCATGCCCATCACAGTGCAGAAACAGCGTCCCCCGCCCCGCCCCCCCCCCCCTGCCTCAGCACGCAGGGCAGGAAGGATACAGTTCTCATCGCCCTTGCGATTCCGAGGGGGCCCCGGCATGTTGAGCAACACGAGTTTGGCCTCCTGGGACTTCTTCACGATCGCCTCGTTCAGTCGGATCGCCGTGTGCATCCGCCGTACGTTGGACTGATTCCTGTGGGAAAGGGTCCAGGGTAGGTGAAGAGAGGGGGGCTAGGCTCCCCTCTCCCCACGAAGCCCCCTGCTCCCCCCCAGGCTCCTGACCTGCCACTTCCCTCCCCCCCCACCATCACCGGAGCCGCCCCCTCCCTCCCTCCCCTTCCTGGACAACGTTCTCCTCTGGAAGCACCACTAGGGTGCAAAGGAAAGACTTACAGGGTCTCCCACTCTCTGGTGGCAGCAGGCAAAGGGAGGAAGAGAAAGGAGGTCATTCAGTGCACCATCTGGCCCTGCCCTCACCCCCACCCCCCGGGCCCCCTCCGCCCAGAAGCCCCACACCCACCTGCCACCTGCACCCCAGACATCCCCTGTGTGTGACCTGGGCCAGGGGTCACGCTGGCTGGCAGGGGCTGCTCTCGCGCACCCCGGGGAGGACTCACGGCTTCATGCTGAAGAAATCTTTGATGCTTTCCGGGCTGATGGGGCTCTTGGCGGCCTTGTTCTTCTCGGCCACCTTGTCCTTGGTCCACGTGAGGTGGACCTTCTCGGGGGCCGCTTCGGTCTCCGCCTCTGTTTCCTCCCCGGGCGACTGAGGGCTGCTCGAGGTGGCGTTTTTGTCATGGATCAGCTGCACCTGTTGTGATGGAAGGGGGTTGGGATCGGGCCGGCCTCTCTGCTCCTCCAGCTGCTCCGGCCCACCCCCACCCCCACCCCCACCCCCCGGGCGGCTGTCGTTCTGGGGCCCGAACCCTCCTCCCTCCGCTTTGGCTGGACACCCGTCACCTCTTGCCTCCCCTCTGCTCTTTGAGTCTGCTGGCTTAGTCGTCCCTCGTCAGTCAGGGAGAACTTCCCGCTGAGCTCCTTCTAAGGCAGGAGAGACGCCCCTCCCTTCCTGCTGCCCCATCTCAGTGGGGTGCTGCTTGCTCTGAGGGCACCGGTGAAGAGCACATTCCCGCGCTCTGCCTGAATGGATCCAGCAGGTTCCAAGGAGGAGGGGGGGGGGGAGAAGGGGGCTCGAGGCCTCAGGTTCCAGTTCACTGGGGCGCTTGACAGACTGATGGGCCAGGCAGGAGGGCCTCAGCGAGAGGGACAAGAGACCCAGCCGCAGCCACGGCTGTCAGGAAGGGCGGGGGCTGTGGTGTGCCTGCACGCGCGCACACCCGTCAGGAGCAGCAGACCCCCCTCCAACGCAGCAGTCAGCCCGGGGGTGGGGGGAGCCTCTTCCCCACTGATGTTGCACCATGACTTGTGGACCCCCCCATGCCCAGGGAGCTCTAGCTAGCACCCTCGAAGGGCAGGATGATGGCCAAGAACAGCAGGTCGGAGAGGGCTACCAGGTCAGGAAGTGGGCCAGCTCTCACCTCGCCTTCCTTGCCCACAGTCTGTTGCCTAAGGGCTGGGATTCCTTGCCTCCACCGACTGATGGCCACTGCACCCCTCCTGCTTTCCCTCTGAGCCCAGGTATTTGGGCAAATCCCTCCCCCCCCCCGGTCCCTCTGTCTCCTTACCTCTTCTTCAGGCTTCTCCTCATTGTCGCCCACCTGCTCATCTGGGACGCTGAGTCGGAGGTGCGTGTTGGCTGGGTTCTTGCGCCGAATGGAGCCTCGAGACTCATCTGTAATGCTCTGGATCTGGGGCGGGGGGGGGGAAGAAGAGGAAAGCTATGAGGGCCGCGGGGAAACAGACAGGTGGGCTGTGCCAGGGACTCTTCTGCTTGCGCCTGGCTTGGATGCCCACGAGGGCGTGGCTCGCTAGAGGGCCAGCTCCCATGGCCTCACGGCTTCTGCTCGGCGTTAGGAGCGGCACAGGTTGAGAGCCTCGGCTCAGCCTCCCTGGTGCCGCCCCAGCTTTCCTCTGTTTTGCACCCAAGACAGGCTCAGAATCCCTGGGGTCTCCAAAGCCATTTTTCACACCCTCAGATCCTTCTCCAGGAGTCACGGTTCCTATTAAAAGAAAGCTGGAAGCAAACCTCCCACAACCTTGTGTCTTCATTTTTCTTTTTTACTGGTTGTCGTGGCAGGCGCAACCTCCCCCCCGCCCCCCCCCGGGGAATGGTGGTGTGAAAAGTGGAGACTTGGAATTAATTGATATAATTGTAATTTTTATAATTTTATATATGTTATATTGCCGTGTTTTTATCTATGTAAGCCGCCCCAAGTAGACATTGTCTAGAGGGGCGGGGTAAAAATCTAATAAATAAATAAATAAATTGCATACACCTGCCCCTGACCCAGCACAGAGGAGGAGAAACAGGAGCCCCCACACCCCCCACACACACCCCAGCAGCCAAGGGTCAAGATCTCCTTCTCCTTCATGCCTGAGTGGTGGAAAGGAAGGTGCGCCTTATGCAGGAGGAGTGCTCTCCCCGCACTCCTTCAGAACTTCCCTCGGCTGTCTGTCGCAAAGCCGGGCCTTACCTCCCGCTCCCGCTCTGTCTTGGTGAGGTGCATCTGCTTGAGGATCTGGGACCTCTGCTCCATGACCAGCGTCTTCTCATAGGTGTAGGCGGAGATGTCGCTCTCATGCTGGGGGTCAAAGGAGGAAGAGGAGGGCGGTCAGAGCCTGTGCTTGGCCAGGGCAGGCTGGAAGGTGGCCAGAGAGCCAGTGATGTGGGTTGGAGGCGGAGGTTTATATATGTATTTAATTTGTGGAGCATCTGGTGGAGAGGGTGGGTGATGTTTGGTAAAGGCTCTGTGACAAGTACCACAGTTCCAAACCATGGAGGGCTTTCAATGTGGGCATCTAAACCTTGAACCTGATGCAGGACACAAAAGGCAACCATTGCAGGTGGGCCAGAAGGAGGGAGATGCGATCACACCTGCTCACACCAGCCACCAGCATGGCCGCCTCACTCTGGACCTGATTTCATCTCTGGGTCAGCCTCAAGGGACACCCCACATATACAGCACTGCAGTAGTCAATCTGGTAGAGACCTTTGGCAGGAGAAGAGTTTCTTTCCTTTGAGGAATGGGGAGATTTCACTCTCAATAACGTTGTGCCCCTTCCTGATATGCTTTTCAGTTTTCTCATCTTTTCCCCTCTTTCCTCCTGCAGTATTTTGTAACTAAACACACTGCTGTCACATGCTAAGAGAACACTGCCCCCCCCCCCAAAGTATAGCTTCCATCGTCATCTTAAGCAGCTCCTGGAAATGGGTCAGCAATTTCTGAGTGTGTTGTTTCACAACAGCTGAAAAGTGTTTGTATGTGTGTCGTTCGGGTGTGGTATCTCACACACACACACACACAGGCACATTTTCACGTTTGCCATGCAAGGCAGTGGGGGCGGGAAGGGGGAGGGATGGCAAAGCAAGGTGTGATTCCACTGACTCTTCTCTGGCAGGGACAGGGAGACACGGATCACCTTCCCCCCCCCCAGAATTCTCCCCACTCACAGGAGGCTTGGGGGGGATGGGGGATGCCCCTGTGCCTGAAACGTGCGCCCCGCCAGCACAAAGCCCCCCCCTCCCCACGGCCTCTCACCATCTCCACCACTTCCACTTCAGCATTGATGCGCAGGTGGTACAGGAAAGTGGTCAGATCCTTCTTCATCTGGATGCTGTTGTCGTCCATCTGGGCTACGGTGAAGATCCGCATCTTGCATTTGCGCCAAACCTGCATGGGAGGAAAAGGGGCAGGCGCGGCTGTCAAAGGCTGAGGAGATGCCAAACGGAAGGTGTGTTCCTGCCTCAGGGCCGCAGGACACGCTGGCTTTCGAAAGCTGGCCACGGAGGCCCTTCGGGTTTGGAGCCAGCAGCTGCTTCCCGGGTGGATGTGTTCCAGGACACCCAACGCACGAGGGGCCCGAGTGTCCGGCTGCCTCCTCTCCCCCCCCCCCAACCCTCCCGAATGTACCTTGTGCTGGCGCAGGAGGAAAGGGAGCAGCATCAGCATCCCTCCATCGTGGACAATCCACCAGACGTCAATGTGGCCCTCGGAGAAGCGCTCTGTGTTGGCGGGGAACATGGCCACATTCTTCGCCACCAGCAACGCCATGTGACCAGCCGTGGTCTCGCGCACCAGTTCTGCGGGGCAGACACAAAGAAGCATCGGACTCAAGATCGGGACCAGGGACGGTGACCATCAAAAAGGAGCAAAGACCCCAAGATGCCACCGAGGCCCAGACGCAGACCAGCGTCCCTGTGGAGACTCCGCTGAGCCGAAAGTCCTGCCCACCCCAGTCATGCGGGATGGTACAAATGACCCCCTCCCACGGCACAAACGGTGAGCATCCTGATGAAAACCCACCCTCCGCTTGCACGGTGGCAACTCTTAGGCAAGTGGACTGAATTGTGATCCCAGAGTGGTAAATGGGGGGGGGAGGGGGCTTTTGTGTTCAGCAGGGAGGGGCTCAAGGGGCTACCGGCCACGGAGGGTGGCCTAGACTCCATGGACGGCGGCCCCCTCCTTGTACGCATGGAATCACAGCACCCTAGACTGTGAGTCTGGATGGAGCCCCGAGGGCCGCCACCACATCCAACCTGCTGGTGAAGCTGGAAATCCCCAGCTAAGACCCTTCTCCCCCCCCCAGCCCCGAGCAGGGGAGGGTCACCCAGCTCCCTGTGTCCAGTGAAGGAAAGGTCACGGCTCTCCAGACATGGCCATGTGTGTGTGTGTGTGTGTGTCCTGTTTCCCCTCAGTCCCATTTATGATTCCATTTGTGGCACCTCCAGGATCCGTGCAAAGAGCTCAGGAGGATGCCATGGAAGGTCGTCAAGGGGATGGACAGAAGAAGGGGAGTGGAGGGCGGTTCCCGTTCCCGTCTGCCCCACAGCTTCAGGGGGTCCTGGGACTGCCTCCATCTTCCTGTTCAGCTCCAGAGAAGCCCCAAAGGTAGGAAGGGGTGTTTGGGGGGGGGGAGGGCAAGACCATGTGGGACCTCTCCCCAGTCACCTCACAGACCCCCGTTTCTGGCGCAGAAGAGACCCTGTGCTGGGGGGGCTCCCCTTCCAGCCCCTCCCCATCCCCTCTTCCTGCCCCAGCGGCCACCCTCCCACCCGCCTCCCCCAGCGGCAGGAGCATCCCCTACCGATGAAGTTCCTCCAGGTCTGGTGGTCCTCCTTGGTGCGCCAGTTGCGGGGCCATCCCACAAGCACTGTGTTGTGCTGGAGGCCGCCGAGGCCGCTGGACTGCATGAGGTGGGAGAGGCCATCCCGGACGCTGGCGGAGGTCACCACTTGGCAGAAGCCCTTGACCTTCTCGGCCTCCATCAGCCGGCGGAGGGACTGCAGGCAGGCGGGCGGGGGGAGAGGGGGGAGTGCAGAGGACAGTCAGTTAGAGTGGAGGTCCCAAGAAAAATGACCCGACGCAGCGGGGGCCCACGGCCCAGTCCCTGCCCGATGGGTCCAGCCCCCATGGGCGTTTTCTCAGCAGGAGCCTGCACTTGCTCTCCCACCCCTGCCTTTTAAAAGGCCAGAGTTTGCTTCTTGGCAGGAAGAACTTTCAACTCAGAGAGGGCCCTATTTTTGGCCATTCCTTTGGCCCCGATGGTCACCCCATCGCCACAGCCCCAGGGAAAGTGAGCTGCAAGGGACCCCCTACCACCCACTTTGGGATGGAGCGTGGACTTTGCCCTGCCTGCCCGTGGCTGGCCTCAGCTTCACAAGAGCTCTGGAAGGTCAGCCCAGCTGTGAAAAGGGGGGGGGAAGAGAGAGAGAGAGAGAGAGCACTGCAGCTTCCCAGGGATGCCTCCACTGACCTCCTCGGCCCGCTGGACCTGCGGCTGGTTGTCCAGGAAGGTTCCTTCCAGCACCGAGCCCACGATGGTCAGGCCCTTGCCAGCCTTCAGCTGATTGGTGAATGACAGCAGCTGCGGGTGGACCACATTCTGGTCCTGATCCACGCGGACGAGAACCAGGATCTGTGGCCTGTGGAGGCGAGAGGAAGCCCTCTTTCCTCTGGGGTCTCCTTCCTTCCCCCATCTCCGCCCTGCCATGCTGTGTTGCCAATGGGGGTTTTTCCAGCACTTTGAAAATCTTCTCCCTGCCTGGTTCCCCCCCCCACTCCCCACCAGGCTCTGGAAAGTGAGTGGGACAGGGACACTGCAACTACCAAAAGCAGACCCCCCCCCTCCAAGCAGGGCCAGCAGCCATGTGAGCTGGGAGGTCTTGAGAACTGCCACCTCCCAACACACACAGAGATAGACGCCCCACACAAGGACACAACCTATCTGCGAAGATGCTCACTCCCCCAGGTGAGGTTATCTGGCAGGTGAGTCCTTGGCCTCTGGACGTCTTTCTTGAAAGGTTGAAACCTTCCTCTGCTTCTTCAGTCTGAGGAGAGTTGGTAGGAGACCCCGGACAGACCCTCCACCCTCCACGTTGGTTTCCCTTTCCCCTGGTGCCCTTTCATCCCTCCCCAGAAAGATCAGGACCACGCCCACCAGAAAGAGCAGGGTTAAGGGCCCATGAGAACAGGTAGGTGGAGAAGGCCTGCAGAAGTCCCTATTCAGACCAGGGGGAAGTGAAACCAACCTGGACCAGACATCCGGGGTCTCCGGCCGACTCTCCTCAGACTGAAGAAGCGAACAGGAAAGACGTCCAGTGGCCAAAGGCCCACCAACTTCCCCAAAGCCCTGCTCTTCCTCGCGGCTCCCTTCCTGGCCAGCCCTCGGCCCCTCTCCCTGTGCCCCTCAAAAAAGCTGAGCCCCCAAAAAGCTTCTGCTGGCCTCTTGTCCCTTCGTGCCTCCTCCTTTTCCACCACCACAAATGCATGGTACGTGCAGCTGAGCCCAGGGGCCATCTTGAGCAAAGCAGCAGGTGGTGGGGTGGCGAGGCGGGGGTTGGATTTGCCCTGGAAGTTACTCATCTGGAACTCCGTCTGGAACTCTGCTGCCGCCAAGGTTGGTGCCCCACCCGCACCCCCATGGCCTGCTCTCTGGCCGCTGCTTCTCTGTCCCAAGTGCCTTGTGGCGCGTGTGCATGCGTGCGTGCGTGCGTGCACCCTTGCCCTCATGCTCTATCTTCCTTGCAAGAGGGATCAAAGAAGCCCCATCTCCACTCTGACTTGTGCCCTGGATGTGACAGACTTTGCATGCGGATGTGATCTGGGACCTACTGTGGGAATCCCAGCAGCTGTTTCCAGATGGGAGGTGTCGGGAAGGGCCCGAACGAGGGCATTGGCAGAGTCCAGAGGGTGCCTAATTCGGAGCCCCCTGGGCACTGGCTGTGCGCTCCTTCCACTGGAGCAGAAGGTAAGTCCACGGCGCAGAGGCATCTCGTTTTCACCCGTCAGAGACTCCAGCTGCTTTTTGGCACCAGATTCTAAGACACGCCCGTCCCGGTGGAGACGCCCAGGAGCCCTCCTCCCCGTGCAAATGGTGAGCGCAGCAGAGGCAGAACCTGCCTCCTGTGACATGTGGCCCAAGGTGCCCAGGGTCACCCATCTCTGGTGCTCAGAGGCTGCCCCCTACCCCTGCTACTGTTGGCCCCCCCTTTCCACCCAGGTGTTCGCTCCTGTAGCTTGTGTCACCTGCTAAATATGCCCCACCCTCCAACACACACACACACAGAGGTGGGCACAAACACACACACACACATGAGGTCTCCGCACTCACCTCCAGTTCTTTGTGTGGGGGGGCCCTTCCTCCAGGCGTAAGAGCGCGTAACGGGCTGCGCTGAGTGAGAGGCCACGTATCCCATCTCCCCACTCCTTCTCTGCCCTGGAAGAGACCACGTGAAATATCAGGGAAAGCATCCACAATCACCCCCACCTCTTCTCCTACCCTGAGGTCCTGCAGACTGACCGCGTTGGGGGTGGGGAGGGAGAGAGAAAGATGCTGGAAGCCCCAGCTCCGCCTTTCTTGCTCTGGAGCGTCAGTGGAGGATGCGGGAGGGACACCCTGCCAGGAAGGGCCCCAGATTTATGCTCGAAGCAGGTGGACGAGCAGGGAGAGGGCAGCGAGATTCAGCCTGGCTCTGGTCAGGCTTCGGACCGTGCTTGGCACGCCCTCTGGCCAGAGTGGTGGTGGGGAGAGGTGACCCTCTTTGGGGTGGCAGCTTGAGATGTTTCTCTCCTTCCAACCCCCCTCCCCCCAATGAGATTGGCTGGTTTTGACCGCTGCCCGTAGGACAATCGCTTCCCTTTTCCGTCTCTTTAGATGATGGGGGAGGCAGTGGCAGGGGTGGGTGGCGGTGGGGGGGGGGTGTCCTTGTTTTATATCATGATAAGGCTCTATCTGGCTGTTTGGGCTTTGGATCTGGGAGAGAACCAGCCTTTCTGGGGGGAAAAAGCTCTGATGAAAAGGTAATGGACCTCCTTCTCCTCCACTCCCATCACCTGCTCTTTGCAGGTGGGGAAGGAACAGGGGCTGGGGGTGGCCGTCTTAGGCCTGGTTTTTTTTAAATGCCCCTCCCCCTCCACCCCAGGCAGGCACAGAGCTGTCTTTCCCTGCCTCTCCCCCCCCCCCCCCACTTACCCACGGTATTCAATATACTTGTAGATGAGTCCTGCAATCAGCATGGCCACCAGGGCGTAGTACCAGGAGCAGATGAACATCAGGGACAGGCACAGACTCATGCCCAGGAAGGAGAGGGTCCTGCAGTGAGAGGGTCCCCCGGAAACACCGCTGAGTGGGGAAGTGGGGGACACCTTCTGCTTGGCTTCCCGCACCCCACCCCATTCCCCCCCACTCCCTAACCCGGACCCACCCCCAAAGACCTCCCTCCCATCCCCTGGTGCCCCCCCTCCCCACACACACATCATGTAGCTCTCCCTCCTCCCTGACCTCCAGCCCAGCCCTCCGGCAGGGGACACCCACCAGTGGTAATAGCGAAACCGCGGGCGCCAGTTCGGGGTCCTCAGCAGGGTCTGCACCGCGCAGGCCAGGTTGACAAACATGTAGCACATCAGAAAGAACCTGTGGGAAACAGAGAGGGCCTGAGTGGGGGGTGGGGGCTGGGGGTGGGAAGGACGGAAGGAAGGAAGGAACGAAGGAAGGAAGGAAGGAAGGAAGGAGATGGAAAATGGAACAAGGAAGGAAGGAAGGAAGGAAGGAAGGAAGGAAGGAAGGAAGGAAGGAAGGAAGGAAGGAAGGGAGGAAGGAAGGAAGGAAGGGAGGAAGGAAGGAAGGAAGGAAGGAAGGAAGGAAGGAAGGAAGGAAGGAAGGAAGGGGCTTGACCTCTGTCCCCCCCCCCCTTGGCCCTTGGCAGGTCTCCTGGCTGGATGACCCCTGAGCTCTGGGGAGAGAGGGCTGTTGGACGGAGCCCCTTCCCAGCCAGGGCAGGAGTCCCTCAGGGGAGGGGCAGGAGCTGCACTTTTTTAGGGGGCGGGCTCCTGGAAAGGCCCTGCTCGGGTGAGGGGGGCCTCTGCGGTGTTCCCTCCTGTGCTGCCCCAGGCTGGCCTTTTCTGGGAGGCGGCGGCGGTGGTGGTGGGGGTCGTACATGGAGAGGATGGGGGCCACCTCGTCCAGGGAGGCAATGAGGATCCCGATTTCACAGATGCAGGCGGTCAGCAGAAGGGCCCACGTGGGCTCCCCGTTGGCCTTCCCGTGGCCAAAGACCTGCAGGAACACAGGAGAGAGGAGGAGGAGAGACTCAAGAGAGTGGCCAGAGGGGACGCGCAGGTCACACTGCCCTTGGCACCTGCCCCCCCACCCCCCCGATGCCACTGAAGGGCTTTTGAAGAACAGGCACCAACCTTCCCCGGGTTGAGCGAAACCCTGGCCGGGCTCCTCCGCTGGGCTCCCTGCCTGCCTGCCCCACCCCACCCTCCTTCACGGGCCGAGGCTTGGAGAGCATCCCACGGCAGAACCCCCAGGATGTGCCCGGATCGCGGGGACCTGGGAAGAACTGGCGAGGGCCCCAAGCCCCACAGCGGTGCTGGCATTGGGAGGAATTTGGGTCACACAGCCTAGCCAGGGACAGAGGGGCCTCGGGGGAAGCAGGAGAGGGGAGCTCCGGGCGCACACATGCCAGTGGGCTTCGGCCGCCTTCTCTGCGGCCGCTCCCTCCTCAGCCCCCCCCCGGGCCCTCCATGCCACCACCGTGGTTCAGGAAGCCACTTGGGCAGAGGGTGAGCCTCCCAGCATCTCAGGAGAAGCGTGAGAGTCTGGAAACACCTGGGGGGGGGGAGAAAGGAGCTTGTGAATCCACTTGTGACTGAGGAGGGGGCACTTTGCAGGAAATGCTGAGAAGTGGGGGGGAGGCGGCTCCAGCATCTGCTGACCAGTCCAGCTACTTCCAGTGGACACCTGAAGGGCAGCCGGCCGGCCCAGGACTGGACTGCCTCGGAGAGGACACTCAAGAGGAGTTCAGTTGCCAGGAGCAAGAGCGGGGAGGGTTGGGTTCCAGCCTGCTGGAAGGTGGAGGCAGAGGACCCCCCCCCCCCCTGGGCCGGGCCCCAGCTTGCCCTCAGGAAGCCGGCATCAGTAGCCAAACGCTTCGTTCAGTGTGCAATGGGGGCAAAGTGGCACCTCACTGCTGCACCTCTCCTGGGCATCCAGGCCTGTCAATATAGGAGGTCCAGGGTACGTGGGTGTGGGTATGGTGTGTGTGGGTCCATTGCTATTGGCCTGGCTCCTTGTGAGTTCCTGGGTCCTCATCGAGAACAAGACCCCCCCAGGCTCTGCAAAGCTCTCGTGATGCTCCTTCTAAAGCTTTGCTTTGGCCCTGGCAATGCTCAGTTTTGGCACCCTCCCGCTAAACCACAAGGGCCGAAAGGAGAGCGAGGACAGGCCGGACCCTCAAGAAAGGAGTGAAGGGGCAGAGGAAGGAAGCCCCCCAAAGCAAGAGGGGGCCGTCCTGCTTTCGCTGCCTTCCTAGCTCTGGAGCAAGAGGTGGCGAGGCAGCCGGGCTCAATCAGCACCATCGGGGATGCAGCCTGGCCCGAGAGATGCCCGCCAGAGAAAGTCCTGGTCTGACTTGTTCTAGAGGCAAAAGACGGAAAGGGCCGAGCAGAGGCGATCAAGACCGCCGTGATTTCCTTACAGAACAACCACTGCCTGGGCTTGGTGGCAGCCCACCTCGCAGGGCTCTGGGAAGGCCAATTGTTGCTCTTCGGCAGATGTGGAGACAAAGAGGGAGCTCCGGCAGGTAAGAGGAATGCCCGAAGGACGTGGCAGGCTTCACCCACGCACCGTCAGGGTGGCTGCCCATGCCTGGAAGGCACCAGAGCTTTGCCAGGGTTGTTGGGGGGGGGGAGGAAACAGGGAAGAATGAGAGCAAGAGTCGAACCCTGAGCCTTCAAGGAAGAGCAGCCCAAAGGTGCCCATGGCGGGAGACGCTGCCCTCCCCCATCCCCAGGGCCTGATGGGCCGTAACGTCCTGGGGAGACGCGAGGGCTACAGAAGAGAAAAGAAAGAGAAACGGGAGCAGCCGCCAGGGCAAAGACGGACGAGAGGAATCTTTTCTGGCTCTGTGGCAACCACCCAGCAGAGCGAGCGGTGTAGCTCCTGGAGGAAGAAAATCAGGTCAGGAGCCTGCTGGGCATAACCGTGCATCGGAAGGCAGGCAGGCTGCTGTCATCATCAGATCAGCAACCAAAAGCAACAGAGAATAAAAAAATCTCCATCTCTCTCTCTCTCTCTCTCTCTCTCTGCTGGTGGATCCCAGAGAACCGCTCGCAAGGGGCTGATGACCTCCCTGCCTTCGGCTCCTTTTCTCGAGTTCTGCCCTCCTGCCTGAAGCTGCCCAAGGGGGGGGGTGTCCCTGTAGGCTGGCTCCAGAACGAGGGGCCCCCTTACCTGCCCCCCCACCTGCCCAACAGCCCTGGCGGCTCTTCCTCCCAGCAAACGAATGAGGGGGGCTCTGGTGGATGGGTGGGTGGTGGGTGGTAGAACAAGAGCACAGCCAGAGAAAGGATCCCGGCAGGGATCTCCGCATCTCCTCCACCCGGTCCCTGGAGGTTTCAGGGAGTCAGGGTGCATGGCTCCCTCGGATCCCTTTCCAGAAGGCAGGTCCTCGGCTCCCAATGGCCCCAGAAGGGCTGGGCGAGTGGGTGAGTCATGGAGGTAGGAGTTGCCCCAAAAGGTGTCCCCAAAGGGCTTGGCCTCCCCCTCCAGGAGCCAGCGAAGAGCCTGTGGCTGGCTCGGATCAGAGGAGCCGGTCCCTCTGATGGCTGATGGGAAAGGTGAGAGGAGAGGGCAGGTGGGGGGGCACCTGTGTTCTGCTTGTGGGAGTCCCTCTCTCTGGCGCATCTGGTTCGCTGTGCGGCAGTCAGGACGCTGGCCTGGCCCAGAGCCCACCCTCTTGGGGTCTTCTTCAGAGAGAGAGAGAGAAGTGATGGAGCCCCAAGATGGAGGGGGAAGCAAGCACCTCCGAGGGGGGGGGGGAGGGGGGCAGGGGCAGCACAGAATTGGGATCCAGGCAGGCCTAAACCTGGAAGCCCCTCCAATCCAGTTCCTTGGCAGGATGGCCCTCGAATTTCTCCTGAAACTTTCTTGGGGGCGGGGGGGGGGGCGGAAATGTCTGCCTGGTTGTTGCCTCTTTGTGCCAGCCTTCCTTGCAGGAGGGGGAGGCCCTTACAGAGTTGGGAGGCTCCCCAGCGGCCATCAGGTCCACCTCCTCCCAGAGAGGCAGGATCTGAGCCGCTGGCCTCTGAACCCCTGAGGAAAAGGGATCTCCGTGGCAATAGCAGGCAGATTTGGGAGGGGGGACTTCCGAAAGGTTGGCTGTGGGAGTCTCAGGACTCAGAAGAGAAAGCCAGCTGCTTTGGCCAGGGTCTCGAGGGCGGAACAGCCTCCCCTGGCTTCAGCGCCCCCCCCCATCTGTGCAGGATCAGAACCACAAGGGCTGATTGTGCAACAGCCCTTGGCTGAAAAGAGATCCAGAGCCCAAGAGCTAACAAGGAGGCCAGGGATCCCCCATGGGGAAGTGGGACAGCTTCTGGAAATAGCCTGAGGGCTGCCTGGAGGCACCTCCTTACCCCCTCCCCCAGGGAAGCTGGCGTCTGGGCTACAAGACCCCTGCCTCCTCACATCTGATGGAAGGGCAGGCCTCTTCTGAAGGGGCAGTGAGGGAAGGTCCCACACAGCTGGCCCAGAGGAGCCCCCCACCCTGCCCCCAGCAGCCCTCTCAGGCCAGCTCAGCATCTCATGCAAGAGACTGTGCGGATGATGGGCACAAGGAGATGGCAGCTGAGCTCGCTTGCGGCATCCAAACCTATGGAGTTGTCCTGCCTTGTTTGAGACCCGGCCAGCCGACCTGAGCTTTGGCAGAGGGCAGCCGGACCCTTCTGTCGCGTCGTGCTCTCTCGGAAAGGCACCCCGTCCGGCTTAGGGGTCCTGGAGGGCAGTTGCTGGACTCCTGGCTGTTGTTGGTGAGGTGCCGTTTCTAGGCTGAGGAGCCGTTCCCCCTCCTGCCCGCCCGCCCGCCCGCCCGCCTGCCTGCCGGTCTCCTGAGCACATCTGAGGCAGGACTGCAGGCAAGGGAAGGCACATCGCCTCCGATTACCTGGCGCGGCTCTTTCTTTTGGTGGAGAGAACAAAGCACAGGCGCCCGACCGAACGACTGCCCAGGAAAGTTTGGGAGTGAGATTCAAAATTAGCCGCTGGTCCCTCTGGGGGAGGGGGAGGGGGGAGCTGTCAGTTCCAATTGGAGGAGATGTGCCTTAGTGCTTGTGTGTTGTGGGGCCATGCTGCATGCACACACGCACACGCACACGCACATGCAAACGCACACACACACACACCCCACACACAAAGCCAAGGGCTAATCCAAGCAGGTTTTTGACCCAACTCTGGGAGGCCAGGGAAGACAGGAGGGCCTGGCGTGCTCTCTAGTCCGTGGGGTCATGAAGAGTCGGACACGACTAAACAACAAGCCAGGCAGGACCAGCTTTGTACAGCAGGGCCAGGCTCCAGCCCCCCCCCACCTTTCAGGGCTCTGGAGAGGGAGGGGCCTGAAAGGTCACAAGGGGAGGTGGCCCCTTGGGGGGGGGTTCCCTCCGTGGAGAGACATCCCTTCCTCTCCCCACCCCGACCACAAGGCAGCAAGTAACCAGCATAGCCTCACCCGCAGGAAGGGCACAATGCCATCCCGGGAGATGGCCTGCAGGAGGCGAGGGGCTCCGGTCAGACTTTGCAGCCCGGCCCCGCAGGTGGAGAAGAAGGAGCCAAAGACGATGACCCAGGGGGACGGCCAGGCCAGGGTGCCCACCACCAGGTTCCCGTTCACGGCCTCACCAAACCTGCAAAGAGAAAGAGGCGGTGTCACATACCAGACTTTGGGGGGGGGGACACGGCACCTCACCTGGCCAAACTCTCCCCAACTCCCTCCTTGGCCCCTCTGTTGCTCCAAAGAGCCAGGGAGTGCCACCTTTTTTTGGGGGGGGGAAGAAGATGCTCTCATTTGTTGTCCATGTGGAGCCTGGGGAGGGAGGACTTCTCCTGACCCCGCTGTTCACACAGGCACCCCACAGAGGCCAGTCACCCCCTCCCCCAGGCTCTCCTCCTCCTCCCCCCACAGCCGCTAAAGTTTCTTTGCAAAGCACCACGACCCCAAAACGTCAGTGGCACCAGCAGCGGCACCCGGGTGGCCTAGATAGAGGGAAGCGGGCGGCAGGTTGCTCTGCTGGCAGGAGGTGTCATGGGCAAGGCAGGCAGGCAGGCAGGCAGGCAGGCAGCTCCCCCCCGCCCCCCCGCCCTGCCACCAGGAAGGAGGGCATGGGCGCCAGGCATGTGAGCCACGTGGGGGGGGAGGGGGGAGGGAAGCGCCCTGGTTTCCCAGTTGTGCTGCTTTTAGGAAAAGCATTAAAAAGAAAAGAAAACCTCCCTGTTCCATGGTGCCCATTGCCTTTTTGCGATTTCTACGGGCTGCTTTCCAGTTTTAAGGTTTGTAATCATTTCTGTGGGTCTTACGCAAACCTGTACAGCGGTTTGGGAACAAGGAACTCCAGAAGGGAAGGGGCCGGCCGGCAGTTCCTCATTGTCTCTCCCCTGCCCCAAAAGGCCGACTATGGAAGTCCCCGAACTGGGCTCAGGGCTGGAGTCCCCAAGGGAGAGGAACCTCAGACATACAGGGATCTTCCCCCCCCCGATGGCCCCCACCCTCCCAAGAGAGCCCTGTCCCCCTCGGCAGAAACACACTCACTTGTCCCGGAGCACCACCCCTTCGATGCAGGCCCCAAAGAGGATCACCGAGCTGATGTCTGGGAGAGGGTTAAGGAAACAGGGAGGGAGGGAGGCAGGGAGGGGGGTTGGCTGGGGGGGGTTGGCAGGGCCGGCGGCAGGAGCAGCGAGAGGCCCGCCCTCCTAGACCTGTTCCTCTTCCCACCCCAAGGGGCTCAGAAGAAATGGGCTTTCCCAAAAACAGGACATTCTGGCCAGCTGCCCCTATGGTTATGCAAAGCTTTTGACACTCGTTTCGTTTTGCTTGGGTAATTCAGAGCCATTAACTCTGCAAAAGACCCATGGAGTGATGGCCACTGTCCTCATTTCAGGACCCTCTGAGGTGGGGTGGGGAGGCAAGCTATGGGGAAGGCCATGATGAACTCTGGCACCACTGCCCCACAGCACCCATTCCAGATCTACAGTTCCACGATTCTATGCATTTCCAGGGTTGGGAGGTTCGTAATGTCTCCGTGTGCAAATGCAGCTGTGGTGCGTATGCCTCAGGGAAGAGGGCTGACGGCGTGCCACCCCCAAGTCACTTGCCCCCTGGCTCCTCGAGCACCCCTTGACGCCACCATCCTGTTCACCAATTTCTGTATTCTCAAAGGCTTTCACGGCCAGGATCCGATGGTTGTTGTAGGTTTTTCGGGCTGTCTGGCCGTGTTCTTGAGGCTTTTCTTCCTCACGTTTCACCAGTCTCCGTGGCCAGCATCTTCAGAGGACAGGAGCCAAGACTTTGAAGATGCCCATGGCCATAGAGACTGGTGAAACGTGAGGAAGACAAACCTCCAGAACACAGCCGGATCGCCTGAAAAACCTACAGCGACTATGCTCTCTATGGGTTTGTGTGTGAGAGAGAGAGCAGGGAGGGGCGTGTGCTGATGGCTTTGCCATGGCAGGGCACGGGAGCAACAGTGGCCTCCATTACCCCCCCCAGCCTCTCTCCCTCCCCTGGTCTGCCTCTCGCCCTGGGAGGCTCTTTCTCCCCAGAAAGGATACAGACGGCTGAGGTGGTGGCGATGGCCAGGATGGTGCCCGTGGGGATCGACTTCTGAGCATCCCGCAGATCTCCAGACCTGTTGGAACCGGCCATGATCCCTGGGAGGCGGGCCGGGGGGGGAGGCAAACAGAAAGGTGAGCTGGTGGAGGAGGAGGAAAAGCCGCCCAGCGGGCCATTCCCTGCTCAACCGGCAGAGGCCAACTAGCCTGGATGGGGGTGAGTGGCGCTCTGTCGCCATGCCCAAGCTGGAGCCCCTGCCCCCCCCCAGAGAGGAAAGTCGGGCCCCAGGAGATAGGGAGGGGGGGCCTGCTTGCTTGGTGGCCTCCCTTCATGGCCAGCTGAGCGCCACCTGCAGGGCTTCTTCCCCCCCCTCCCCCCGGCAAGGCTCAGCCAGCCGAGATCCCGACCACCTCCCACGGGATCAGAGCTGGCTCAGGGCCACACACCCCAAGCTCTTTGGCAGGGAAGGCGAGAGGGCCTTGGGTGGGCCCCCTCCCCCAAATAAGGACCCCACAGCCCCTTCCCTGCCCCACCCTCAGGTCCTGGGGCTCCTGGGCAGGGCTGGGGTCGAGAGTGACCCCTGGCCTCTCGGCTTTGGCTCTGGGCAAATGCAAGAACGGCCCCGAGCCAGGAGACCTCGAATCCCGCCCGGACCCCCACCACGCCACCCTGCCTGGGGCCCCACGGACGGCACAGAAGGCCCCCCTACCTGTGACGGAGGGGAAGTAGATGCCCACCAGGAGGGTGAAGTACGAGGTCATGTCGCTGAAGACGTACGGCTGGTCCATGTCCAAGAGGCCGTCCGAGGGGGGCACGGAGGTCAGGCCCGCTTTCTCGATAATCACCCCTTTGGGCAAGTAGGAGCTCCAGAGGTTTTCTGCGGCCAGAGAGAGAGAGAGAGAGAGCAAGAGAGAGAGAGAGAGTCACAGACCGGGAGGGTGGCTGGGGTGTCCGCTCTTCCCTTCCTGACCATCCCTGTCCTTCTCGTCCTGGACAGAGAGAGAAAACCTCCCTCTCCCAGAGAGCCTCCCCTCCGTCACTTTCCACTGGCTGGCCCCGGAGACCCTAGGGCAGCCCCCCTCCGTCCAGCTGCTTTGGGGCTGCCTCAAAGCATGGATACCCCCCACACACACACACAGACACACACACAGACCCACAGGCACTGCTTTGAACCCTTGGCTACCTGGAGGAGAAAGGAAAGGGGCCGGCCAGGATCGACCCGGTGGCTTTGGCCGGAACCTTTTGGCAGTACATTCCTTGGAGCCCAATGAACAGGAGAGACCACCCTTACCAAAAATAGACTGGACTGTTTACGATCTAGATAAAATACATAGAGTGGGCCCCAAACGCAGAGATCAACCCCGTCATATTTTAATTAGATTTTCAAGCTTGAGAAAAAAAGAGGAGTTAATGAAAGCGTTATGGGAGAATCCAGGAAGCTTGGTGATTGCTAAATATCCAGTACAGATTTTTAATGATTTTTCGCATGAGACAATGCAATTTCGCAGAAAAATGAGAGTTATCACATCTATTCTGCAAAAAAAAAAGAGTGAAATACAGTTGGGGATACCCTTTGTTCCTAAAGATTCATCACGATGGAAAATTTAACAAAGTTATATCCGTCCAAATGGCTTTAGACTTCTTAAAGGATTCTGGAATATTAACAAGAAAAGAGTGGGAGGAACAGATGAGGCTGATGAAGAAATCAGGGTCAAATCAGAAATCTGAGGAAGATGAAACAATGGAGCGCGATTCAATTGAGAGCGACAAGGGCGAGGGAGAACAAGAACAAGATCAAGAAGAAGAGGAACGACAACTAGAAGAAGAACAGGAAAAGGAAAAACAAGGAGCAATTCCAAAACAACCAAGGAAGACTAGGGGACGTGGAAAATCAAAGGAGTAAAAGTTTTTAGGCATAATTTAAAATGTAATTGAGATAAATGGAGAGGGTCTGGTAGGATGAATTCTTAGTAGAAAAAAAAAAGATAAGAATCAATGGGTAAACCAGAAAGAAAAGGAGGGAAGAAGGGATGAGAAGGGAATGATATCGTAAGGAGAAGATACAATGGGACTTAAAGGGAAATACCCAGTGAGGGTAAATTTAAGTGGTGGGAAAAAAAAGAGAAGGGGAGGAA
Source organism: Pogona vitticeps (assembly GCF_051106095.1). NCBI lineage: Eukaryota > Metazoa > Chordata > Lepidosauria > Squamata > Agamidae > Pogona > Pogona vitticeps. Next base: position 637,376 of record NC_135786.1, read on the forward strand.
CAATCGGGAATAAATAAGAGCAAATGAGACATAAAAAGGAGAAAACCGAATATAGAGGAACAATATGGAAATAGATGTATAGATTTAGATGGGAAAAATCTGGGAAGAAATATTTATTTAAAAAAAAAATTCTACGAAAGTTAGATAGTGACATTCCCTTCTCATCCTATGTTTTAAAATAATGTTTTGATTATTATTATTAGTTACATTGCCTTTCCTGTTTATGTGATAACAGTACATATTATGAAATGTATACGAGTGTATGGGTAAGGATATATATATATACATATATGTGTGTATGTGTATATATATATGCATATGTGTGTGCGTATGTAAGTATATAAATATATAAAATATGGATTCAAATAATAATATAAAGCGAGAGAGGGAGAGAGCCGCGGTGGAGGAGACAGACATGTCCCCCCCCCCAGGGTCAGTAGAAAAGACCGGAAGAAATTTTGCGAAGTATGGGGGGGAGAAATATTAGTAGTGGGGAAGCACGGGGTAGGTAAAGGTAGTAGGATTTTATGTTTATGCTTATTTTTGTGTTTAGTTTTTTGTTTCGTAATAAGGGGAGCAAGGGTACACCAATCAGGACTAGTATTAGTAAAAAAAATAGTAACAAGTAAATTGAAATATGGTTAAATATTTAAATTTTCTTACATGGAATGTAAAAGGCCTTGGATCTAACTCAAAGAGGGCCAAGATACAGAGTGTTTTGAATAAAAGTAATAATGATATTGTATTTCTGCAAGAAACTCATCAAAAACAGGAAGGTGTCAATGAATTGAAAGGTAAATGGATTCAAATTTATGAAAAATCATTTGGAACCTCTAAATCTCGAGGCGTGGCAATATTAATTTCAAAAAAGTGTGAATTTCAGATTGAAAAAATAGAAAAAGATACTCAAGGAAGATATTTGATAATACAAGGGAAAGTGAGAGGGGAAGAGATTATGCTTGTAAATGTGTATGCACCTAATGAGCGACAAGAAGAATTTTTAGAAAATATATTGGGAAAGTTGGATAAATTGAGAAAAGGGTCAGTAATATTAGCAGGAGATTTCAATATGGTAATGGATTTGGCGAAAGATAAATCAAAGCTGCAGACTGGGGAAAGGAAATCTAAAATTACAGGTTTTAATAGATTAACAAGTAGAACTGATTTGAAAGATGTATGGAGAGAGTTAAAAGGGGATGAAAGAAGATTTTCTTTTAGCTCACAGGTGCACAACACATATTCAAGGATAGATTATATATTTGTGTCTAATGACTTGTTTCCTAGAGTAAATGAAACAGTAATTGATGTTATACAAATTTCAGACCACGCCAGAGTGAAAATGGAGTTGATGATTAAATGTGATTATAAAGTGGCAAATAGGTGGAAAATGGATACGAGTATATTTAGAAATCCAAACCTAATTGAAAAATTTCAAAAGGATCTATATGAAACATGGGAAATAAATGAGAAAGGGGGAAGTCAAACTAAGGTAATATGGGATGCAATGAAATCTGTGGCAAGAGGGTATGCATGTAAAATGTCATACATGATAAAGAAAAATCAGGGGGAAAGAATACAGGAATTAGAAGATAATATAAAGGAATTAGAAAAGACAGTTATAAAAACTAGGGATAAAAAAGCAATAATAGAATTACAAGCAAAGAGAAAGGAACTGGAAGGAATTCATTTAGAAAAGGTACAAAGAAATTTAATATATTTAAAAAGAAATTATTTTGAATTTAGTAATAAGAATTCTAAATTATTAGCTAATGCGTCTTCTAAAAAAAAGAATAAAAGTAATATAGGAGTAATACAAGATATGAAGGGGGAAAGATGTAATAAAACAAAGGAGAAGCTTGAAGCTTTTCAAATGTTTTACAAAACTTTATATAGCAGTAAAAATCCTTCCACTATAAAAATTGAAGAGTATATTAAAAACAATTTTAATAAAAAAATCTCAGAAGATGATAAAAATGTCATGGAGCAGATGATTACGGAAAAGGAAATAGAGGAAATTATAAACAGTTTAAAAGTAGGAAAGACCCCTGGAACAGACGGATTAGGCCCAGAGTATTATAAAGTATTTAAAAAGATCCTTATACCAAAATTAAAAGAGTTATTTAATAAGATATTAAAGGGAGAAGAAATCCCACTTTCATGGAGAGAATCACTCATAGTTTTAATACTGAAACCAGATAAAAACCCTGCAAACATGGATGCATATAGGCCAATATCATTGATAAATCAGGATGCTAAGATATTTACGGCAATAATGGCAAAAAGATTGAATAGTTTTATGTGGAAATATATTGAAAAAGACCAAAATGGATTTATACTTGGTAGGCAAATGTCTGATTTAATGAGGAGGGTACTTAATGTAATGAACTTGGCGAAAGAAAGTAATTCTAAGGCGGGAGTAATATCACTAGATATATTTAAAGCTTTTGATTCAGTGGAATGGGAGTCATTGAAGACATTAATTAAGTATTTAGGGTTTGGATCTAATTTCAATCATATAATTCACCAACTTTATTCTCAGAATACAGCTAAGGTTATAGTGAACGATGGTATCACTGAAACAATATACTTAGGTCGGGGCACTAGACAAGGTTGCCCCCTATCTCCAGTACTTTTTACAATGATAATTGAAATTTTGGCACAGATAATTAGAGAAGATAAACAAATTAGAGGGGTAGATAATAAAGAGAATGGTAAGATAAATTTATTTGCCGATGACACATTATTAATAATTAATAATCCATCTGAAACAATTGAAAGGTTGAAAATACATTTGAAGGAATTTGAGAGTATAATGGGATTAAGGATAAACTGGGGGAAGTCCGAATGTTTATTGTTAAACCATTCAGAAGAAGAGGAAAATAAAGTGAAAATAATATTTGAAGGTAAAATAGGAAAGGTTATGAAATATTTGGGGATTAATATAACTTGGAACCTACAAGAAATAATCAAAATAAATGTGGATAGATTAAAAACAGAGATAACTGGAAGGATAAAGAAATATCAGAAATTAAAAATTTCATGGTTTGGTAGAGTCGCATTATGTAAAATGAAAATAATCCCTAAATTAAATTTTATATTTTGGATGCTCCCTATAAAGATTACAGAAAAACAATTAAAAGAATGGCAGACAATGATAAATTGTTATTGCAATGGAAATAAACGAGGGAGGATTAATAAAAAACTATGGTATGTCGCACAAAAAAAGGGAGGTCTTGGATTACCTAATATAAAATTATACTATGTAGCGAATCAGCTTAGACATATCCCAGATATAATTAAGGATAATAAAAATTTAATTTGGATGGATATTGAGATGGAAGGAATACAAGAAACAGTGGAAAGTATCTTGTTTAAAAAAAAAATTGCAGAAGGGATAAAAAAGATTAAAAATCCGTTTTTAAGAAACATGTTGGAAAATTGGAAGGAATTTAGAGAGGTATTGAGTCCACAGATATCTCCTTTATCTCAGGTAGTTGATTTAAGCAATTTTCCAGAAAATTTAAAAAATTTAAAGAATGTATTAAAAAGCAAACAGATAAGTAGATTAAAAGACTGGACAGAGAAGATAAAAGAAAAAGGGGATATAAAAAAGATATTAGGGGGAGAAGGGTATTCATGGTTAAATCTAATTCAATTAGAAAAGTGGACAAGAGAATGGTATACTAAAGAAGGGAAAGGTAGAAAAATGACAAAATTTGAAGAAATTATAGAAAAAAGATTGAAATCAGAGGAAAAAACAGAAAGAAAAGGAACTGTAAGTCAAATATATAAATTATTAAATCAAGTAGAACAGGGTACTGTAGGGTTAAAAATGCAATGGCAAAATGATTTGGATGAAGAAGTAATAGGAGAAGAATGGGATAAAATATGGGATCAGAGAATTATGAAGCACATGTCAGTAAGGATAAAAGAAAACTGCTATAAAGCAATATGGAGGTGGTATTTAACGCCGGTCAAAATGAATATGATGGATAAAACTGTGTCATCATTATGTTGGAGTTGTAAAAAAGAGAAGGGGACATATTTACATATGTGGTGGCTATGTGAAAAAAGAAAGAAAGAATGGAAAGTAATATTTAGGGAAATAACTGAAATTATGGGATTGAATATTTCAATGTCCCCAATAACAGCCTTATTGAATTTGAGTAAAGAGCAATTGGTGAATGAAAATAAGGATTTAATAATAATAATGATTACGGCTGCAAGGATAATTATGGCAAGGAATTGGAGAAATGAAAATCAATTTAACCTTGAGGAATGGTATAGAGAATTGTGGGATATGGCTATTAGTGATAAACTGACATGCGATATGAAAATAAGCAGGGGCCAAATGAAAAATAATGACTTTAAAAAAATATGGAACGTATTTTTAGAACATGTATTTCGGAGAGGGAGGGGGTATACACCAAGTGAAGAAACATTGAAATTTTGGAATGAAAATGGATGGAAAGAAGTGTAATGCTAGTCCTGAGGGTGATGGGTTCACTGTTATGTTTTGTAATTTATAGTCTCGTAATTTACAGTTTGTTTTTTTGTAGTAGTAGGTATTTTGTATTTTTCGGGTTTTTTTATTATTATTATTTGTACTTTTTAATTAAAATTTATAAAAATAAAATATAAAAAAAAAAAAAAGGAGAGACCACCCTAACCCTAGCCCCTGGCCCATCCACCTCCTGCAGTCCTCCCCACGTCCTATCAGTGTAGTCGTCGTCATCATCATCATCATCATCATCATCATCATCATCATCATCATCATCATCATTATCGAGCCCGGCCCCTGTCAAAGAGGTACCATGGGGGAATCGAACTCCCCGCCTCTGGCTCCACAGCCTGGTGCCTAAACTCTGGAGCTCTGCAGCTAGTCCTCTTTAAGAATGCTGTCCCTCATCCCCCCCCCAAGCTTGTGGGTTGTTCCTTCTCCCTTCCAGATGGGATGGGGCGGGGCGGGGCGGAAAGCCTCCCTCCCTCCCTGTGGCCTGGTTCCATTATTCAGGCTGCATGGCCAGGCCAGAGGCCCCTTCCTGCTTCCCCCCCACCGCACTCCCAGTGTGGACAAGCTGCAGCCTGGTCTCCAAACCCCCCCCCCCCAATTCTCCAACATATGTGGAGGGAGGGTGACCTGTGCCAGCTGCTTGTAGGCCTCTCACAATTGCCAGGGTGCCCGGCCCCTGCCTGGCATCTGGTCGGATCCACCAGATCTTCTTTCTAACACCCCACCATCTCACCCTCCAGCCTAAACAGGTATCTCCCTGAACGGCCCAGAAGCTTCCTTGACCTCAGTGTGAGGCTCCGGCTCCTGGGAGAAATGTTCATGCTGCTGGGGTTCCTCGTGAGGTGCCAGGGTCACGCAGGACTAGCTGGCCCTGGGAGGGAGAGGACGGGGCAGAAGAGCACCCGTGTCCTCGCTCAGCCCTTCCGGGCGAGAGGGGAACCCTTCCGCTCTGCCTCTAGCCGAGGTGCTGCTCCTTTCTCAGCCCCCCCTCCCGAGAATCTGGGAGCCCCACAAGGTTACCTTGGATGAGTCCTGACGCTGCTCCAGGGATGCCCTCGATTTCCGTGACGTTGTTCTGCTCAAAATACTCATCACAGGTGGCATTGAGGAAGCGGGAGGTGCAGAACAGTTCCCACAGCTGGGAGCCAATGGTCTCGTTGCCCACTTGGACCACCTTGGCACACACGTCGAAGCCATGGCGGGACAGGGTCCGATTCCCCAGCAGGCAGATCCTAGAAGGGGGGGAGATGGTTAGCCAATGGGGGTGGGTGAGTGGGTCCCACAAAGGGCATGGCATCTTCCCCCCCCCCCAAGGATGGGAGCTGGCTAGCCTCCCCACCCAAGGGGGACTGTGGCTCTTCTTGTTGGCCAAGGGCAAGCTTTCCTAGGTTGCCAGAGAAACGGGTCCTGGCCAGACCCCATGTGGCTGGGCTGCCTGCCCCGCCCCAGTTTGAGCACCTCCTGAGGCAGGTCCCCCCCCCGCCCTGCCACCAACCAACATCGATGTAAGTTAGCCACCGAGGAGTGTCAGTGACAACGATGGCTTGGCAATGAGTGGCTCCACTCAATACTTGCGGTTTGCCTCTATATAACCACACTGTATCATTCTTCTTGTTTGTTAGTTCTGAATCTCATTATTATTAGGTAAAGGTAAAGGTGCCCCTTTACAATTGTTGTCCAGTCGTGTTCGACTCTAGGGGGCGGTGCTCATCCCCGTTTCCAAGCCATAGAGCCAGCGTTTTGTCCGAAGACAATCTTCCGTGGTCACATGGCCAGTGCGACTTAGACACGGAACGCTGTTACCTTCCCACCAAAGTGGTCCCTATTTATCTACTTTGCATGCTTTCGAACCGCTAGGTTGGCAGGAGCTGGGAAAAGCGACGGGAGCTCACTCCGTCATGTGGATTCGATCTTACGACTGCTTGGTCTTCTGACCCTGCAGCACAGGCTTCTGCAGTTTAGCCTGCAGCGCCACCACGTCCCTTCTCATTATTATTATTATTATTATTATTATTATTATTATTATTATTATTATTATTATTATTATTATTATTATTATTATTATTATTATTATTATTATTATTATTATTATTATTATTATTATTATTATTATTATTACACCCTTTCCCATTTAAAAAAGAGAGAGAATTAGGTTAAGCCAGCCTAGCCTTACTCCTGCCTTTTTCAGATAAGCTTACGAGCTGGGTAGATTGTCAGAGGGCCACGCATGTAGTAGAACCTGATCTCAGCAAAGGTTTGGACACGCCACCTGCCACGTTCATGTGGACAACATGGGTGAAATGTGGGTTAGCGGATGCCACCGATCAATGGATCCAGAACTGCCTTGGGTTGTTGTTTTTTTGTTTTTTTAAGGACCCGCTCTGGTCCAGTAGTTTAATACTGAGGTCCTAGAAAGGGCTGGTTTCCAAGTTTGCAAAGGATGTGAGGCTGGGAGGGAGAATAACACCCAGGACTCTAGAATCAAGACTTTGGCAGGTAAACCTTCCTGCACTCAGGTGCCAAAAACAAGCAAACACCAAAGACAAAGAGGGCAGGAAGGAGGAAGACTTGGCTTGCCAAAAGGACCCACGAAAAGGATCTCAGCCTCTTAGCAGACCACCAGTTGAACCCAAGCCAGGGGCGTGATCTGTGGGCTGCGACCTGGGGTCCACCACCTGGAAAACCTCGTTGCTTTGCTGCATTCCATGGACTGTGCGCCCTCTCCAGTCTCTCCCGAGTTACGGCAACCCTTGCCAGGGTTTCCTGGCCATAGCATTCTCACAAGCGGGTTACCAGGCTCTGATCGTTAGAAAATTTTAAGAACTGTACTCTGCATGTTTGTTTTTTATGTTGGCGTGGGCTGCTGAGGTGTGTGCTTTCTTTATGCTAGAGTCCAGCGGCTTGCAGCCATTCAGGTTTTTGAGGGAACAAAGTTGCGATTTTAGCTAGAACTATAAGTTCAACACAGGAAGTAACTGTTTAGGGGCCACTGGGTCTATAACTGTGACCAATTACTTTTTAAAACTAATTTCTCTCACACTCGAGGACGCTCACAGAAGTGGGCTGTGTGGCAACAAGGAATGCGCTGAAAGGCGAGGATGGACTCAGGGGGAGGACGAGCCACGAAACCAGTCCTTGGGGACCGCCGCTTCTCTCTCTCTCTCTCTCTCTCTCTCTCTCTCATTTCTATGCCACCCAGTCAGTGGATTCACAAGACCCTGGGCAGTGAACAAAGAAGCAAAAACCCCACCCCCACCCACTCACCCACTTCCTGCCCATAATGACAACCAAAATCATGCTATATAACCAACTTGAGTGTGGTCATCAACTGAAAAAGCTGAAATTCAAACATTAAAATCAAAATCATTTGAGGGCATGATGTTCTGAAACCGTTCTTAAATATGATGCCATTTTGAGTAATTTCTTGGATCCTGGGAGGGGTGCAGCTTGGCACACCTCAGCTGGCGGTTTGTTCCCCAAGATTAAGAGACGGGGGGCGGGAGGGAGGGAGGTCAGTGTCATCACGTCTGAAAGGAAAGGGCTTTGCTAGAACCCCTTGGCAACTGTGGAGCCTCACAAAGTGAGGAGGGTCACGCGATATGGATCCTCCCGTGCGCTTCCCTTCCCTTCTGCCTCCTCAGACACCTGCCCCCAGCCCCCCCCCGGTCCCTTCTGGCAGGCCCTTACGGGAAGGAGGGTGGGTCGATGGCAGATTTGATGACGCCGGCATAGATGGCCAGGATGGAGAGGATGACGCAGCCCAGGAAGACCAGGGCAAACTTGTTCACGTATTTGACTCCCACGAAGACCACGGTGGCCATGCACGTGAGCACGCACGTTCCGTAGACCCGCATGTTGTTCAGCAAAGCAGCCGCCTCCCCGCTGGCATCCTCAGCCTTGAAGATGGCCATGGGAGGGAAGATGTAGGCCTGAAGGGGAGGCAGGAGACCTGGCGTCAGAGACGGTCCACCCCACCCCAGACCCACAGGACCAGTGCCGCCACCCCCCCCCGGCCCTCTCCGCATGCCTATCCCCAAGGGACCTCGGTGGAAAATTCACAAACGGAGGAAGCTCTGAGGAAGGGGACTAAAGAGCAGAGGGCGCAGGCAAGAAGACGGCTACGCTGGATGGGTGGGTTCACAGGAACGCAAGGGAAGACGAAGCCCTTCTGGCTGGGTGAAAAGGGCAAGCCTTGTGCCAAACTGAGGGGGCACACTCCCCCCTTTCCCATCCCTACTTGGGGCATGGCTGCCCCTCAGCACTCACCAGCAGGATCTCGATGGTGCCCAGGATGTACATGGCACCTGCAAAAGTGGTGCCCAGGTAGAAGCAGAGCCCCACGGCACCTCCAAACTCTGGGCCCAGCGAGCGTGAGATCATGTAGTAGGATCCACCGGCTGGAAGGACGCACACAAGACAGAGGAGGGTGAGGGGCCGGGGAGACAGGGGCCTAAGCATAGCCCCATGGCATGGAATTCCCCCCTCCCCCCTCAGCCCCACTGGGTGTGCCCTGGCCAGCTCCCAGAGCCCCACCTCTGGCCGAAAGGGCCTTCTCCATTCTCAGGTGGCAGAGGTACCGGTACGGATCCTGCTCTTGTTGTTGTGAGGGGCACATTGCTCTGAAAGCCACAGGCTGGCTGTGGCTGATGCTTACGGGGCAGGAACGAAACCCAAGGAAGGTGGGGGAGAGGCCCCTGGTCTTTCTCCCCTCCTGGTCTCTCTCTGGCCATGGACGGCTGGCCCTTGGCGCTGGCTGGTGGGGCGCCTGGTCCCCTCAGCCAAAGCCCCGACCAGCCCCACAGATTCCAGACTCACCCCCTAAGACCCTACCACCCACCCACCCACCCGACCGCCGCGCCCCCGCCACCATCCACACACCTGGCACCACTCCGTTGGTAGCAATAGCACTCATGGAGATGGCCGTCAGCATCGTCTGTGGGGAGAAGAGGGAGGGAGGGAGGGGCCTCAGAGGGGCCTGGGAATGGGCCAGGGCACCAGGTGGGTGTGGGTGTGGGTGCAAAGCCCCCCCGGGTGCCCACAGCTGCCCAAGTTCCCTTCTCTCTCCCACCGCCACCCTCAATCCCAGCTCATGGCACACCATCCACGATCGGAGAAGGGGGCGCCCAGCTGCCTGCTGCCCTCCTCGGCCTGGTGCTTTTGTCAGGAAAAATGAGAGGAGACTCAGGAAGGCCGTCCCCGTGGAGGGACGGGGCACGGGTGCAAAGAAGGGAAACCACTGGAAGCCCCACCCCACCCCCCACCACAAAGCCACCAGCCACCAAGGCGGATGGAGTGGCATGCCTCCAGGCAAGGGAGGAGCCCGGCTGGTGCACGGTGCCCTTCTCTGCCCCTGGGCCGGCCCCTGGGGAGTGAGGGGCAGGGGGCACTCCAGATCCCAGCAGCCCCCCTAGCAGTGCTGCTGCAGGTCCTTCCCAGCACCTCCCAGTAGCCAGGCCCATGGCGGTGGAGGCAGCCGCGATGGCCCGAGTCCAGCCCACAAGGAAGGGGCGGGGCGGGGGGGGAGCCAGAGGGCTCCGTCTCCATCTGGGCTTTTCCCCCACCCAGCCGTCTTTAGCCAGGAGCTGACCGGTGGCCCGACGTGGCCAACAAGGAATCCGCTCTTCTTCGGAGGTCCACGCTGTTGACGCTTGCTGAAGCCCTGCTCTCCCTATTGGGCAGGATGAGGGCAAGCCCAGCTGGGATGCCTCCCCACCCAGCTGGTGCCACCCCCGCTCAAGCCCCCTGCGGACCTAGCAGCACCCGAGCCCCTACCCAAAGGGCCTGCCCCCCCCCTTGGGCTCCCGGGCCCGCCCTGAGGCGACTGGGTCTCTGGGGCGCAGACCGTGTCCTTCCAGAGGAAGGGCAGGCAAGGGGGTCTGGGGGCCCCACCTCCGGCTCCTCCCAGGAAAAGCCGCCCAGCCTCTTGTGGGACCGGCCACCAAGACGGACGGGCGGACGGACGGACGGACGGAGAGGTGGAGGGATGGGGAGCTGCGCTGGGGGGCCAGGAGGCGCCCGGAGCGCTCAGGCAACGGACCGGGATTCATCAGCCACTGGAGCTCAGCCTTCCCGCATCGCTGCCCGCCCAGGCAGGTGCATCCATCCTCGGCCGAGGCAGCAGATGCCTTCCGCGGCACCCCTCTGCCGTTGCCGGGCCTGGCCCGCGGGGCCGTGGAGAGCTCCCGGGGCAGCCCGCGTCCAAGGCTCGGCCCGGCCCGGCCGCCCAGGAGCCTCCTCCCGTGCTCCGGGAGAGGGGTCTCCGGGAGGACCCTCTCTTCGCTCCCCGGCAGGTCGCGGCGGGAGCCCGAGCGACTCACGCAGGAGCAGCAGAGGAAGACCATGCAGAAGGACTCCAGGATGCCGGAGATGCCCACGACCCACGTCAGGCGAAGGAAGAGGATCACGCCGAAGATGTTCTGCAGGCAGGGCAGGTAGACGCCCATGAAGGTGCCCATGCGGGGAGCCTGCGTCGTCGTCGTCGTGGCCGTCGGAAGGAAGGAAGGAAGGAAGGAAGGAAGGAAGGAAGGAAGGAAGGAAGGAAGGAAGGAAGGAAGGAAGGAAGGAAGGAAGGAAGGAACGCTGAGCGGAGCTGCCCCGGCCGGCCGGCCCTTCTTCCCCTCGCCCCCCCCCAGCTCCCTGCCGCCACGCGGCTCCCGATCCCCAAAGAAGCCTTCGCTTCGTCCCTCTGCGCCCCCCCCAAACGTCCCTGGTGCTCGGGGAAGAGGGGCAAAGGTGTGTGTGTGTGGGGGGGGACGGACTCCCAAGCCTGACAGAGGAAGAGGGTCATTTTGCCCCGAACCTAGCGGCCACGGGCGAGAGCTCTGCCGCCTCCCAGGGCAGAAGGGTGGGGGGCTTTGGGACCCAGCCTCCTCCCTCCCTCCCTCCCTGCCCCCTCCCTCTCCCCACCCACCGACCTTGACCGGCTTCTTCTTGGCCCCGTCGTTGTTCTCGGCCTCCTCGTGCTCCCGGCTGCCCTGCGGCAGGTTGGTGTAGTTGGCCAGGCCGCTGAGCAGGGAGGACACCATGGGGCTGGTGTCCATTTCCTCCTGGGGAGCAGAAGGCATGTGTGGGGGGGGAGGGCAGAGACGAGCAGGCCCCCAGGTCAGCACCCAGGCAGGCAAGCATGAGCATCCCTCCCTCCCTCCCTAGCACACACACACACACACACACACATCACAGACTGACACCACGGGGCTCCAACCCCATCTGTCCCTCATGGGTTTCCTTCCACCCCAGGCAGGCAGCTGGCTGAGGCCTGGTGACAGATGGGCATCTGACTTTGCTTTCTGCTTTCACTTTGCCTCCCGGTCCAAAGTCAGGGGGATTCATCACTGCAACCCTAAGTCCCCGTCACTCCTCTTGTGCTTAGGGTGGCGTGGTGATTTAAAATGGGAGACGGTGCAAGCTCAGAGCATCCCTTCCAAAAATGAGGGTCAGAAAAAAACCTTGTCTCCCTTTGCAGTGAAGAAACTGCCACCTGGGAGTGGAGAGACAAGGAAGGGGGTGACTTTTGCAGCTGACCAAAAGAAGAGGGGAAAGGTGGAGAAAAGCCCCATGGCCCTCCTACAGGATCCAAAGGGGAAGTTAGGGGGTCCCTCTCGTGGGCCACGAAACCATGGTGAACTGAAGCTTGCGTTTGCTCCCTGCGAGCCTTCCGGAGGTCTGTGTAGAGGACGCAGAAGAAACCCAAACATTCCCGAAAGTGTGGCAAGATGTGCACGGCCGGGCCCTTCCTAGCCCAGCTGCTCAGGCCAAGAAGGCTCTTCCTGGGTGCCGGGCACTGGAGCCGCCCCCTCCTGCTCGGGAAGCAGATGCCGTGTGACTGAAGAAGGGACCCGACCCCACCTTCCGCCCGGGCTCCCACCATCTGGTGTCCCATGCTCCCCACCCCACCAGCTGACCTCAAAAAGGGCCATGTTCTTCCCGTCATATTCCTTCCCTTTCTCCAGGTCAGTGCTGTTGATGAAAGGACTGCTTTCCTTGGGGTTTCCATCACCTGAGAGAGAGAGAGAGAAAGAGAAAGAGAGAGAGAGAGAGAGAGATGGACCTGTGGCAGCCCTTCTCATCTTTGGCGAACCCCCATTCCTTACCTCTGCCGGCCTGAAACCAAGCCGAAGCCCCATTCCTTCCAGGCCCAACTTGCTTCTTGGCTCAGAGGCACCCAGCAATCTGCCCTAGGCTGCCCACCCCAAGTCACCAGAAATCCTCAGAGGGAGATCTTGTGGGAGACGACAGCTCCTGCACTATCGCATACACACACACGCAAACAGAAGGTGATGGCGAGGGGAGGGTTGCCCCTGGGAGCCCGCAGGTCCGAGAGTCCCCGGCCATTTAGGCAGACCGGCCAAAGTTGCCGCGGCCAAGGATGGGCCGGGGGTGTCGGGGATACACAGGTACAGAGTTCAGGCTAAATAGTACGGTTCCTTACTGTTGCCCATCAACTCAAGTCCCTTGTACCCTGGTGGGGGAAACCAGGGTACAAATCTGATTTACGAACAATAATACCCCAAATGCAACTGTTTTTCTCAATCAGAATGGAGCCACAGAATTAGATGTTGAGTGAGAAGTCAACGCTGATGTTAGTCACGTGGATTCACTGGTTCTGCTCGGAAGTGGAAACTCTTCTTCTGCCTGAACACGCACGCAGCCAATAAGATTCCCCATTTGAATGCGCTGATGCCCACCATTTGCTAAATGTCCTGAGAAGCTGTTTCTCTGTCCACAGCCAGAAAGCACCTGTACTGGCCTTGTGTGTGTGTGTGTGTGTTTGTCTGTGTGTGTGTGTGTGTGTGTGTGTGTGTGTGTCTCCCCTTGTGTGTGTGTGTGTGTGTGTGCGCGCGTGCTCTGCTCAGCCCCCCCTAAACAGATTCAGTGCGACAGCTAAGGACATTCTCTTTGCTCCTCCCAGTCAGGGTCTGATGGGGTGCCTGTGGCTTCCTCACGAGCTCTTTCCCCCTAATATTTACACCACTGCTTCCCAACCTTTTTTGAGTCATGACCCCATTTTATAAAGTAACGTGCAATTCCCCACCGTCACATTTCCACAAAAATGTATTCTCAATGGAGTAAAGAAAACACATTAAAATAGATTTTTCAGAATATAACTCTAACCTAATCTTCCACGCGACGGTTGTGCTAGCGCCTGAGCAATAAATCAGTGTTGAAAAGCTTCATGGTGAAAATGTTCTACAGACAACACTTTGCCACGACCCCCCCCACACACTTGGGGGTCACAACCTCCAGGTTGGGAGAACCCATGATCTCCTTCCCCATGTGCTCCTTCCCCAAAGAAGGGGTCCTCAAGCTGTTTCACCTCCATGTCGTTTAACGATTGAAAAGTTATTGCTAGCGGTTGGTGGTCTTTTTAATGGTTCCACCTGAAGGGCAGCATCAGCGATTGTTTGAAAGTCAGCGACAGGAGATTTTGTTAAGGGGAGAAAGGAGAGTGGCTGGGCCGAGCCTGCTCAGCACAACCGCATGCGGTCTGAAAAGGTGGCCCATTGCTCAGGGTGGAGGCGGGCGGCTCTTCTTCCTCCGGAAGTGTCCCTCAGCCAGGACCTGCGCTGCATGCGCCCCGTCTGGTTGCCCCAGGCCAGAGGTTTGGCAGAAGGGGGGGGGAGCATTGCTCACAGCTGGGCAAAGGATTGGGGTGGGTGGGGGGGTGGGCTCCAGGGTTTTGGCCTTCAGGTCTGGGTTAAGATTCCTCTTCTGGGAAGGGGCTGCAGAAGGAGCACGAAATACGTCTCCCACCCCACCCCGAGCAAACAGGCTGAAACACTGTCCATGAAAGTGGCCCAAATGTCTCAAGCCAGAACCGACTCATAGCCAGGCCCTCGTAGGGCTTTCAGGGTAAGTGAGAGAAGTGGCTTGGCCCCCTTCCACACCCCTCGCCCCTTGTAAGACTCCATGGCCAAATGGGGATTTGAACCCAGGTGTCCTGAGTCCCTAGTTTGTCACGCTATGCGCTGCACCATGGAGGGACCTGGCTAACCTAGATCCCGTTTAATAGGAAATCAAAGAGGGATGCAATTAAAATGCAAAAGAAGATCAGCTGTTAGAATTAAATTTGGAAGGTATTAAAAATCTGCATGGAAAATGTATCCCTAAGAAAAGTACAGCACTCAGCTGGTAGATTACAAGTCGCCTCCTTACCAGCTGGTTAGTTGCCAAAACCAGCCTGAGTTGTTGTTGGTTTTTTTTAATGACTCTCCCCCCCCCCCCCATTGCTATCGAAAAGACAACCAGGAAGGGTCTTCCGTCCAGGGAGCTCTGGACTCTGGGGAGGGCCCCCGAGGAACCCTTTGATTCCATCTCTTCCCTCTGGGCAGCTTCTTCCAGGTCCAACCACTGTACCTCCTTTAATATTACAGAATTCCTTATATTTGAACACAGGGGTTGCCTGGATCCAGACCCTCCATCCTCAAATGGATGCACACCCTTGTTCAGGGCTGTTCCCGTCCCCATCTTCCTTCTGCAGCCTCTCCCCTTCCTGCCTCCCTCCTCAAAAAATACTGTTATGGACTAGGAGCTTGTTGGGAACAATGGTAGCAGCTGGGAGAGATCAGCCCTACTTCCACGCACAGCACAGAAGCCAATATGGATCCATGCCCCTGTTTTGTGAGATCCCGAGGTGTGGCACAAGGGCTGCCGGATGTCCCAGGGTGCCCACTGGGTTCTGCTCCCCCAGCTCTCCAGGCAGGAGGAGAAACCAGGGGACATGGAGGAGGGCCGGCGCCTGCAGGTCAGGAGGCCTAGAAGCCTGGGCTACCGTTTCTGGCCATCGCCCACCGAAGCCAGGGCTCCCTCGTTCCAGGTGGAGAGTCTTTACGTGACCAAATGCTTGTGGCCGCTAACCCAGGTGGGGAACCCCAGCCCCCAAATGGGCTTAGCACCCTAGGCAGCTCCTGGGAAGTGCGGACTGAAACCCAGAGTGGACTCACACAGGCCTTGATTTGCTTCTGCCCAGACATCCCTGACAACGCCCCCCCCTCCTCAAGCCCTCCTCCAGGAAGGGGTGCCCTTCTTCTCCAGGGCCCGAACATAGGCCTCATGTAGGCATCAGTCAGGAAAGAAGTCGGCCGTTGTCCTTCCAACAGCAGGCACTGAAAGGCAGCCCACATGGCTCCTTGTCTCTCTTCTTGCTTTGGGGATTTTCTTTTTTTGCAGGGGGGGGCTTAAGGGGAGGCTGGAGGAGGAGGAGGAAGAGAGCTCAGGCCTTCAGGGGCCCTCCAGTCGTCGCTCTCCCAGAGGACCTTGTGCTGCTGGGCACCTGAGCACACCTCCTTCTCTGGCAAAAGTCTCCCGTCCCCCCCCCCCCCAAGCTCGGAAGGCCCAACGCGTAGGACGGGCCTCTCCCATTCCAAGGTTGGCATGACCCCCTGCTCTGCAAGATTTGGGCCAGGAGGCCATGGCAGGACAGGCAAAGATCTAGCCCCCCCTGCCCCGCCCCAGGCCAACCACGGCCCCTCAAGCCTCTTTTTCTACCCACATACCAGGAGGCCTCCCACCGAAAAACAAATCAGCGAAGACATCCCTCTTCTGCTACTGCAAGCCTCCAGGAAAAGCTGTGTTTGAAAAAACGGGGCCAAAGTGCTTCACAACAGACCCCAAATTCACAAGGAATTCACAGCTTCTTGGGCTCCTGGCACCGCTCCCTTTGATGGATGGACTGATGGATAGATTGACATTTTGGGTCCTTATTGCTCCTTCAGGAGGCCTGGTGCAGCCCCAGCAGGTGCCAGGGGTGGGGGTGGTGGGAAATCAGTCCCTCTGTCTTGGGCAGGGGTTCCAGCAGGCAGGCGGCAGGACTCGGGGGCCGCTTTGCCTTGAACGACAAGTGGACTTAGAATTCCAGCAGGTTCTGGGCTGGGGGTGGGGGTGGGGGGAGGCAGGCCCAGAGATGCCTCGGGAGCTGCTGCCTTCAGCCTTCCCTGAAAAGGCAATGCTCCTTCCTACAGTGGCAGGGCAGGCTGAGGGTGTCTTGAGTTTCACAACCTGAGAAGTGATCCTGAGGGCTCCCAAACCCACCCACGAAGGTCTTCTGCATGCAGATCTGTCACCTGGCAGATGAGGGACACCCTGTCCTGGGAAATCGGCAAGGAACCCTGGGGCAGGAGGCAAAGGGTAACCCAGAATCTCACCCCAGGAGTTCACACGAGACCAAAAAAATGCACCAAAAAAAACCAAAACACAAACGCTAACCCCCAGAAGGATTAGGCTGTTGAAAAGGGTGGGCATCAGTCCAGAACTAACCAGCAGATCCAGGTGCAAAACGGAGAAATCCTTTGAATCAATGATTCTGAGCCCAGGAATCTGAATCCCTGAACCGAACCGAATGTCATTCACCGTCATGCGGCAGAATCGAAAGTCCATTTGCTGCAAAGCAGAAACGAGCCTTCGCCATGCCTCCTGGCCCCTCTTCTGCTGCAGACCCTTTATCCTATTTGCCTGAAGCTCTCCTGCAAATGTGGATCAGCATCCTAACTGAACTGTGGACGGACGGACAGAGAATTACCGTTTTCAGGGCTTAGGGAGACATCCACTCCAATTGAGTGTTGAGAAAGTGAGAACAGAACAAAGAAAATGTTAGTCTGTGGAACTCCTTGCCAGAGGATGTGGGGATGGCATCTGGCCTAGATGCCTTTGAAAGGGGATTCCTGGAAGAAATGTCCATCACAGGTTACAAGCCATGATGGGGAGGAGGTGGTATCATCTCCAGATTTCAAAGGAAGGGACCTCCAAGTGTCAGATGCAGGGGAGGGGTATCAGGAGACAGGTCTCTCGTGGTCTCTCCTGTGCTCCCAGGGGCATTTGGTGGAAGCGCCGTGAGATCCAGGAAGCTGGACTAGTGGGGCCCTTGGCCTGATCCAGCCGGGCTCTCCTGAGTCCAGGCGGCTACTGCCCTTCAGGTCCCTGTTCCCTGAACGGTTTGGGACAGGATTGAACAACCAGCACGCGTCCTCTGCCCCCATCCCAGCCTCAGAATTGGCTGAATCCAGAGGAACAGACAAGGCCCTGCCCAGAGCCAACCTCTGCCTTGACAGGAAGGGCATCACTGGTGGATGAGGGTCTGAGGGTAACCCCAAGTTCAAAGGGAACGGGTCTGCAGGCATTTAAAACAATGCTCTTGTAAACCTAAAGCAAGCACATATAAACATTTGAGATGACAAGAATGGAGACAAAAAGCTGACAGTTTGTTGGGTCGATGCAGGTGTAATGTAGGAATTACAGGGGTATGTGTGTCTTTTCAGAACACCCCCCCCCCCAAATCCCGGTGCATGTTGCAGAGGCCAAGGGAACGGGTGGGGGAAACCCTTGGCCCTCCATCAGGGACACTTGAACCTGCTCTGGCCTAACATGCCGACTGCTCGTTTTAATATTCTATTTGCTGAAGCTTTTTTTTCTACAGAGAATAACATTTATTGTTTTAGATTTTTATACTGTTCGTGTATTTATTTTTCAATACTGCAAGCCATGTTGGGTCCTCTTTAGGAGAAAGGTAGGGTACAGGTTTTTCAAATAACACAGATAAATAGGTGCCCCAGAGATAATCACAGCTTTCAAATCACACAGAGCTCTGAGTTGGCAGGTTCAGAAAGATCAAGGGGAGAAATGTATGGAAATGAACTAACAAGTACAGTGGTGCCTCGCTTAGTGATTTTAATTGGTGCAAAAAAATTGCTATGCGAAAACATCGCCAAGCGAAACACGTTTTCCCATAGAGATGCATTGAAAACCGGATAATCCGTTCCAATGGGAACGGATTGCTGTCCTTAAGCGAAAATCGCCATAGGAAAAATCGCTAAGCGAAACGCGGTTCCCCCATTGAAATGCATTGAAACCTATTCAATGCATTTCAATGGGGGAAAAAAATTACAAACAATTCAAAAAGAGTCAGAACGAAGCCAAATTAGTTTAACAAAGGGTTTATTAAGTGCACTAACGATTTCAAGCACTCTAAATTCTTTTAAAACATTTTAAAACCTTTAAAAAACAGCAAACACGGGGCTGTCAAAACCATCGTTAAGCAAAACAGGGGGACCTAAACTGTCATCGCTAAGCAAAGCAAGGTCCCAAACATCGCTATGCGAAATTCACCCATAGAAAACATCACTAAACGGAGCGCAAGATTGCTCCAAAAACCTCATTGCTAAGCGAATACATCGTTACATGAGGCAATCGCTAAGCGAGGCACCACTGTAATTTAAACTGATTTCCTTAAAAATAAATCATCAGCAGATGCATTTTCAACTTTAAAAAGTAACAAATTGCGACTAACAAGTGTTTGAAGGAAGCTCTGGTCATTTTGCTGAATTTTGGACGGACACCCACTTTGGTTTAGCCAGTGCCTCTCTTGGGGACCCGATTCACACCCTAGCAAGGGCCTATGTGCCCGAACAGATGGGACAGCTAGGCCAAAACAAACAAAATGAATTCCAATGGGGGGAGGGAGTAAAGTTCTACATTTAGGTAGGAAAAACCAGATGCATCAAGGTAAGGTGGGGAGCAGGGGTGGGTAGGGGTGGGGGCAGCTGGCTTGGTAGGTGTAAAGGATATTGGGGCTCTTCTTAGCCCACATGTGCAACCTGAGCCAACCGCCTGACGTGGTGGAGGCAAAAAAAAAAAGAAGAAGAAGAAGACAGTGCAGTATGGCCTCAAGATGCGTACGGCGTCCAAACCGAGGAAAGGATGGCGGTTGTCACATGCCACCAAGTTGCATCCAACATCTAGCAATCCTGGTAGGGCGAGATATTCAAGGAGCATTTTTACCACTGCCCTCCTGGCCCGCCCGCCCCAATGAGTTCTCATGGCTGAGTGGGGTTTCGAGCCAGAGTCCTGGTCCAGCGCCCTCATCTCTGCACCCCACTAACAGCTCAAGGGAAGTAACAGCATCCCTCTAGCCTGCTTCGGCCATGACTCACCTGGAATCCTGTTCTGGGCGCTACGGTTTAAACAGGGGGTTGAGGAGCTAAGAGGCCTGCAGGGAAGGGTGACCAAGAGGGGAAAAGGTCCCGAAACCATAGTCCTGTGTGGAAAGATCGGGGAGGTTGGGCCACGCTGAGAGGTGACCCGAGAGCCACCCTGATCTCAACGGCTGTCAGATGGAAGTTTATTTTTGTGGCTCTGATGGGTAAGTCGCACAGTTCTGGATTTGAATTATGGGAAAGTGGTTGACGCTCCTTCCTTGGAGGTTTTTAAAGAGAGTTTTTAAAAACAAAGAGTTTTTAAGAGCCAACTTAAGACCTGGCTCTTTAAGCAGGCCTTCCCTCCTGTCAATACATGATCTTTACTTTTCTATTTTAATTTTCGTCTATACTTTCTCCATCTTCAATGATATTAAACAAACACAGTACAAACACACACACACACACACCCCATGTGCAGCAGCACAGATTTCTTGGAACCTGGCACAGCATGTGGCTCAGTGCTTAATTTCTATAAAGGTAGTTCTTTGGAGCAAAACAAAAGGACTGCAGAGATGGCCTCCTCAGATCTGGGCAACTTTCCCCCTTGGCATATTTTGGGCTCAGCCAGAAAGGAGATGGGGGTTCCCCCCTCCCCGTGGAAGAGCTGGCACCGGCAAGGAGGGCCACAGACTGGAAGCAACAACAGGTAACAAGGGAGAAATATTTTTAAACATTTCGACACCCATGGAAGGATTTCTGCAGGAGAGTAACTTGGACCTCCTAGTTCAGAGACATTCCTAAGAGGTAGAATAAAAAGAGACAGGAGGCCAACCGGGGGGGTGGGGGTGGGGGTGGGGGGTGGGGGTGTTTGAGGCAGCTCCCCACCCACCCCCACCTCTGGCTCCACCGAACTCTGAAGCTTTGCATCCTTCTTTCTCCACTTTAAACCCTCTGCCCTTGCTCATCCCGGCCAAAGCAGCTTGCCCCTTTCCCCCTGTGCCCTCTGCCCCTTTCTTGGAGACAGGGTTGGAACCATCGAGTTGGAAAGAGAGCCTCTGTGGGGTCCGGACTCGGCGGCGATGGCCGGCCCTCCGCAGCTCAAGGCTCCCTGGAGGAGCCAGGGAAGGCAAGGGGGCTCCTCCGTCTTCCATGGAACGGCCCTGCAGAGGCCTCTGGACGGCGCAGCCCCTCCACCATCCCAGTCTTCTCTTCTCTTCTCCAAACTGAACAGACTCCACGCTTCCATCCCATGCTCCTCACAGGGCTTCGTTTCCAGATCCTTCTGTGAAAGCCCTTTGCAGGTTGAACCAGGGCTCCCTTCATTCTGAGCACAAGATCTGGTTCGGAAGGGCTGCTTACTCACTGAAGAGGAAGGCTGGAGAGGAGGAGGAGGAGGAGGAGGAGGAGGAAAGGGAAAACCTTACTGGGTCACATTCCCCATAATCCCCAGCTAGTAGCATGAGAGATGTAATCTATAGCAGTCCCAGCAAATGCAGGCAGGTGGAGGTCTTTTCAGGAAGGGACTGCTGGGCCACAGGGGAGAAAAGCTCAGCTCCGCTGCATGGAGTGTGAAGGCGGGGGGGGGGGGCGGCCCCTGGAAAAGCTTGGCCTGCCCACATTCCCACTAGAGAAGCAGCAACAGCAGTAGCAGGAGTATTTTGCCCTTGGCTCCGATTGCCCCCACCCCGCATTGCCCCCACCCCGCCCCCGGGGGCATCTTCCTTTTTGCAGGGAGAATTTTCAGTTTGAATAGGAGGGAGGGAGCCACCCAGAAAGGTGATTCCCGACCCCCTCCCCACTCCCAACCCCAGCTGTCCAGCCTGAAGTCACGCTTGCCCCTTCGGCCCCCTCTTCCTCATCTCATTCCCTGCATGAAATTTCCTGATCCTCTTATAAAGTCATTCAAGCTGGCGGCTGTGTCATCACGTCTCCTCGGGCAGTGAATCCCATAAATGAATTATGCCCTCAGGGAAAAAGAAACACTTTCTTTTCCCTGTCCAGAATATCTCCTGCCATTTACTTCCCGATGTGACCTCATGGCCTGTCTAGATTTTGGAAGGAAGGAAGGAAGGAAGGAGGTGATGAATTAAAGGAAGGAAGGAAGGAAGGAAGGAAGGAAGGAAGGAAGGAAGGAAGGAAGGAAGGAAGGAAGGAAGGAAGGAAGGAAGGAAGGAAGGAAGGAAGGAAGGAAGGAAGGAAGGAAGATCTCTCCACTCAGTAGTGCAACCAGGTCAGAACCTCATGCCAAGGTTTCAGGTCCCACCACAGAAAGGGACATGAAGTGGGGAGGGGGCCAACTCTATAAGAGGCAGCATCCCTCCCTCCCTCCCTCCCTCCCTCCCGTATTGCTATGACTTAAATGAGTTCACAGTGTGAAGCTGCAAATGCTCAGAGCCTTCCTGTTCTTTTTGTCTGTTCTTCTTCTTCTTCTTCTTTAAATAGGGGGTTGGCATATCATGGGTTGGAGGTGGGGGGGGAGGTCTACTCTTTTCTTTTGCTCCCAGGTATCAGGAATGTGGAAGCGACTGTAATGCACAGAATGGCAGGAGAAGAAGAGAAGCCTTAACTGGGTTCTTCTTCTTCACAGCTGGAGGATTTGTAATGAACTCCTTAAAAGCAGGCTCCGTCATGTATCAAGAAGTGCAGCAGGGTTCTGATTCCTGGGCTGCGGCGCATCTCTGCACCCAGGGAGTGTTTTACGTAGGAACATCCCTCTGGTTCTCCCCTAGCTGTGCGTTTCCTCCAGAGTGCCAAGCCGAAACCCTCTAAGGTCTCTCCTCCCTGCAAAGGTGCCCCCAAGGTCTCCTCCCGAGTCTCCTCTGAGTTTCCACTGGACCGACCCATTCTCTTCTGCTGATGTGGCCGTTACACCTGGCGAGAGTGGATGCCTCTTTGTCTGGGGCCTCGGCCATGACCATTCCACCTTGGTTGACCCTGCCAGGAGTCCAGGCTCATGACAGGAGTCTAGCCTGCTGATGGCACTGCTCTTGATTTCTCTGACACACTCAGACCCTTCTCAGCATGTTAAGGTATGCAACCAAGAAGTGAGTGCGGGTGGAGAAGTGAATTCCCTACTAGGGATTCTTAAGAAGAAAGGAGCTGGAAGCAGGAGGCCACATGTAAACCCAAAGTCTAGTTGCAGTCACAAGACTATAAATCTGAACCTTTTGTGGCCCCTAACTCAGCAGCTGGGACAGCACTGAGTGGCAGTGGAGAAACTGCTAGAGGGCAGCTACTGGGCAGCAGAAGTAGCTGAAAGTGACACTGGCAGAGCATTTTTCACAGAAAATGGCCGTGACACTGAAGCTAACTCTTGTTAGTATTACGCAGAAGGTGGCAATGGTAAACCCCTGCTGAACTTTGTGTATCTTGAAAACCCTATGATAAGACAGTCCAAAATGAATCAAACTATAGTGTCGGAAGATGAGACTCCAAAGTCAGAAAGCACTCAATCAGCTACTGAGGAAGAGCAAAGGAGCAGCATAAACAGAGCCATTGCTAATGGATGCAGCTAGATGGATGCAGGGACTGACATGCACAGAGGTGAAAGGAAAGTCCTAAGCTGTACCACAAACACAGTTGGAATATGGAACATGAGAAGAAGGCATTAAGGTAAACTGGAAACCATAACACAAGAAATTGTATATTTAAACATTACAGTGCATCAGGTCAGTGAACTAAAGTGGACTGGACTGGGACATTTTCAGTCAGAAAACTACAAAGTGTTTTACTCTGAAAATGACAAACTCAGAAGAAATGGATTAGCTCTAATATGGAAGAAAGATGTAGCACAGGCAGTTAGGGGCTATAATGTAAGATCTGTTTGAATAATATCCATCAGACATGTGTGAAAACCCAACAACATAAACATAATTCAAGCTACAACTGCAGAAAATAAAACTGAAAGCCTTTATGCTCCTATACAGGAGACAACTGATCACACACCAGAACAAGGCATGCTTATAATCATAGGTGGCTAAAATGCAAAAGTAGAAAACAAAGCAGAACCAAATGTTGTTGGAAATTTTGATCTAGGGTCAGAAATGAAACAGGGGACTGACTCATAGAGTTCTATGAAGCCTACAATCTTTTAAATCACAAATACATGCATCAAACAACTGAACAGATAACTGTTCTAATGGACACAATTAGAAGGCCAATATAGACATCAAATAGATTATGTAACTGGAAGCAGGAAATGGAGAAGCTGTATTCTCTCTGCTACTGATCATAGACTGTTAATATTAGAGTAAAGCTGAAGAAGACAGCTAAAAGGATCCAAATGCCCAAAGATAATCTAAACAACAGTTCTGATTAATTTAAAGTCCACATAATCAGTTTGTATAAGTGAACTCAAGTGAGCATGAACCAGAAGCACTATGAATTGAAACCAAAGATATTATTAGAGAAGAGAGAAGAAAGCAAAAAGACAATTTCTGAAGTAAAAAAGAAAAGAAAAACCCAGATGGATGACAGAAGAATTCTGAATGTCACTTTTCAGCCTCTATCATGTAGTCACAAAGAGCACTATTATACAGTAATGGTGAGTGCAAAGAAATAGAAGAGAAACACAAGAGGAAAAACAAGGGATCTTTTCCAAAAGATCCAAGAAATTAAAGGGAAATTTAAAACCAGATTAGGAATGCTGAATAACCAACAGGAAAGTACACTCTCTGATCAGAGTAAAATAAAGGGAAGGTGCAAACAGTATGTTGTGTTGTTGTTATGTGACATCAAGTCAGAACTGACTTATAGTAACCCTAACAGGGCTTTCAAGGTATGTGAAATATTTAGGGAGTGGTTTGACCAGTTCCACTTCTCCAAGTGGGGATTTGAACCCAGGTCTCCTGAATCCTAGTCTATCACTCTATCCACTACACTGGGTATCTGGATACAGTACACTGAAGAATTATACAGAAGAGATAAAAGGATGTCGGATTTCTTTGAAGAATAATCATATGATGAAGAATCAGCTATTCCAAAAAGTGAAGTGAAAGCTGAAATTAAATTACCAGGAAGAAATAAATCACCAGGGAATATGGAATACCAATGGAACTCTTTCAAGCCACAGAGAGACTGAATTTGTTTAAATCCTAACAAAATAATACTGGCAAATATGAGGAACAAAACAATGGCCCACAAACTTGCAAATTTCAATAGACATTCCAATCCCCATGAAATTAGATACAAAAGAGTGGAGCAACTATAGATCCATTCCTCTAATTTCCCATGCAAGCAAAGTGATGCTCATGGTGTTGCAACAAAGGCTTTTACTTTATATGGAGCCAGAAATGCTGACGTTCAAGCTGGATTTCCAAAAAAGAAGAGGCACGTGAGACGATATTGCAAATATGTGACGGCTCCTGGAGCACACCAAAGAGCTTTGGAAGAAGTTCTAGTCTTTATAGGCTAGACCAGTGGTTCTGAACTTTAGGCAATCCATGTGCTCTTGGACGGCAAGTCCCAGAAGCCTTTGCCACTAGCTGTGCTGGCCAGGGTTTCTGGGAGCTGGAGTGCAAGAACACTTGGGTTACCCCAGGCTGGGAACCACTGGACCAGAGCAAAGCCTTTGATTCTGTGGATCGTGTGAAGCTATGGATTGTTCTGGAAGAAATGGGTGCTTCTCAGTACTTGATTGTCCTGATACATAAACTGAAACGTGGTCAAGAAGCTACCATGAGGACAGAATCTGGAGAGGCAGAAGGGTTTCTTCTAGGCAAAGGAGTCAGAGAAGGCTGCATTTTATCCCCTTGTCTGTTCTGCCTGTCTGCAGAACGTATTGTACGGGAAAACTGGACTAGATTCAGATGAAGGAAGGGTGGAAATGGGTGGAAGAAACATCAGTAATGTCCAGACATGCAGGTGACACCGTCTTACTGGCTGAAAGCAGCAATGGCTCGAAACAACTTTTATTGAAAGTGAGAAAAGAAAGTGCCAAAGCAGGACTCCAGTTGAACCTTAAGAAGACCAAAATTGAAAAACTACACAATTTCAAGGTTGACAAAGAAGAAACTGAAATAGTTAAAGAGATTTTGTACAGCCTGGTTCCATCATCAATCCAAAGGGAGACGGCAGCCAAGAAACTGGAAGACGGAGACTCGGAAGGGCAGCAAGGAAAGAACTGGAAAATCATCCTCAAGGGGAAGGACGTCTCACTGGAGACCAAGACCAGGATCATCCACACTCTTGTGTTCCCGATCCCCATGTGCGTACGGGTGTGAAAGCTGGACAGTTAAGAAAGCCGAGAGGAAAAACATTGGTCCGTTTGAAAGGCAGAGCTCTGCAGATACCCTGGGCTGTCAGAAAAACGAACAAAGTGGGTCCCAGAGCAAATCAAGCCTGAACTCTCTCTGGAGGCAGAAATGTTGAAGGTGAGGCTGTCCTCCTTCGAGCATATCATGAGAAGGCAAGAGGATTCTCTGGAAAAGACAGAATAATGCTGAGAAAGGCTAAAGGCAGCAGGAAAAGAGGAAGACCAGACATGAGATGGACAGACCCCCCTAAAGGAAGCTGCAGACTTGAGTTTGCAAGAGCTGAGCAGAGTTGTGGAGATCCCTCATTCACAAGTTCGCCAGAAGTCAGCACAAAGTGACAACAGTGACTACCACCGCTAACAGGAGGGCTCCGTCCTCATTAATTTGGGCCCATTTGTCCTTTACACCTCTCTTCTCCTCAGACTGAACCCTTTGTGCTAAATTACTGTATTTCAAAACCTCAGATACACACACCCCAAAATATGCCTCCACCTAGTCTGCATGGGACCTTTCCTTCTCCATGAGTTTTAGCTTGCAGCATTTTGAGGGTGAAGGGCCAGAGACACATCCCGGCACAGGGTCGGCATGGACTCAGTGTCGGCAGAGCGTTAGAGGGGAAAGTCCATCCAGTTCTGCCTAAAACAGAACATCTTTCTTGGATGCAAGATTTCTCATGAGAGATAAAAGGGAAAAAATACACAGAGTTGCTAAGCACTGTGCGAATCCATATGTTGAATGGAAGCCCATCCGTTTGGAGAAGGCAGTGCTACCCACACTGACTGAAATAGGGCTTTGCCACTGGCCCAAGGCCACCCAGGTTGGCTTTTTCCCCAGGAGGCCCAGTGGGGAACTGAATTCCAAAACTCTGGCTACCCAGTCAGATACCAACACCACTGAGCTATCTAGCCAGCTACTCTCACAGACTAGCAGACCCCACGAGAAGTCCTAGGAGGCGTGCATGGGATTCCTGAGTCCTCTGGTAGCCAGGGTGCAGTTTGGGTGGCCAGAAGGGAGTGGGGGTTGGCTTTTGCCCTTGTAGTGGTTGGGTACGCTATAGGCAAGCAACCCAAGGGCTGCCAGCTGGCCAAAGGCTATTCCCAAGACCCACAAATGCCTGTAGCCCAGGCCTATGGGGGAGGCCAGGCCACTGAGGTGAGGCTAGCCACAGCTCTCTGGTGGCTGCCTTGGGAAGCAGGGAGCCCACCAGAAAAGCCCCCCCCCCCCGTTGCTTCGAGAGCAGAGGCAGAAGGTGCTTGGTGAGAGTGGGCTTCTGTACAGGGACCGTGAGGGACCCTCGCAGGCTCAGCCATGGGGGACCTTTCTTGGCTTGCTCCTCTGCTGAAGAATAGCTGGTCGCACCATATTCCAAGATCTGAGGGAAAGGTAAGGATTAAATGAGAACCTTCCTTCTATGCAACAAATGGAAGGGCTGACTTATGAGGTCCTGAGCCACCATAAGAGAATCTCTCTCTCTTTCCTCCAGAGAAGTCAAGAGGCCTTCTCTGGCCAGGCCTAGAGGGACTCCACCGGTGCCACTTTAACGGATTTGCCTGTCGATTCACCAGGTAGAGCCAGAACAGGAGTCAGCTAAGGGCCACTCTCCCTCCTTGGGCGCAGGTCTCACCGCACCCAGTGGGCCTCCTTTTGAGGAAACCATGCCCAGGAGGGCCCTGGAATGAATGGTCTCCCCCATGCCCTGGGAAGCCCACCCGTTCCCCACCCCACCCCACCCCACCCCACCCCACCCGAGAGGACGTCTTTGACGGGCTTGATCCGAGCATGTGGAGGTGGAGGAGGCCCGGCTCTGCTCCCGGTTCCTGAACACCCACTAATCCTCCCGCGCCGGTCTAAAAATGGGCCCGCTGGAACTCTGCAGAAAGGCAGACGCGTGCGTAACGAAGGCGCATAGGCAGGATTCTCGTCCGCAAGAAGACGCTTCTCCCGCCCCCTTCCCTGCTGCCTCCGTGTGCGGTCATGAGTCTACCTCCCCTGCCTGTCCTCCCCCCCCCATGCAAGATGCAAGCACCCTCATCCCCCCAAGGCAAAGCAGAGCCGTGCTTTATATAGCTGGAGCTGCTGTACACAGAAAGGGAGCGCGGGGGGGGGGAGGCGGGCGGTCGGCGGTAAGAGAGAGAAAGAGAAAGAGAGAGAGAGAGCGAGCGAGCGCGCCAGCCACCCGGACACTAATGGGCAGACCTCTGAAGAGCCGATTGCCCAGCCAAAGACAGGTAGTTCTCTGCCCCCCCCCCCGTCCCTTTGAACAGAGGCCGAGGAGGAGGAGGAGGAGGAAGAGGCAAGCAGAAAGGGGGCTGCTGTGGAGGGGCGTCCGTCAGCCCTCCTGGCATCCCTCCCACCCCCTCGACGGGATCTAGTGGGAGCTTTTCGCCTGCGTGTTCCTCGGTCTCCTCCTGCCTGTTCAGCCTGGGATGAGAGCAACCCATGCCCCCCCCCCCCGTCCATCCAGGAACGAGGGTCTCTGAGACAAAAGCAAACCCACTTTGGCCTGGAGGAAGGCGATGCAGTCCCAAGTCCTACCTCCCTAACCATGGCTCAGCTTGGCTGGGCACAACCACAGCCTCTTGCACTGCAGGGGGAGAGGGCAGCTCTCCGTGTCTCCCAGTCCCAGGAAGGATAAGAGGGGGGGGGGGAGGCCTCAGGCAGGGCTGGGGTCTTGAGGGAGGAGGGCTGTGGGGCTGGCAGGGAGGGTGGCCGCCTCCCACCCATCCCCAACAATGAATGGGTCACCCGAGAGAGGAGAGAGCCACACACAGCGGCCTTCTGCCTTCCTCCCACGTCATCCTCTCTGCATCCCTCTAGCCAAGTCTAGCCATCTCAGACTAGCAGCCATGCCTGTCTCCCGGCTCTCAAAGCAGGATCCTTCCCTGGCTGTCTCGGGAGATGCCACCTGGGACTTTCTGCATACGTACAAACCAGTGGCTCCAGCCATGGGCTTTTCTGCCTGGCTTAGGGTCCTCTTCAAACACACACATGAAACAAGGTGGACGTGGGGGGGGGGGAATTGGTTCCTTTGAAATGTAGTGCTGGAGGAGAGCTTTGTGGATATCCTGAACTGCCAGACAGACAAACAAGCGGGTCCAAGATCAAATGAAGCCTGAACTCTCTCAAAGAAAGCAAAAATGTTGAAACGAGGGCTGTCCTGCTCTGAGTTTATCCTGAGAAGGCAGGATTCTCTGGGAGAGACAATAATGCTGGGAAAGGTAGAAAGGAACAGGAAAAGAGGAAGGCCAAATACAAGATGGATTGAATCCCTAAAGGAAGCCACAGCCTTGAGCCGCTTTCGGAGGCTGCAGCTCCATCTGCTGTCCACCCTGCCCAAATTTATTCGCCTGCTCCAGTATGTTTCTTTAATTCACAACAAATGAACCCCGCGTGTAGGGCGATGTCTGGATGGAAAGCTGAAGCAAAGGCTTCAGTGAGGGGCTCTCCAGAGACAGGGGCCCTCTAAGGATGTCTTCTTAGTCTCTCCCAGAAGCAGGGAGGGTCAAGGCCAGGCATGCGTCTGCAAGAGCCGCTCGGCTCCCAAGTCACTGGCTGGCAGCCAGAGCAGCTGGCCCAGCACCTCCCGACACAGCACCCTGGAGGGGCGAGGCAGGTGCCCACTTGGGGGGGGGGGAATGCCTAGGCTGAGCAGTAGGGCACATGGGTGGCCACATAGAGCTCCATAAGGAGGAAGAGCTAGAGGGGAGCTTGGCTAAGCACTGGAAGCCTCAGGAGCCACCCAGGCTCGGGAGAAGACAGGCATGCATGCATGGGAACAGCCTTGCAGAAGGAGCTTGGTCACAGCCCAGAGCCCCAGCCATTCCTGTCTGGAAGGCTGGAAACTGCCCTGCCCTGCCCTGCCCTGCCCTGCCGCCTTCTTCTTCTTCTTCTTCTTCTTCTGCTGCTGCTGCTGCTGCTACCACTACTGAAGGCCAGAGGCAGGTCAGGCTGCCACCCTAGGAGTCAAAGGAGGCCCAGGGAGCAGAAGTAGCTGGAGCTCTGCCTCAAACTTGGAAGGACGTTATCTCTGCAGGCACAAGACAATACAGCATCTCTCTCTCTCTCTCTCTCTCTCTCTTTCTCTCTCTCTCTCTCTCTCTCTCTCTGTATGTGTGTGTGTGTGTGTGTGTGTGTGTGTGTGTGTGTGTGTCTGTCTCTCTCTCTCTCTCTCTCTCTCTCTCACACACACACACACACACACACACACACACACACACACACACACACACACACACACACACACACACACACACAGGCAGGCAGGCAGGCAGGCAGGCAGGCAGTGCACCCTTTTTCCAGTGGAGACTGGGCAGCCAGACCCTTTCCCCATCCGATTGGCTCCCTCCTTCATCTCAGGAGGTCCTTTTAGACTCACTCACAGAGTGGCCATTCGTGGGCTCATTTTTTCTTCAATGACCCCTGGGGAACCTGAAGGCCATAAGGATGGTGCCAGATCTGGTGCAGCTGAAAAAAGGCCCTCTAGTCCAGAATGCCTTTTTCTACAGCCCCTGGAGAGACCCCTCTGGGACACAGCCTCTCCCCCTCCCCCCCCAGGCGGCTGAAGGAGCAACTGCAGAGTGCGTGGTGGCCCCTGAGGACCGAGGGAAGGTGTAGCCGTCACAACTGGGGAACTGGAAGGAACACCTCCATGCAAGGAGGACCGACAGAGGCAGAGCCTGCTTGTGAAGCTGTGCCTTCACAACAGCCCCTTTCCTCATCCAAGTTGCAGGAGAGAAGTTGCAGCTCATGGAATTCTCTCTCTGGAAGCCACTGGGTGCCTGCGGCTCTGTTGCATGAATCCACCAAGAGGGGATTAAGACCACCCTGCTAATTAGGCCCAGATAATCATCAGCCCTCTGCCTTCCGCAGCAGGCCCTTTTCAAGGGCTGCCTCACATAGCAATCATTACAGCAGTCCTGACAAGAGTTTAACAGAGCATGAATGACAGAAGCCAGACCGCTAGTCCAGTTTCAACACACGCTATTTTAGAAAGCGCTAATATGGGACAAAACGAAGGCACTCAGGCTGATCCAGCCCCTGTGGTTACGGCTCCCTAATTCTCGTGTCCTCTTTCTCCCTCTCTTTCTCTCTCTGCGGCACATACTTGAACCCCTACGACAGAAGGCTGCAGGCAGGACCCATAACAGTGGTGTGTCATAGGTTTCTTTTTTTAAAAAAATCAGATGAATTGAATTGGACAGATGTGTATTGTAAATCTGGTAAAGCGACACCATACAAGATCTTCGGAAGGAGTCCCTGGAAGGGCCCGTTTTCCCAGCTATCGGCTAGATCTAAATCAATGTGGTGTGCCCATTTCACCAACTCCGGATGCAGCTGCCTCTTCGGAGCCCATGTGCCCCCTTCAGGCTTCCCAATTTCAGAGTGTTTGGCTCCCCACTGATTCATCAGGGGCACATTTAATCTGCAATTAAAGCATTAGTTGGGCCAATCATACTGATAAACTGATTAAGGCTTTTGGCTCTAATAAACAGAACTTCCTCCGGGTGGGGGTGGGGGGTGGAGAGGTGCAGCTGTGTGAGAGAGCCCCCTCCCCAAGTGAGACTCGGGGTTGAACTGGGTGTCTCTCCTGCTGAAGCGGGGTGGGGGGCAGCCAATTCCAGGGACCCATGTGTGCTAGCAGAAAATTGGGATCCTTTCCCAGCAGAGAAAGTGAGCAGGAATGGAAGGTGGGGGGGGGGGGGAGGAGGTGGGGTGGCGGGCGGCAGTGGCAGCATGTCCGGGAGTGGCTCAGAAAGACAAAGGTCTCAACCAACCTGAAGAGGCTGCCATGGATCAGCCTCCTGATGCTCCCCTCCTCGGATGCAGGCCACGGCCATCCTCATGACTGGGCCAGTTGCCATGGCAACTCAGAAGAGGAGCCTTGGTTCCCAAGGAAGGCTGTTATGTAATAGCACAGCTGGCCTGGCCTGGCCAGTGGTGGGGGGCCTAGGC